>NC_061779.1:26783750-27115000 GCF_022458985.1 Mugil cephalus
AGCCATCTCGCCCCATACTTTTATGGAGTCCAAGCTGTGTTACAGTCTATTCATGAGGTGAGTGAGGGCTGAGTATGCACAACAAGATAAATTTTAATCTTTAAGAGCAAAAGTCATGTTGAAAAATGCACATCCTGGACAAGATAGCGAGAAAAATCATTTCCAACATCTTTTCTTGTAATAACAGAACAAGTACACCTGAGTTCACAGATTAGTATTCTTGTTAAGCTATGGGAGCTTTCCATCTGAAAGAATGATCTTAAAAAAAAAAAAATTACAGGTTGTTAAATGATTTGGACTTTGAAGGAATATCATTAAGTCCATGGAGATTATAACTAATTGCAGTAAAACTGTTTTTGATTTTGCGGAATGTGGTTATTAAAATGAAAAGGCTGTTTAATGCACATTGTACAAGTACAAGTACAATATAGTTTCAAGTATTCATTCATTTTCTGTGGGTGCAGTAACACAGGGAGACACACAACCATTCACACTCACATCTACAGTCCATTTAGAATCACCAGTCAACCTAACGAGCATGTCTCCGGACGGAAGGAGGAAGCTGGAGTACCTGGAGAGAAGCCACACAGACAAGGGGGGACATGCAAACATCACACAGAACGGCCCCATGGATTTAAACTCACAACCTTCTTGTTGTGAGGCATCAGCAGTGACCACCACACCATTGTGTCATCTAAAGTAGTAGTCCTGCTCTTGCCATTGAAAAGCTATTCAAACAAGTGTACATTAAATGAACTGGAGTACTGATCTGACTGATTATAAAAGTTTCTTTTGTTTGTTTGTTGAAGCTATTTGGTACAGAGATCAGAAATGTCAAATGACCAACAGAGGGTGCTGTTTGATTAAATAGTCTCTGAGCCACAGTCTAGCTAGTGATCCACTACCACACACAAAGGCTTCATCTACGTGCATACATTATTATTCAATATCTCACACAAGTCCACAGCTATCATCTTGAAAAAAAGGAACAATGTGGAGTATAAAGCAACAGACGGATCCCTTTTATGAAAATGAATAAGATAAGATAAATAATCGCTTAATGTTTCAGTTCAAAAGACACAACAAAGAATCAAAGAATAAATAAATCATGAGTCCCCCATGCCGACTGACCAGATGGAATTATCACTCTTACTTGTGTGTTTGCGTGTGTGCGCATGTGTGTATGACTCACCTAATGTTGTCAGTTGTTATACAGGCCTAAATTACTGCCAATGACTCATGATGATCTGTCAGGGACAAAATTACCAAGAAAATTAGTAAAAGAGATATGGTTGAAATGTGAATACCACTTAAGGAATACATAGTGCAGCTACTCACAGAGACATTGTGGGTGACATCTTGTGGCCTGATGGAAAAGCATTTTACTTTGTGAAGACTACCAGAAGCCTTTTTTTTCTCTCAAATTTCCTTGTTTTAGGATGACATTTTGGTGTCTATTATCTTTATAAAGTAATGTAAGTAACCAAACGTGTTGGCCATTTTGGTTTGAAGAAGTAATATCATTTATTAGATGGGAAGGATCATAAGTAGCAAAGAGATGTCCCTACAAAGAGAGGCAGTCATTACACCTTCTCCTCACAAATAACACATAATTGCCTTGTCACAATGCAATGTATTTAGGTGGCAGGCATACAGTTCCATTTGAAGATGACCTAAATGATGAGTGATTAAGTGTAATTTGCACATATTATTAATAGCAGAAGGCTACAGAGTGGTGCTAGTTGTCTGCTAGGTTTAGTAGAGGGAACAGTTAGTTGTGTGATCAAACCAGGTAAAAAGTCGTTTAATTAGGAGAATGAAGATGTGTGATATATTCTATACATTTATTTATTTTATTTTATTTTTTTACCGTTTTTTTGTTTTTGTTTGTATGTGTATATATATATATACACACACAGTTCTTTTTACAGTACCCTTTTATGTACATCGTTCATCAGTTACAACTTTTACACACATTTAAAGCCAGCAACCTGTTTATTTAATAATGTGGAATTCCTTATAAGCAAAGGCTATAACCAATGCAACTTTACATTACTACATAAATGGGAAACTGTGACTAACCCATTTAACTAAAATTAAAAAAAATAAGTAAATGAAACTCATGTCAGACTCATGTCTTGAAAGATGTGTGTCAGGTCCCTGTTATATGCTAGTTTCTTCTCTCTGAGAACCAGTATTTTTTCCATTCTGTTCTGTATTGGGGTCAGTATGAGATGTACTCTGTCAAGTTCTAGTTAGCAGTTAATGTTAAAGTTGGCCCCACATCTCAGGAAAAAATGCATTTGTCTAACACTTAATTCCCACTAGCCCAAGGTTTTGTCTCCTACCTGTGTTTTCTAGATCCAGACAAGTGTCCAGTAGTTTTTTTCTTTTTTCTTTCTGTATAAGAATAAAGACATTTAGATCACTCAAAAAACAACAACAACAAAAAAAAAAAACAATACGCATGGAGCACACATTATGGGGCAGAGGGGACATGTGTTTTGAATGGAGCGTGGATTTAAATGTTCCACCACAAAACTTTATGCTCTAAAGTTATATGAACAGGTACTCAAGCAGAGAGAAAGTGGTTGGCACTGGAAGGAAATCCTACATGCAGGCGGTAATAAGTACAAATAGGTCGGAAACATGCTGTGATGTTTTACAGGCCAAGATTGACTTCAAGTACTGGATTATGGCTATATAGCATCAGCAATCGAAACAAACCTAATCAAGGTAGATGAAGAACAAGACTTTCAAATCACTTCCCGCAAAAGCCATCTTGCAGGGGCGCAATAAATCTAATTTCAATAATTTAAGGCGGTTGGGAAATGTTAACACAAAAGGTATAAGAAAAATGACTTCAAATTCCTGCCAATATTAAATAAAATGTTATCAAATATAAAATGAAAAATCCAACAGGAAAAAAAAAAGCCTAAATAAGTGGAAATGAGTAGTATTAGTCATCCCACAGTGTGAGGAGATTGTATGAAGATATGTATTTATATGAACATTAGCACTAAAATAGGTGGAAGACAGTTATCGCCTCTGATTGTCTTGTCTTGCTATCATGCAGACAGTGACATAGAAAGGCACTTTTGCAGGATAGAAAACTTTTTCAACAAACCCAAAAGAAGAAGAAAAAATAACATCAGAATGAAATAATGAAAAATAATGAAAACCTCTGTGCTGGAAGCCTATATAAAACATTTTTTCTTTTCTTTTGCCTTTAAATCCAGCACTTTGAAGGTATACATTAGTATCACTGATTCCACACGTTAAGGTTGGCATTGCTGCTACGTGTCCATTTTCCTTCCCAGCAAACTAGCAGAACTTCCCTTCTGCCTCTTTAAAGAAAATAATGGTTTTGATGTACAGTACCTTCTCTTAGAGCCGGCACAGTAGGTGCAGAGTTAGAGTGGATTAGGATTTGGTTTGGCCTTTTATTCTGTCAACCATGATGTCCAGGCAATAGCAAATGATTCTGTACTGTACACTGAGCATCCATCTGTGACATGATTTTAACTTCAAGTTGTATCACACTCCAAATCCTTATTTCCCACTCTGTGGGTCCTGGTTCTACCAAGATCTTTTTTCATTGTTTAAATAGTACCGTGCAGTATTACTACAATGTCCTTTTTTCTCTTCAGTATCTTTTGCCCATTTAGTTATTCTTTTCCATTTTTCCCTTTTCCTTAATGACCTGTAGTCATTTAAGTCATTTAAATTTGTCCAATACTGCACCCCAGGTTTAATGTGTATTCAGTACAGGGCATTTCTCCCATTTTACTAAGCAGCACCAGAACAGAGTGTGATTGCCTTTGTTTCCAGAATATGTCATTTTCGCAAGCACCTATTTTGCATTTGAATCTTGGAGAAAAACATCATTAATCAAGAATAGATTTGACTATGGATCATGGACATGGCCTACTGTCTCCATCCCCGTCCAGGCAGACTTTGCAAAACTTTTTGTATTTTAGTGTAAGACTCGACCGGACTCCTTTTCTGTCCATCTTGCATTTCTAAGATAATGATAAAATCAGCAAAGAGGAAGGTATTTTATAAAATAAATGAAAACAGGTTTTGGCAATCAGCCATACCATTGTTTTGAATAGCTTTAATGTTAATACTGCACTGCACACTTAAATTCAGTGCTGGACTGGTGGCTCAGGAGAGCATGTTCTCTTGGCCTGGGGTGAATAGCAAGTTGTACTACTGACAGGTGGTGGACTCAATGGGGGTTGTGCCCTAAGAAAAGCTATTCCAGTAAAGCTTTGAGAGCCGATCATGGTCAAGAAGTCCAGAACCAGAAGGAAAAGTAATGGAACACATGGAAGATCAGTGATGTGAACGTAGTGGTCCCATAGCAAACAGAGAAGGCTATTTTGCCCACCATGACAATTCAGTTCGCAGTGACATATTTTGGTGTCACTTTATTCAGCAGAGGCAAGCATGCCAATTCTAAAATGGACCACTTGAATGCTGGGGGGAAACATGGCTCACCGAATGGATGGCTGTGTGTGCCAAGAGACCAGAGAAACTTGATGTTTGAGTGGAGGCTGGAGGAATAGAACAACAGACCTTGGAAAAGTGATTTTGTTTTCCACTCTACTGTTGTCCAGGTAATTTGGTCTGCACGTGGCAAGGAGTAACTCACCCCTGGACTTTTCACCTCAGGAACTGCAGTAGGAACCCGTTTTTTTTTTTCAGTTTTTACCAGAGTTAGACCATCACAGGACATTAACAGTTTGTCTCTGACTTATAATTTATTACTAAGTTAAGCCAGTTGGTCCCTAATCAGTTCATACTGCAGAGTCTAGCTAAAATCCCTGTGCTAGATAGATAATGGAGGCGATCTTTGTTGCCGGTGCAGGCAAAAATAGTCCCTTAGATTATGACTGGTTACAATCCCCACAGAGAATGAAATAGTGTATCAGTTCCTTCTGAGAGTCCACCATCACAAGTTGTGTTTGTTAAAGTGACTCAGAATTAGGTTTATTTGTCGCGTGCAGGATTAACACAGTATTAACAATGAAGTGAAATGTTGTAGATGAGAGAACTTACAAATTTACAATATATTGACAAAGGTGATAAGTGGAAGTGGCAGTCACATTGCACATTGTAGTGGGCCGTTAGATGTGTGTTCATTTTACCATGAGTACCTTGAGGAGTCTGATGGTCCGGTGGTAGAAACTGTCCTTCAGTCACAGGCCCAATGAACATTTCAAAATATTCATACAAAAACTTCAGCCTCATTGTCAATGTTATGTCTGAGAATTTACAGATCTCAAAATCTTCCAACTCAAGTTACTTCACTGAATGACCTAACATTATCCATATGTCCAAGTGTAGTAAACTGCTTTGTCATTGAAACTACAACCACAACAGTTAGATTCTCCCATTAAAAAAGATGAATGTTGAAAAATGGATATTGGGTGGTGAACCAAAGACAGAAGTGAGAGAGGGATCAGGAATAAAGGCGTGAATGGACAAGCACGGTGACACAGTACATAGAGCGGGTTGCCCACGAATCAGAGGATTATTATCGATACCTGGAAGATACCGAAGTGTCCTTTCTTGGCACTGGTGTGTGCTTGCGTGAGCAATTGGTAGATGTGTCACCATGACCTTAAAGGGCTTTGAGGGCCAATAGGTAGAAAAGTGCCATATGAATACAAGACCATTTACATGACCGTCCTTATGAAGAAAATATCTCTATTTTTGAGACACAATATCTCCTAAATTTGTTTTTGTGTAAGCTTGTTTTAATATATACATAATTTCTTATCATGTGGCCAGAGAACAAAGAGAAGATGAATGGCTTAAAATCTTATACAATAAACAGTCCTGACCTGGCCTTCTGTACCACCGAGCATAAACTGCTCAGTAACAGATGCCCATCATCCAGCAGAAATAGAAATTTAATCTGAGGTTTCTGGTCTTTTTCTTGTTTCTTCATTTGTTTGTAACTATAAGAGTCTTAAGACCGCTGGTGGATTTCAAGTGTGTGCATGTTGGTCTGGATCCCTGGATGACCCCAGCCTCTCTAAATGCTAATAACATGAAGGTGAGTAATAGACTTTCCAGAAAGACCTGGTTTAGATCAGCAGGCAAGTACAAGGGATATCATTTATCTAAAGCTTCTGGGGTGCCTTCATTTTTCTATAACATAATTTCAATGATACTATCGCACTCACAGAGCTGAATTTTAGATTTAGATGTTAGGTTGGTGTGTTTGCATGCTGGCATTTATTAATCTGCGCCATTCACATAAATACACTAAGGCTCGTTATCTAATTTGCAAGTATCAAACAACGATTTTTGTAGTACACACAATTCAATGGCAATGCATCTAAATTTTATAAACACTTCCTTTAAAAACAAAACAAAAAAAAACATTAACCTCATGTCAGCTCATGTTTATGGTTTAACTAAAGGTTGCTAAAAGTTGGAAAGACCCCAGTGCAGGACACACACAGTGACTGTAGCAGCATGAGATAACAAAATCTTATTAAATTTACGGAGAACTAAAGCTCAGTGAATAATGCAGAAAACTGCAACAAAGAATCCCAAAGCAATCTTTAAATCCTCATACAAAAATTATACTAATAGGTATTGGCCGGAAACAAGTACTGTCAAAAGAACTGATAAGAGTTATCCCATGGGATAAATAGAGTATCTATCCATCTATGGCTAGAGAGTAATTGAACATGTCATGTGAGTGCTATAAGTCAATTTACAGATTATTGTATGATTTACAGTACATACAATCATTCATTTAGAATGCCTTGCTCTGCAATGTAAAACATAACCTCATATAGGCCTATACAGAATTTGTGCAACTTGAAATCAAATGGAAACACCCTTTAAAGTGCTTTAAGATCCTTTCACGGACTACAAACTACTCCAAATGCAGCCGGAAAACCAATTTCCAGACTGACAGTGGTCTTCAGTGCATGTCTCTGTGTCTTGCTGAGGCTATCCTATTGTGGCCCTCTCGCCATCTACCTTATCCTGAGCCCGTCAATGATGTCATAATAGCACACTACTCACATATTCGTAGCTCTTTCTTCACAGCAAGACTACTGTTCCTTCTCAAAGAATAGAGGTATTTTCTGATGTGCTGCTGTTAGGTCCTCTTTGATGCTGAGGACAGCAGAGACAGATATTGGTTATCAGGGATACAAGAAAGATACGTTCCTTTCAAATTCTGCACGTACATGCATTAATAGGGGCTTCAGGATCAAAACTACAGTTAGCATCTGTAAACCACTGAAGGCCCTGGACTTTAAAAAATATTAATCTCAGATAATTAGTCTCAGATTTGATTTTTTATTCCAGTTTTGTACAGTTGAATTCTAATTACAATAAATACCAAAATACCAATACAATAATTTAGTAATCACACAGGACCACGTGAAAGTTATGGAAGCTTCAAAAAGCCTTTTGGCTTCTATACGATATATTCTTAGTATCTTATCTTTCCTCAGGTCAATATTACTTGGAAGGTCAGAGCTTGGTTTTGTTCATATTCTGTGTGTTGAAAATATTTAACGGACCTTATCCATTTTGAGGAAACACTTCCCCATGTGTAACATTAATTTTGGACACACTGCGTAACACCAAACCTCATTTAAAGGCACGGTTCCAGACAGGTCAATAGTTTGAGTGAAGAGATCTATTCATAACTGTCACTCTAACTCAGTTCCAACCTTTAAAGCAGTATATATTGACAGCAGTAAGACAAGACTGAGACAAACCAGAGCAGGACGACCAGGTTCAAGGGCTAACTCTCTTAATCCATCGAATCAAGCCAGTGATGTTGCATTCGTGCCTCCTCTCTTTTCACCATCATCATGTCAGTCTCAAGATAACTTGGATGGATTCAGAAGCAAGCATTTGATTAAAGTAAAAATCATGTTTATTTGAAGAGCTGTATAGGGCTCACAAAGCTTAACACTGAAGCCTTGTTTCCCCAAATTTCCATGGCTGAGGTGAAGAGTGTAATGTTAGCATGACCCAGAAAACCACAAAAAAATCTGCCAGATTTACACTTAAAGCAAGACTATGCAACTCTTTAAATGATTATAATGCTGGTTTAATGTTTTTGTGCCAATTCTACCTCATTTCTTCTTTTCTGGATAAAACAGACTCACACCAGATCTTCACACAGCTCCTAAAAGTAGACCAATAGATTCCAATCGAACAAACAAATGAATCAAAAATATTATACTTGTGTATTTGTCAGAAAATTAACCATCTGCCCTGTTTTTTATACATTTTGTTCACAGTTTGTCACAGTCTTTTCTTTATAACATGTTTGCAGAATTACATGAATGCATCAATGAAGCAATCCCTGGTTCTACCTGACAGTTCTGGCATTCATTCATTCATTCATTCAGGATAAGATGTTGCTATTCCTTGTGCCATAACCTGAGGCAAAATTCATTTAGAAGCCTAGTCCAACTGAAAAACCGACCAGGAGTTCAGCAGCCAGCCACCAACTAGCAACCAACAAGACAACATCAGCTAACTAGCCTAGCCAACAGTACCAGGTAAGATGTGATGGGACAAGCAACTACACTTCAACCAACACCTCTCCCCTTACTTACTGTGACCCTACTACTGTTCTTTCCTGTGAATGCCCAACTCACACAGGAGAGCAATGGTGGATTTTGAAACAAACCAACCTCCATTGTCCACACATGGGCGCTCCAGCTTCGCTGCTCAGCTTCTGATGCCATCTCAGACATTCTTCCTTTTTTCAAAACCCTTGCTCCCCCATGAGTTAGGTTCCTTTTGAACGACTGTAGCCTCAGGTTGCTTCCGTACTGACATTAACACCATCAATCCTGATAAAACAGTGGTTTGCAGGGCCTGCTGCCCTTACTGGGATCACAAACTACTACTGTCTTGGTCAGAAGCAATGTCGGATTCCAACCACAACTTTCTTGCTGTGAGACATAAGTGGTACCCACCACACCGCTGTGCCACCTGTATATTAAAAAGTAAAAAAAGAAAAAAAAATCTTTGGAGGAGGTGAAGGAGCAGAGAAGGAGGTTCGGGTCAGCAGTGCCATCTGTCCTCAAGGGGAACGCAAGGTCTTTGGGGTGGGATTGATGGGCGTGTGTGCTTGATGGGACCCAGAGGGAGTGTGTCTTGAGAAGAGCTTTGGAGATAGGCTCATAGGACCACAGTACGTCTGTGCCCTGGTTCAGACTCTACGGTCAGACACACTCTGTTGGTGTTTACACCATTCCCTCAGAGAACAACGACAAGGAAACACCATTGATGAGAAAAATCATGTGATGACACAATCCATGCCGCTGTTGCTACGCAACTGACCAAACAACCATATCGGACACTGTTTTGCCAACTATTTTTGTATATTTCTGTAAATTTTTGATTATACTTTTATTTTTATTTTAATCTCATTTTATTATCTTTCTTGTGTTTATTTTTGTCCATTTATGTAAACATGATATGGATGTACAATGTCACAAAGAGTGTTCCAGCAGCCTGCACAATCTCCACAGTCTCAAGCAAATGAAGCATGTTTGTGTTTTCTTTATCAGATAATGTCATCCCTTTCAAGGTCATTTTCCAAACATTTTTGAATGACATATGCTCTCCTTCTTTCCAGTGCATCTTTAACTTTCATTACATTGCTTTTTACTGTACTGCTACAGAGGGTTAATCACAGGGTGCAGAGCAAGAATAGAAAGCATGTTTAATATTTTTACTACATTTTACAGCCAAAAGTACAGAGAATGCTTTGACTGGTTTATCTTCTGTGAAGCACAGTGTGATGGCATGTGTGTGCACGGCTTGAAATAGGCCTAGGTCACAAGTGATGTGAAAAATGTTATGAAAGACAGACAGGACAGGAATTAAGGGTGACTGTGGCTCTGAATGTATTGGAGCCCCTGAAAATAGTGGACAGTGTATGAAAATGATTATGGAGCACATATTATATACTTATAACTATTACTACTTATAACATGTTAATATTATTTCCTTTGCCTGTTTCTGTTACCAGTAAGGTGACCTGCTTGAGGAAAGTTATGACGACAGCCAATGAATTCCTTTAAAATTTGAAATAGTAAAATATTAAGATGGAGACCTTTTTTGTTGATGTAATCATTTCACCTTGATCCCTTGATGTCTACATCGATCAGTCACAACATCAAACCACCGACACCAGAAGTAAATAACATTTAAACCGTCTTGTAACAATTCAATGTTCTGTTGGGAAACATTGGGGCCTGGCATTCATGTGGATGTTACAGACATGTAGCACCCCCTTAGACCAGACCAGACACAGTCTAGATGTCACACTTGGTCTGGTCTAGGTGGGTGCTACATGTCTGTAACATCCACATGAATGTCAGACACAAGCACACACAAAAAGCGGTTTATTAAAAAAAAAACAAAACAAACAAACATGAAAACAGTACCCTCAAGTCCATTCTCTGATGATTTGCAGACACAAGGAAAACCAACACAATATTAGGAATGTGATTATAATATTATGCCTGATTGCTGTATACAGACCACTCTGTCTCATTGTCATCATTGGTAATGCAATGAATTGCATTAAGCATGTATGGGCATTGCAGTATTGCCTCCACTTTTAAAGCTAAACTATTCAGGCTTACACGTCTGTACTTGGAGTGAATGAATTCATAACGCATAATCTCAAACCTTGCAGTTCAGTAGTCAACTCTGCTGTGCTTTTTCACATTTTGCTGTTTGTTTTGGTTCTATGGCCTGTTACTCCTATGGTCCCGTCTCACAGCCTGATCAACCTAGCTTTCAACAGGAGCATGTAGCCACTTTCAGTGGAAAACCTCACAGCTCCCACAGGAAGAAACAAGCTTGTGAATGTAGCGGAGCATTTATCAGCCAAGCAGATATTTTTTGTCTGTGTCTGTTGAATTCGGTTTAAAATGTTCTGCATCCCACAATGTCACTTTATATCTATAAGATAGAAGATAAAACCATGGACAGGTTTAATTACTTGTAGGTATCGATTAAAACACAGGATCTAGTTTCCTGTATAAAAGCCAGATGCTCTACAATACCATTATCCTCCCTGACATCCACAGACTATCCAACTCTCTAGACAAAGGACACGACCTTCTGGTTGGCACTGAACAATAGCACTGGACGTTAATTTTAAGGTGCAGTTTCCACTGAAATCCAGGATAAAACCTTACGAACCCCGCTCATATTGAGGCAGCTACAACACACACTGCACAGAGAATACTCCCAGTTGGACTGATCACAGAATAGCAGGACATTATCAAATACAAAGGCTCTTTGCATGAGAGAATCATTTAACCAAGGAATCAAACGGTCATACCTGCACAGAGGATAATCACAGACTGACTGATTTTCCATTTTGTGAGTGGCTAGTTAAGTGCAGCTGGAAGGTAGGAGGCAACACCCAAGTACACCTGCATCTAACAAACTGACAAAAAAAAACAAAAAAAAAACGATACAGGTCCACCCTGTTATATATACATCTGTCATAGATACATCTGACTAAAGCGTACATGTATCTGATAATGATACACATATAAGATGTAGCTGATGATGTTATATGTCAGAATATAAGAGGAAACATAAGCAGGTTGGAGAGTTGTTCATCCAGGTAGGAGTGGATACTTGCAGGCCATGAAAACTGGGCAGGTTTATTGAGACCATGACAACAGATGTAGTTTATGGAGCTCCACGGGTCAGAAACAAACAACTCCATTCCAGAGACGCTCACAAAAAGATAGAAAAGGAGGGGAGGGGAGGTCCAGTAGCCTGTCAGTAAATCCTCAGCGGGAGAAGTTTGGGCTGTTGCCAGGAAGGCCCCTCCACAGGTCACTGCATATACAGAGTGAAACAGAGCTATGAGAGAAAATAGTTGAAAGAATGAAATAGTTTCCTGACACTCTATTATATTAGACATTACACAGTCACACAGACTTTTCACCACTGAAAGACTATAAAATTTGAGTCACTGAGTTATTTTAGTGTTAATTTTAGTTTTACCCTTACAGTTATTAAATTTGTGTGATTTTCTTCCCCTGGGCTCTTGAATGGGTTCAAATAATCTTTAATTATAACTATGATGATGATAATTAAACACATACAAAACACTATGTTCTCTTTCAGATAATCTGTGAATTGAATACAAGGCTGGCAGAAGACTACCATATACAGCAGTCAAATTTGACCTCTGGTGCAGCTGTAGTTGTCAGTTGTTTAAGACTGCAGCAAAGAAACAAGAGAGCAAGTTGAAACTCTGACTGACTGCATCTCATCTCATCTCATCTCATCTCATCTCATCTCATCTCATCTCATCTCATCTCATCTCATCTCATCTCATCATGCTAAGTAGTGTCAATCTAAACAAAAAAGCTTCCCCTGCTCAGTTTCAGCAGCATGGCCTTGAGTCAGTCATTGCTTATGCCTGGGCTCCTTCTTGGCTTCTTCTAATGATGCAATGCGTGATGAGTTTCATTTCGGGTTGGTTATTGCATTTGAATATATTTAATGTTTGTTTTGCAGATATGTGCCTTAAGACCACAAATAATTGAATCTTTGATAGTATTTAAATCAGACTAACTTCCAATGAGGTGCCCACTGGGTCCTTGTTGAGATTAAATATTGTTTCATTTCAAAATTTTAGTGTGTAACTTTTTTTGATGATGTTTTCCAGTCATGCTGGCAGAAGAAAAAGCTGTTATTGTATGTCTCACTCACGTGGAAAAAACTGTGTGCATTAAATCATACCAAATTAAATACCACCAAACATTTTATTACAATCCCTTTGAAGACTGTCTAATCTAATGGCAGTCACATGGGATATTTGTATTTGAAATAAGATTTAGATTACTCTCGATGGGCAACATGGAAATATGGTTTCACCAGATCAACACCATAGTTATATACTCGAAGCATTTTTGCACACTTTCCCTTGCATGGAATTAAGGATGTGTTTGTATTGACATTTCTGTATAAATATAACACAGTCTTAAATAAATAACATATTAAATTAAATGTGTAATATTTAGAATATCCTAATTTAAACCTTCACAATTCCTCCCTGTGTGAGCAGAGATCTGACGGTGCTGAATCCAGGTCTTCTTAGTAGAGCAAATATTTTTTATTTGCCATCTGAACTTCCAATGACTCTGTGTTTTGTGATCTAAAGCACCTTAAGGCTGCTTTGGTCTGAAAGGCAAGATTGGTTGACCTGTTGAAGTTGAAGAGCACACATTTTTACAGTGGGCCTTTAGATGCATATTGTCATTGTTTAACAGGATGGTTGTCCCAAATTAATAATATAACGAAGACATGTGGCTGCCTAAGAGCAATAAAGTAGTTTAACCAAACTTTCACTTACAAAGACCACGCCTTGTGCAAAGATATACAGATGAGGCCGTGGGGACGGATTAATTGGAACCAGAGGGATGAAATGTGTTTCTCAGAAGTCCTGGTCCCGTGGTTCCTGTAATGAAAGTGGAAGAAAAAGAAAAGCTGCCTTCATGCTTGCTCTGGAGCATCTTGAGACAATTTGTATTTGTTGGAGGTTGAGACCTGAGATGAACATAGAGAGACAAGGTTAAGGCACACATTTATAGGTAAGCATTGGAAATACTATGGTTTAGGGTGTGGTCTTATTCCTGAACCTAAGTTATAATAACTTCATAAATTGTGTGTGGGTTTGTGTAAGAAGGCAAGTCACAACACCATCTAGTGGCTCTAGGAGGTGTGGAACAATCCGGCTATGTTTACAGGAGTTTCATTTGCTCAACAAAATGTTAACGTGTACTAAGTGAGATGTAAGATGTGAGATGTCTTCCACACTTGACTGATGCTGAAACAAATAACAGCTAACTTTTGTGTTTAACAGAGTTGTCTGCAACTCTCTTTAGACCTGACATTAACATGCATCTCCACATGCAGCCATCCAGATCACCACCGGAAATTGTGTGTGTTTATGCTGATTCACATCAATATCTCCAAATGACCACATCCGGATGTTACTCTCTGGCCAGCCAGAAAGACACTCCTGAAGTTCATTCAGTTCACTTCAGTTCAGTTTGATATATGTGGTCGCAATAACCATACAAATGTTTCTCAACATACGCTAGAGAACCCAAAGCCTGAAACGCCCTGAGACTGCAAAGAGTGTGATGAGGGCAAGAAAAAAACTCCCTTTTAACAGGAAGAAACCTTGATCAGAACCCAACTCATATGGAGGGACCCATCTGCTTGAGGCCGTCCAGGAAGAGACAGAAAAAGAGAGAGAAGAGGTTGGGTATGGTTTGTGTGTATACAGTGTGTTCATCGAGTTACTGTTAATAAAGAAGGGCACAGAGGCATAAAACTGTAGGTGACCATCGCAGTTCTTTTAATCTTTTAATGTTGGGTTAGCTGAGGATCGAATGTGAGAATTGTAAACTTGCACATGTTTCACAGAGTTGTTTTTTTAGCACATCAATAACATCCCATAATGAGACACAACGCAAGACAAATGTTTGCTTCAACATAACATACACGAGGCAATGCCAGTGTAGAAAATGAGTCCATCCATACATGCAGCAAGACAACTGAGTGGCATTATCAGTGATCAGAATCTCTAAAACTGCTTTCAGTTCAGTCCATTTTTATTCATAAAATGTCTATTACAATCTAAATTGTCCAGCTAGATTTGATGACTAAGCCACTCTTCACAATAGTTCACTTTGCAAGTACAGTTAGATCTCTATTCCTGTGATAGACAATGTTCTTGAAATATATATAAGTATCTTGCGTTTTTTTTATATATTAACCAAAACCATACAGAACTCTGCTGAACTCGTTAAGTCCATAAACATAAAATCGAGGATGGTAATTGACTAGAATATCGTCTACTGATTAGATTCTGCAATAAGACAGAAAAACAGCTCAGAAGAAGTCTCATAGTCCAACTATTTGTCCACTTTTAAATTAAGCCCCATGTCTCAGAGGACGAAAAAAAACAAATAAAAAGTGATCGTGGCTTCATATTACATTACGAAATTTCATTATGCGCTCTGTTACCGACCTGCTCATCCTGTCTGCGGGATGGGTGGGGTGGGGGCTGCTGCTGACGCGAGCAGTAGGGTCGAGCTGAAATGACAATAAAAGGTGAGAGGAGTCCTCATTTCATCCGAACCTGTGCTGCACACACCAGGCAATATCTGCTCCAGACTGCACAAGACGACTACAAGTCCCTACCAAGGTAAGTTAATGCTTTTTGCTTTTTCTTCTCTTTGGCTACTTTTTTTTTTTTTTCTTTTAAGTTCGCTTGTACATGTCAGTATGAAATACCCGGGATGCAAAAAGTTGTCTCGACCGGCCAGTTCGGGTATATCTTTAGAAAAAATAAATAAATAAAACGGTATCGAATAGATTTGTGTCCGTGTTGACATGTTTTTTTTCTCCTCTGTCTTTTTTTTTTTTTTTTAGATGCAGAGGTGCTTTGTGTTTTTTTGCGTGTCGCTCATCTTTTGCGCAACTGTGTCCGAGACTGTCGGGCTGGTCATAGCGGTAAGTTGTCCAAGATTCAACACAACACACAAACACACACTCGTACACATATAGACACATAGATTGATATAGCTATAATTGGGCTGGCATGATAAAAGCCACTCTGGTGTAAATTTGGCTGCTGCCTGGTTTACATGTGTGAGTGTGAAGATGGTGCATGGTAACACATAATGTGCCTAATAAGTAGGAAATATGCAACATTTGTCTCGTTAATACGTAGTAATTAAGGCATTTACTGATTCATCTGATATCATCTAATCATTAAGTATTTTAAGAGACTTTGTCATTGATCTTGTCACTGTTTGGGTGTGCATCCCGCAGGCAAAGGAGAAGCGTGGCTGGACTTTGAACAGTGCTGGCTACCTGTTGGGTCCCCGTAAGTACTGACTGCACACACAAGTACACGCAGCAGTTGGGTTGCACCTGTACAGTAGGCTATTGCTTGAACATATTGTCCACGTAACATGGCTTACAAAAGAGATGACCGAGCTCATCTTTATGAATTAGTGGTGTTTTTGTGTTCCTTTGTCCCAGTCCGCTAGCTCTACTATGTCAGCTAATTTCGTCTAATCTCAAGATTGCCTCATTACCTTTCTAGGGCACATGAAATGAACAAAGGGGTAGCCTATGTCTGTGGGTGTGTGAGTGTTCTTATTAATTTGTGAGTGTGGGGTCCAGAACCAGTCCAGAGTAAAGCCCAGGTAAAGGTTGCTCCTGCCTCATCCTGTGTTTCAGGTCGTATTGATCACCTAATTCAGATAAAGGATTCTCCCAGTGCCAGAGGCAGAGACGAGCTGGTCACTCAATGTAAGATAGAAACATACGGCCGCTGCAGGGCATTGGTGTCAGGCCAGGAATTGCTCTGTCCAAACATCATGCATTTTAACTGCTTGTGTCACTCATGAGGGGAGGACATCAGTCATCCTACTGCTGTCTGTGCTTATGCATCCCAGCACTGCATTTCTATATGTGCTTTAAGCAAAGGAGTTAATGTTTATCTCATCCGTGCATGCTGGGTAAGAAAAATGCAGCACCGCATTTTCTATGTCAGTCTAAGTTGGATTACACTGCTTTTGCATATGTCGATGGGAAAAAATGGGGAAAAAAAAAAAACAAAAAACGTCCCGCTACACCATTGTTCATTCACACACAATAATAAGAATTAGTATAAAAAGGTCATCTCTATCGTCAGTCAGTCTTACCACCAAGTTAGAGAAACGAAGTCTTAATAAAACAAGCAGAACCAGATAAGAATAAACACAGTATAGCTCTTCTGTATTAAGTGAGATTCGATTGTTAATGTATTTTATTTACACCAAATTACTGTCTGCGAGGTTTACTTTGGAGCCATTTTAGGTGTTGGCTCATCTTTCCCAGTCAGACTTGAAAAACACCTTTGAGAGTACTGAAAAACGTCCGAAAGCTGTAGTCCTGTAGTAGCTACGGTCCCCTGAAGATTGTATTTTTGCTGTTTATTGTTTTACCATTTTTTAACCAGCGTAAGGTTGTAAGACAAAGAGTACAATGAGAAATCCTCCCCCAGCTGCTTTCTAAGGTTGTAGTGAAATTACCAACTTAGGTTTTGGTGCTGCATTGTAAGGCATATTTTCTAGTTTCGATGAAAAAACAGTTGCGGCCCCTGGTTTCCAGTCTTGGTGCTAAGCTAATTTTTACCAAACTAATTCATTTTACAAAATGCTGGCATGCATACACACACAGACAATGTATTTGCCTAGAAAATGAATGAAGATTACCTTTTCTGAGTTTACTGTAGAAGTTTCCATTATATGTTCCATTATACATCAATATATTTTTAGTACAGCAAGATATAGTACATAATAGATTTGACGATAAAAACTATGCATGACCAAAACAGGAAGGGCCCTGAGGACTCAGTTTTATATATGTATGTTTTTTTTTTTTTTTTTGACCATATTCACTCCAATGCCATCTTTTTGCTGGAGTTTTAGGCTAGTTAAAGACACGCACACCCAAAGAGCGAAGGGATGCAAGTTCAAGTGTACTTAAGATAAGATGAATTAAACTAATTGTGACCACTTAACATCCTTCCTCTTCAGTTACATGTAATGTCCACTCATAGGTAAAGTGTTGTGCTGAGTGTGTGAACTTAAATAATAATGGCATGCTTGATATAGACAGGTGAGTAATGCTGCAAAGTAAAACAAATGTAGCGATACTGTAGTTGAAATGTGTAGTTTTTTTATGTGTATGTACATTCTGTGTATGTACAAAATACACTGACATAAACTAACTGTCAGCAAATGTACATACTTAGCTAGGGTGGGCGTCTGGGGACTTTAGTTGGTTCATGACAATATTTACAATAATTACCCGTTTTTTGTATTGGAATTCCTATCTAGGTAGAGTTGAATGGGATACTGTCTACTTACTACACATTCTTTATTTATTTGACAATATTACAAATTAAAACACCTTTAAATATTGATATATATTGTACAAATTAAGTAAACGCATATTTGCTTGTTCCATTTGGCAACCATCTTTGAATGACTTCAAAAATAGTCATAATGATACCCCACCATGGCTAAGCAAACCTCTTTGATCGTCTGTTACTTTATGCATATTTTCACCATCATTACTATCCCAAGCATTTCCCTATATGTCAAACAGCAGTCCATCCTTTCTGAAATGTGTGCTTTCGACTTTTTCTGTTGGTCAAATCTCTGCTGTACTGCAATTCCGTGAGCCAAGCCCTGCAGGTGGTCTGTACAATTTTCAGAGTTGAGCCAAACAGTAACAAATCAAATACTATATTGAAATATTAACATTAATATAAGTGTAAAGAATGTCCTATAGCTCTTCATATGAATATTAGGTAGAGTTGTGCACTTTGTATGCATGTGTGTCTAATGTACAGTTCCTCTGATATGTGGGATATTTAGAAAATGTGTTTATTTTCCATGTTAAGTTAATTTACATTTTTTTGTTATGTTTTTACAGATATTTAGGTTAAATTACTTAAAAAAAGAACAATATAACAATATAAAGCAAAATCTGGAAAATTCTGATACAGTAGGAAATTGTCTCTATCTTGAAATTGCCCCATACTTACCAAAAAAAAAAAAAAAACTTAAACCATCCCATTATAATATTTTCAGTATTGCTGTCCTTCCAGTGAACTGAACTTAGGTCTGCACCCAGTTCAATCCGATGCTCAGTAGCTCCATCCACTGTTTGTATAACTGTATCACTCCTCATTATCCAGATGGAATAGATGGACACAGGACACTAGGAGACAAGCCGGGTCTGGCTGGCAAGAGGGACATGGAGGAGGACTTCAGAACAGGTCTGTCTGTCACTCCAACAAAGACACAGGATCTACTGTGAGACTCATGTTATTATTGGTATTTTAAAACATGACTGAACAAAACGACATACAGTGAGTTGAGAAGTCGGTTTATTTATTGGCTATGCTGCAACAAATGAAAGGGGATTATAAAAATGGATTTTGAAGATGTACTTTGGACATAACTTTAGTAACCACTGGCAAAAAATCCTAGAGAAAATGAACTACTGCACACAGCAACATTTTAGAAGTGCTGTAAATTTACAATACAAGTTGTTCAGTAAAGTTAGTAGCAGTTTGTTCAACAACATTGTCCCAGACCAGCTATTATTACTGTAAATACCATTCCAAAAGTCCTTACTGCAACCATTGCCAGTTTCAGTAGCCTTTGTGTTTCACTGTGATTGAACTTCATATTATTCAGTGTTTGATAAAGTTAAACATTGTTGTGTACTTATTATACTTCACTGGGGATACATACAGTATCTAATCTATCTAATCTAATATAAGATACCTTGGTATCAGGAGGGGATTTCATTTCCCACACGTGTTCTTAATAGAGCTCCTCTCAAACCTTATTGTGTACTACCAACTTCAGACTGCATGATAACAGACTGTACATTGTTGCTGTACCTCAACAGGTGCCCTGAGAATAGCAGATGAAGACATCATCCACACTGTCATTGACTTCTTGTCGTACCTCAAACTTAAAGGTATGCCTCTCACTTCTTTCTTTTTTTTAAAGTATATTTTTGGGCTTTTGAGCCTTTAATGGCAGTGATAGTGTAGACGGACAGGAAATGGGGATAAAAGTGAAGGCTGGCTGGAAGTCATAGCACCTGGCCACGATTGAACAGTTGGCTGCAGAATAGATTGCTCAATGCAGTTCACACGGCTAAATCCGACCTGTGTGAAACCATATACTATTTAGAAAAGGGCACTATTAAGACAAAGACAGGATTCTTATTCCCCGATCTTCAAAAGTGTTACGATACATTTTTTGTTTGTTTGTTTTTTGTAGAAGGTTGAAGGACCTACTTTAAAAATGTTTCATGTTGGCATGAATGCACTAGATTTATCGTGTAATAGTGGAATTTTACTCATGGTGGGTACAGGAGCACAGGACATTTATTAAATTGGTCATTTGGACATATATTGTATTCCCGCCAACCCCCTGTGGTGCACACTTTAAATAGTTATGTGTTTGTGAATGTGTTTGCGTGTGGTTACAGAAATTGGAGCCTTGGACAGCCTGCCTCCCTCTGGCACATCAGATGAACTGGCCAATCCCTAATGTGTCCGTCTCTCTCCTGTTTCACCTCCTTCTACTAAGTGTTTTTACTGTCTGGGCTCCCACTTCTCTGAATGTCACATTATTGTAGCTCCAATCACACTCTTATTGGCAGACGTGCCCTGGTACCAATGACCAGACTGTAATTGACTGCCTCCCAGTACAAATATCAGATCTTTCCTGGTCCTGTGTAAATAGAAGTTTATATAGACATGGATGTACTGAAAGTAATACTGACTATTGTTTAGAAACCAACTCTTTATTTTAAACGTACTATAATATTACCTGATTTCAAAGAATGGAGTGAAATAAACAAATGGCACTAGATTTACGGCTCGACTTGGATTTCTTTCTTTCTGCTGGTCACAAATGGTATTTCAGCATTACTAAAAAGAAGAAAAGGAAATGTAATTCCATATATACTTTATAATGAAAATATATCTGATATCCAAACCAACCGTACAACTTATTTTACAAGATATATTAGAAAACTCATCTAAGATCATCTTTGGTTTTATGTTAAAAACAGCAAGACGTTTGGAAAGACACGCACATCGAAAAAGAGTTATATGCAGGGTGTTGAAAGGCATGACAATGAAAGACTGTAGAAAAGATAATCACACCTGCAGAAGTTCCCATTTAGACTTTTATTGACATGACGTTTCGGATTGATTCATCTAAAAAAGGATCTGCTGACGTGAAACGTCGTTTTTTTCAGCCTTTTTTCAAAACAAGAACCACAATTATGATGTTAGCCCCAATTCATTCAGGGGAGACTGTGACAACTGTGAGATTACTTGTGATGTCTACAGTGTACATGTCTATCATATTTGACTTTAGACTTGGACAGACTTTAGCGATCCACAAGAGAAATTAATTGGGGAGCTTAATTGTCACAAAAAAGATGAGCTGTTAAACAGCTGGATTACTTGTATTAATTACTTGTACTTGTATTTTTAACATTGTGGTACATGTGTTTAGTTCACACCATTTAAAGATTTGAACCATTGTGTTTTAACATTTTGTGAGAGTGTACTAACATATTTGTTTGAAACTAAAATTGTCAGCAGGCGACATGTTATTGATATCAGTTTAAAAGGTAATATAACAAGAATACATTCACCTTACACTCTGGACATGTGTGACAGTCATTTGTGAAGCTTAACAAGGCAACAGAAGGATCTGCCAGTAATCAAACTCACCTGCTACATACTGCATGACTCAATCTGATATCAGACGCCTTTTTTCCTCCTTTGGACGTTTGGCGACCCCTGCTGATCTAGAAGCGCCATGGATACAATAAACTTGATCCACATATTGCCTGTCGTCAACCTCAGAATAGGGTTCTAACAGAAAAATCATATGAATAAATGGAAAGCAAAAAAAAAAAAAGTAATGTGATGCAAAAAAAAGTGCCTGAACTTTTTGTTCACTTTTTGTTGCGCCCGAAAGATTGGCTACATGTCGCCAGTAACTCTGTGACGTTAACATTTTTAGGTTTATTATTGTGTTATTGTTTTTTGTCTAACTCGTTCTTGGTTTTCGGTGCCTTGAACCAATCAACATAGTTTCTGGTCATTTTTGTCTTTTTGTGCTGTTTTTGTTTTTTTTGTTTTTTGATTTTGTCCGGGCTAAATGTTTTCGGAGTAGAGGCCGTTGTGTCCGGTGGTGTGTTCCAGAGATCAGCTGCTAGCACTGAGCAGTGAGCATAGCGCTAACCGTGTCTCCTGAGCTGCCTGGACGGAGGCCTGAGATTCCCGCTGAACTTCAGAGAAAGTGCTGGGGGTGCCAGGCTGGAGTTGGAGTTGGAGGTGGAGGACCGGAGAAGGACGTTCGGGTCGGTGTTGCTGTCTATATTCATGGGGAACGTGTGCGCTTGATGGGACCCAGCGGAAGTGTGTCTTGAGTACTTTGGAGACCTGGGACGCTGTAAACCTTTGAGGTAAATTTACAGTGAAATCTGAACAGTATTTTACCTTATTACTGCCATACAGTATTATATTGTAAACTGCAGTGCAATCTGGGAGAAAATAATGTGATCACAGCAAATTACAGCATTTTAAGAGAATGCCAATGATATAGCTGAGCATCATGGGAAGGTGAAAGAAAAGTGCGGGAACTACATTTTGAAAATCAACGGACATAGAAAGACCTTTTTATTATCTGCCAGAAGTTTGTTTTTGCAGCCTGCATTTTATTTTTGTTGATTTGTTGATGAACTTTGGTGCAAGTCTGCCAGCCAGTCTCTGTCACAATGAAGGCACAGTCACAGGACAACCTGCTCAGCCTTTTGACAGATATCCAGAGCTGCCTGACATCCTCCACTGAGTAAGAGAGTTAACATTAATTCACCATATAGTCACTGCTTAGGGGGAGGATTTGAGGATTTCTCTAGTTCAATTTCCTGCCTTTTAGAACAGTGTTACAACAAAGCTGTTGAAAAGTTTCGTTTTTGCAAGCTAGCTAAAATTAGCAAGTCTAAGCATTGTGTATCGGTTAACACTGTTGCTTTTGTTGGTAGATATTTTAACTACAAATTTGGAAATTATCTGCTTCCAACTTCAATACTGTCATGAAAACAGCACCAGTTTCATCCAGGTTGATATTATTTTGTAGAGATCATTGAGCCAGACATTTCACAGGTCTCATTAGCTCACCATCCTCAGTGGCTGTGGCGAAAACTCAAAGAAACAGCGTTGAATGTCCTTCTGAGTACTGTGCGGGCGTCGGGGCGCGTAGGAACCGTCTTAAAATTGCAATATCTGATTTTTCCATTTGGACAACAACCTGTCATTACCAAAAGGCTAAGAGTCTCACAGCATGTTATTATTCACTCATACTCAATAGCGCTACCATTTGTTCAATTTTCAAGCATTTTACCTTTTGGCTAATAACTCATGCACCATAAGGCATATCAAAACAGTACTTGGATAGTAGGTTCCTTGGATGAAGCTGATTCAAAACACAGATCTACTTGTCATCTGTTTGTAAGTTCAATATTAATCTTTCACAAGCACTTTCTCCCAGATAATCATGTGAAAATATTCCAGAAACAATTTGTATTCATGAACATTATTTATGAACATTTCTCAGTTTTATTTTAAAAATACCTCTCTGAAATTTCAACCTACAAACAATATTCTTCTTCTTATCTCCCAGAAAATCATGTAAAAAGTATATTTCAGAAACAATTAGTATCCATTGAGCACACCTTATTAATTTTTCAAACCCCTAAAATCCACCGGCTCCGTTCCGCGCCAGTGTTGCGCCTGGTGAGTGTTGACACAGAGTGAATGGACCAAATACGCGATGCTTGCGCGCCGCGACACCGACGGACCCGGTGGATTTTCGGGGTAAGTAAGTAATAGCTTTCTGAAATTTCAACCTACCGACACCATTGTACTTCTCATCTCTTTGTAAGGTTGGTATTTATCTTTCACAAGCATTATCTCCCAGAAAATCCTGTAAAAAAAATGTTCCAGAAACAATTAGTATCCATTGAGAACGCTTTATTAATATTTCTCGGTTTTATCTTGAAAAAGCTCTCTGGAATTTCAACTTACAAACACCACTCTGGTTCTCATCTCTTTGTAAGGTTGGTATTTATCTTTCACAAGCATTATCTCCCAGAATCATGTAAAATGTATCCCAGAAACATAAGCACACTTATGAATATTTCTCGTTTTTATTTTGAAATACCTCTCTGGAATTTCAATCTACAAACACCATTCTACTTCTAAGTTGTTTGTAAGTTGTAAGGTATTGATCTTTCACAACCATTATTTCCCAGAAAAACATGGGACAATATCCTACATACAACTAGTATTCATTGAGTATTGTGTATGAATATTTCTCAGTTTTACTTTGAAATACCTCTCTATAATTTCAACCTACAAACATCATCCTACTTCTCATTTGTTCGACATTAACAGCTGCCTGATTGGGCAAGTAAAAATAACAGATGAAGTTGAACCTGTTAAGACTTTGCTGGTCGGGCAAGCACCAACCACCAACTCTGAATTATTATTATTAATATAATCAGTATTTCCCTCCTGTTTCTGTCCTCGAAGGCGGCAGTTGCCGTGTGCTGCTTTTATTTTCTTCTTCTGTGTGTGTGTGCGCTTCGATTGGCTGAGCCTCTGTGCTGCCGTGCTGACGTCAGACCGCACACGTACGGTGATGTTCTTTCACATGCGGAGTAATGGCAGACTGCTCGAGAGGAAAAACTATGGGAAAAACAACATACAAAATGGACAAAAGGCAAAGAAGTTTCCTGCCTTCATGAAAAGAAATTTACTCATGGGTGGACTATGATGGGGGAAGTTCTGTTTTGCATGGTGTGCAGGGGATTCCTGTGAAAAGCCGATAAAAACGGTTTGTTTTTCTGTGGGAACGACAGCTACAGAAAACAACACTTGGGCAGCCATGCTAAATCAGTTCCTGGCCTGCGTTGAGGCGGAAAATCACTGAAATGTTGTAATGACTAATGAAAAATAAATACCGCTTTTTGAAGGAAAAAATTGTTTGTGTTGTCTACAGTCAACAGATAATGGATTTTAGTAAGATATAAGTCATGACAAAAATATGCACCAGATCAACACCGCCTGAAAAAGAACTTTTAGGCAGGGCAGGTAAGAATTTAGATGGGGCAAGTAGATGAGAAGTATTTGCCCGACAGGGCAAGTAGGAAAGGACCTTTACGTTGGACCCTGCCATTATCTGGCATAAAACGGTAGACAGGCCAATTGAGTGTTTTATACCTGACCAGACTGAAAAAGCTAAAGGAGTGATTTATGTAACCCCCGAGGTGTCAGAGAGTGTCTTACTAAAAGAGCTGAAAGGTGCTGAGGTTGAAGAAGTCTGTAGGTTCAAGGATACTGGCACAGCTGTACTGTTTACTTTTAGAGGAGATGTGTCAGCCAGACTGAGTCTGCTACATGAATTATCCAGTAAGACAATATGTGCGACCCCCTCTGCGGTGCTTCTAATGCCAGCACTTTGGGCATGTGGCAGCAGCCTGCAGAGGAGGCCAAAGATGTGGGAAATGTGGAGGAAATCATGAATTTAAACAATGTCAGAGTGTAGATGTTAAATACTGTAACTGTGGGGAAAACCATATGTCCTCCTTCAGAGGGTGCATACACCATTTAACGGCTGTTGAAATAGAAAAAATGAGAGTAGACAGTAAAATGTCATATGGAGAGGCAGTGAAGAAGGTGGGGGGAGCAGGGGTTCCTGGTAGACAAGTGCAAGAGGGGACTCTCCCCAGTTCTTGGAAACAAGCAAGTATAGTTCCAATTCTAAAACCTGGGAAAGATGCCTCCAGAACAAAATCATATAGACCAATTGCACTAACGTTAGTGATCCGTAAAATTACTGCAAGGATGGTCACAGATAGGCTAGTGTATAAATTGGAGAAAGAAGGATGGTTCACATGCATACAAAGCGGCTTTTGGAGAGGAAGAAATACTGTGGATTCTGTGATCTCCCTTGATACAGAGAGCAATGGTTAGTAAATGAGTACTAGTGGTAGTTTTTTTTAGACATTGAAAAATCAAATGATCTGCTGTGGAGAGAGGGTCTGGTTATTAAACTACATGATAAACTACATACATGATAAACTACATAAACTACAGGATCTTCAAAAAACAACAGACTGTGGAAGATGTCTTAGTGGAGTAACTCTTATACAAGGAGCAAAGAGGGCAGTTGTTCGCTGTGGTGTCAGACTCTGAAATACACATTATAGACATTATATAGCACCTTTTAAATATGTCACCCATTGGATTCTGAACCTCGAAAATGAACCTCCCACACGCGGATACTCCAAATACGGATGTAGGGGGTCGTGTCGGACGTTGAGACCAGTGACTGAATATACTATGGACAAGCCCATCGTGACGTCACCCGTTGGATTCTGAATCTCGAAAACGAAGCTCAGTGTATGTGCACGGAATATTATTATGCATATTCACATTTTGGTTCCTCGATCTTAATTTATATTACCGTCTAACTTAAACTGCTAACATATCAACTTCGTTTTAAATATCTAGAGTAACGTTATGTATGAACTCATACTGTAATATAACTTTTTTTCCGTATTTCACCGTAACATTGGTCGTATGGAAAAAGTAACGTGAACAAGACATTAATGTTTCGTACTTTACGTGGTGGATTAATATTTCCCAAATTGACACACCTCACTTAAAAGTATTATTAATTATTATTTACATTCTGACTTCGATGGCGGTTTGATAGATAGCCTCCTGTTAGCCTGGCTAACAAACCAGAGCCTCGCTGGAAGGCTTAATTCATTAGCCGGCTAATTACATAGTTAACTTCAGCTCCCGGACTGGATATATTGGGCACCGACACCGACCATAAGAATAGTTCTTCAAATTCACTTACCGGATGGTCTTGTGGGAGGTACAGCAAAGCAGACAACTATTATTTTTTATTTAAAATGATCCAAATGGACCAAAACCTCAAACTCAGCTGAAAGGTTGTCATTAGTTCAGGTGACGACGAGCAGAGAGACCAAGGCTAGCAGCTAGCGGCCTCTGGCAGCGCCTGTCACTTAAAGCGGGAACGCCCTTAATTATGCAGAATTTTAAACGTTAATAAAAAATAAACGAATGAGTTAGACAAAAATTCACCCCCCGTACAGTTGTAACGAATAGTAAAATAAGCCATTGAGACCAAAACCGTTTTTTTTCAACCAGGCTGTAAACATGTTTAATAATGCTGTAAAGTTGGACTTTTAAACATGGGGGTCTATGGGGATTTGCTCCCTTTTGCAACCAGCCTCAAGCGGCCACCCGATGAACTGCAATTTTTTTGCACTTCTGCATGGGCTCGCTCAGAGCCGGAGGTTGCTGCCTGGTAGACGGTAACTTAAATAGGGAGTACCAGACCAACTAAAGCGCTCACGAGAGAGGAATAATAGGTGAAGTTGGAGATTTTAGCATAGCTTTAAATGGTAAATGAAACGTACATGTATTGGTCCTTGTACTGCGAACTATATCTGCGAACTATAGTTAAATATTAAAAACTTGCTGATATCAAAGATTTAAGAAGTTTATTTTTGGTTCCAAAGGATGATGGGAGATTTTTCTTACGTAACCAACGATAGTTTGTGTCAGTGTCTCGTGTTGCTCAAACAGGATGTTAAATGGATGATAACAACAATAAAAACATGTGTAGTGTGCTCATCTGTGTGTTTCGTAGTTTATTTTTATGTTCAAACATTGACTCACCAAAGAAAAACATTAGGATACTTATAGTTGAATTAATTAGTATTTATTAACAAACATTTCCTTCATGGACATCAGTGATAATATTGTTTGTTGTGTAGGTAACATTATACATTATGTTTCGTTATTTTTTGTCCCATTGGTATAAAAAGGTTCGTTTATTTGTCCGGGGTAGTTTGGTTGTGTATTTGGGTACATGTGTGGGGTGACCACTTGAACTGACATAATTATGGTCATAGTCAACCTGAGTACAGTAATCACTGAACAACAAACACAATTTGCCTATTTCATTATTCTTTCATTACTTGATGTTTTGTTTTTTAATTATTTATTTATTTTTGTGAATGCTACATATTTTTATTAACACTAAACAACATTGAAAGGTCTATGTACAGATGTAAGAAAAGTAGGAAGGAGGAAGAGATGGAAAAGTATTTAAAGTTTTGAGGAAAAGACGGGAGGAAAAGATGGAAAAGTATTTAAAGTTTTGAGGAAAGGACAGGAGGAAGAGATGGAAAAGTATTTAAAGTTTTGAGGAAAAGACGGGAGGAAGAGATGGAAAAGTATTTAAAGTTTTGAGGAAAAGATGGGAGGAAGAGATGGAAAAGTATTTATAGTTTTGAGGAAAAGACAGGAGGAAGAGATGGAAGTAGCAGAGCTGAAAATGTAGAGGATAGGATCAGGTATTAATACATTAGAGGGAAAGTAGACAGGACGTCTCCGGGAGGTTTGTAGATGAAGTGAAAGAGGACTTAAAGGTAGTAGAGATAGAGTATAGGGCAAGATAGAGGAAGATTACCAGTGGTGACTCCTGAAGTCAGGTTTCACTTGAGGACACACATTGAGTTTTTGCAGGCTTTCCACACTCGTGAGAAGAATCTGCTAAATTTAGATTCCCTTGGAGGTGGACTGCTTGGGAAATACAGATGGATTTTCAGATACTTCAAAACCGCATCGTCAAAAGATGAATCCAGTGACAATGCAGCTACCAGCAGTGATTCTGAAGACCCAAGTTCTCCACAAAGGTCTTTCACCATCACTTTGGTGAGTTTTTTTATGTCGATGCCATTTACTCCGAGAGCAATGTCAGTGGAGCTGATGTCACTCAACACTTTGCCTGTTAGTCAATCAATTATTCGGTTGATTGTGTCTTTCTTTATGGCCCTCTTGTTTCTCTTGAAGTATTTGATTATTATTCTCATGATCAGACAATTCATCAAGTCGTTGGTCACGCTCTCAGTCACAGATGAAGAACCAGCTGACCTTGCTGCAGGTTCATCTCTTGACTCTTCAGGTAATTGTCCCATTCTGAAACCAAATGAGTCGCCAGTAAAAACTGGTGGAGGTGAAAAATTTATTTCAGGAGATGAGATCGGTTCTTGCGAGTCAATGTAAAACGTGACAGTCTTGGATATTAATTCAGGATCATCTTCACTTGACTTAAGTCTTAAATCATGAGACCTTTGTGCCTGCTCATTGTTGGATTTAGACTTAGCCTGCTGGGGACAGCACTGTTGCCATAAGGTTTTCTATTTGTGCCATCGCACTAGACACTTCCTCAGTGTGGGCTGTTGGTTGCGTCCGCTCCCTCTCCTTCCAGAGTAGCACCTGCTGCAGGAACTTTTCCATTGAGTCCTCTGTCATGGCATACACGACTTCAGGAGAAAAGTGACACTCATTGTCATCACCATTTCTCCTGAACTTAGAGAGGACACAATCAAAAACTTTCTTTCCCACTGGAACTTGAGGGGTTTGACATGTGGGACCAACCATCAGGTGTCTGTATATTTTATCAGTCAGCTCCTTTGAAAACTCTTTAATTTCTCAGCTGTACATATTTTCCTGTGTGCTGCCGACTTTTTGCGCAGATTTGGGTGACTGATTTAATTTTTTCAGCATATTGTCAATATCGGGTTTAACGGTCTCAAAATCAAGAGATGGCACTTTCTTCACTCTCTACACTCTCCTCTGTGACAGTGTGGACGGAGAAGGTGTAGAATCTGAAGAAACTGGAACACTTCCTGGCAAAAGACATTCAGGCTGGTCTTTGTCGGTGTGTTCAGAAGTTTCCAGACTCACAATGAAATCAGGGTCTCTTTTCTGAGAGGCGGCCGTCAGCTCTGCCATCATCTTCTCAAACTGTCTTCTGACAAACTTAGAAAACTGCTGTGTTTTTGTCTGCTGCTTGACATCAGCACTGTTTCCTAAGAGAGAAGCCAGTGAGTTGAAGAAGCCTTTCAGCTTATTCACCAGAAGCACCCTTTTAAAATGAGGTGTCGGTGATTTGCTACTCTCACCAGAATTGCAGCAATGCAGGTCATCACATATGGCAGTGACAATTTGTGACGCTGCTGCTAGAGCCTCCAGAAAGGTGTTAATGGGGGGCAGACCATCCTCGATCTCTTCCACCAAGTCTGGTGACTCGCTGCAAATTCTCACGAGAATTTCACTCAGTTTTTCTCACTGAGGGGAAGCGACTAGAGATTGTACCTCTGCAGAGTCGCATCCCTCTGGGTCTGATAGTACCTGTTGCTTTGGTGAAGAAGCTGAACTTGTCTTCGATGATGACAGTGGCACTTCTGGCCGCTGACATACTCCAAGACACTGATGTCTAAGTCTGTCTTTTCAGACATGTGGTAGCATGAAACGCCATTTGATTTAGACGGCCAATATTTGACATGGAGCCACTGACATAAACTGCAGGCTCTGGTGGCTCAGCAGGGCTGTTGATAGCCAGAGAAAGAACAGACTTTACCTTCTGGGAAACCTCGCTCTCAACCAGAGCTGTCAGCTCTTTAGAATCCTCACTTTTAAACCGTGGGACGTTGAGGGCAACAGCAAAGCTGGTGGAGAAAGAGTCTCCCAAGGTTGTACTAAAGTTTTCCAAATCTTCTGGTATATCGGGCAAAGAATCAGTTGTACCAATGTGCTGTTGCCGATTCACAGGAAGGATGATTCTCAGCACTTGTACAGAAATACTTTGTACAATGTCCATAAACATGTCAGCCAGTGCAGCTTGTGTGTCTGAGTCACAAATGTCTGCAGCAAGCATGCTCCACTGTGCTGGAGAGATTGTTTCAAAATGTGTTATTATAATGGGCAGAAGGTCCTCTGGTGTAATAATCACACGGCTTTTCACCTGGACTTTGGAAATCTCCACTGAAGACATTTCTATTTTTGTTTTTTTCACCTGGGGGTTAGTGTAAAACAGTTCATTTTCGCTAGCTCCACATACCTAGGTGGCCTGGATACTATATACTCAAGTGGCCTGGATCCTAGATACTTGCTTATGTGTGTTCCAGATACTAGATTCTGACGTGGTCTGGATACTGGATTCTGACGTGGTCTGGATACTGGATTCTGACGTGGTGGAGGTATTCGGGATTTAACCAAGAGGAAAACAATGTTTTTATATTGTTAAAGATCTGAGGCTGGCTTAATTCTATTGCAGGAAATGCACTGTGAGTCTGATACAACGTTTTGAAAATCTCAGAGAGGTAACATAACAGATTTTAGTCATGGCACAAATCATTCAACTTTGTCTATTTTTATGCACAGGTTTAGGGGGGATGTTTTGGAGGTGGTGCCCTCTAGTGACGGTAGAGTGATCAAGCAGGACATTGTATGTAATGTGCAGAGGTTTAATTCACATGTGGCCTACAAATGCCTTTTAATGTCATTACTTACAAACTAAAGGTGATGTGTTTTATATTTACTAGTGACCTCGTCTCCTCACTTAATTCGGACCTCTCCTTGACTTGCCGTTTCTTCAGCCCTGGCATCAAGAGTGTACTTGGTGTAAACTTTAGAAGGTTAACTTTAAAATCAAGAATTGACCTGTTCTTAATTTCCTCTTCTGTCCAGTATGTTTAATAGGTTAAACATGTTTATGGACCACTGCTGGACCCTAAACAAATGATTTTGAAATATAGACAGGCAAGCAAACAAACAAGCAAGCAAGCAAGCAGGCAGGCTGAACCCAAGTCCGCTCCCACTGGACCACATATGTAGAAATACTACTGTATTTAATTTTTTTTTTTTTTTTTTTAAACTTTTACTTGTCTTGTACACTGTCCTTAAACTATATGCTGCTTTAACATGGCACATTTAGAGATTACCTTATCTTATAAGGAGTTAAATCTTTTGTTATTTACCTCAGGGACATGTACATATATTGTGGACGACAGTATCCAAAAGTTAACAGCACTGTAGCAACTCTTTGCTCTTTCAGAAAAGACTGTCGTGAATCAGAGGAGGATAGCTCCCTGGTATAAGTCACGCTTGTGCAGGCTGACAAATGGTTGTAGCTATGTGGAGTCATCTATTCCTTTAGCCCTTAGTAGTACTGGATTCATCAGCTTCTTTACTGACAAAACTCTAGGAATTAAAACATGTATTAACACCTCCATATTTAACCAAATGAATGTGTCTTTATTAAGAGGATATGCACCTCAGTCTTTGAAGATTGCTTTAATTAATCCTTTACCACCTTAAACCTACTCTAGACCCAGATGTTTTAGCTAATTTGTATTTTTATCTGAAGTGATATAAATGAATTAAATGATCAATATTAATTGTGTCAAACCGTATACACGTACCATAACTTCATAAAATCTGTAACATTTAATGTTTTTTGACCTTACTTTGAACACTCAGTAGGTGCTATCTTCCAAATCCATCCATGGTTTCTTTATTGTTTTTTTTGTTTGTTTTGTTTTTAGTATTTTCTTCAACAGGACAAGGAGACCAAACACACCTCCAAGATATAGAAAGAAAGAGGGAAAGTCAAAAGCTCGCTAGCTAGATAAATACTTTAATCACAACATAATAATGAAAAATCTACATACAAAATATACATGAAATTATACCAATGAAAAAACTACCATGTAAAAATGTGTCAGTCCTGTATCACAAACAGATGAGGAGCTGTGCAGATTTATGGCCTGTGACAGGAAAGATTTCATCTAGTGCAGTGGTTCTCAACTAGTCTGGCTTCAGGACCCACCATCACCCTTTAATGACAAGCTGTGAACCAAATCAAAGAAAATGTTCAACTTCTCAAATGGAGTGAATGAACAGATTGTGCAGTTTGAACCAGAGATAGTAAAATAGAATATCACAGTATGAAAACACAAAAGCAGCAAATGTAATGATAAAACAAAACGACCAACAAGTGGCGATGCAAGAGAAGGATCTTTCCCTTTTGCGCTCAATTCGCTGCATTTTAATACAAACCAAAACTCTTCACTTCAGTAATTGCAGCGTTTTTTAACAGACTCAGAGCTTTCATGTGAAAACACAAATGAAAAAAGTCCAACATCTGAGAAGCAGTTAAAAAAAAAACTCCAAATATGTAGCTTTAGCTGAGGACCCACTCATTAAATGTATATGTGAAATAGAAAAGTGCAACTACTGAGAAATATTTAAAAAAACAGAATTTAAAAAAATCTAATTATGTACCTTTAGCTGGGAATCATCACTTACTGAATCTATGACAATCAACACTTCACTGTGGGAAAAAACAGCTTGTTCAGTAGCAGTTTTTATCCACAAACATAAAATAAATTAAACAAAAAGTGCAATTCAAAAGGATTCAAGAATACAAATGTAACTGTAGACTACTTCTGATTGCACACATCTTATAAACTCAATGCCCGCGGGACAATTGTATGTGGCCCGCATACTTTATATCTATCAGAATAAGGCACGCTTTTTGCACCATTGATACTACAAATCCCAGACTGCATTGCAATAGCTGAACAGGTGCGTCAATCAGCGCCCCCTACCAACTTTATTGACAAACTCATCAGTCTGAAAGTTGCCTCTGCCTCGGTAATGCTGTATCAGTTTGCTCACACGGCAAACAAAAACTTACTAAAATATAAATGACAAGACCACTACAGCTAAACACTGATCAGTTAACATACGTACTAACATACAGACACACAGAAAGTGTCTGTCAGTTAAATAACAGCAGAAAGCATTAGGAAACCAAACTGTGGACTGTTAATCTCAGTGATTTATTAAAAATAACGTCGTATTGGTCCCAGTTGGTAAAATAGTCTGGGGAAAACGTTTTATTCTAAATTCTTTAATATCACTTGGAAAAAGTTACAATCATATTTCTGTATGAAGGATTTTTGAATACAATATAAGAATATCCATCTGTCATATAATCTGCTATGCTAAATTAGCATTGGCGAAATGTAAACATACGTTGTGGATCTTTTATGAGTAACATGGCGGGTCTGTTTAGGAGTGTGAATCGACAACACTTGTTGTCGATTCACACTCGAAAACACATTTATTTTTTATTATTATTTGCCGTGGCATAGGCCCGTGGTGGTGGTCCGGAGACAGTGAAGCTGTAAGGCCCTCAGAAGAAGGAGGGTGATGGAGCGCTGCTGTCACATGACCTGGCCATAAACTGAGATGTGCAGCTAAGTGCTCAACACCTCTGGGACCTCCTTCAAGACTGCTGGAAAACCATTCCAGGTGGCTTCCCCACGAAGAATCTAAAATTTAAAACATATTCTGTTTCTTTATAGTTCGGATGACTTCGGTATTAATCTACGAGGTAGAAAAGAATAAAAATAAATGAACAGATGAATAAAGCACCTGATCAATTATTACTTACTTTACATCTGAGCTTCTTGGCTGGTCACTGGGAGCACACAGGATGTTCTTGACTGGAAGATTCTTGGACTGATAGAAACAATTACAGAAATTACAGACTACAATGCATTGGTCACACTGTGCAATTTCACATTTTTAAATGACATTTTACTTACCAGCGACAGAGAGACGAATGTCTTGTGTGTTCACTGTCAACAAATAAAAGAAGCGTCATGACCAGCACATCTTCAAAAGATATTTACTTGCAAGTCTTCAATATCTTGTAATGTGAATCTTTTTAAAAAAAAGAACTATCCTCCGGTTCCAGCTTTTAAAATACTTGCTGATTTCCTATGAATGGTGTGAATGTATGATTGAGCATTTTTACAGGCTGCTCCTGGTTTATTGTTTTGGTTGGTATGACAGATGGGACAGACTCTGTGATCCAAATCAAAGGTACAGTTATTGATCATTGAATGCACTTTATTCACCAATGTTACTCACCATCCTCAATGTCAATTTTCATGAATTTATTCCCTGTAAAAAACAAAACAAACAAACAAACAAAAAAAGACACACAAAATTGTCATCAATACTTTACAGTGTATGTCGTCAAAAACTTATGATATATATATATATTGTATTATTAAAAAACACATATTTACTGATTCCTAAAATTGGACTTTTGAGCAACTTCAAAGACCTGGCTCCTGGTTCAATATAATGGTTGATATTACGTACAATACATACAAATTAAGGATGTCGCGGTATACCAGTGTTGACAATAATCATGGTATTAAAAAAATGAAATTTCAATATTGTGTTAAAAATGCCAATATCGTGTAAATTGTGGCCAAACGTGGCCTGCAACCAATTACATTTGGCCTGCGCCTTGCCCGCCGTATAATTATTTTTCCCACCGTCAGTGCTGGGAATCTGCACTTGCTCTAATTTAATATTATTTATTGGTGCACTTCTACTCCTGAACAAAGAATAGTACCGCGATACTTTGATGGTAGGGCGGTGCTGTTGAGCTCCTGCCTATCCTGTGAGGTGAAGAATTCCATCACAGTGTATGTTGTATGACTGAAGTCTGTAGGATTAGTAGTCATACAGCAGGCTAAGTGCAGTACTGGTTTAATATCGGGCATGTTTTGTCCCATGTTATTTTGTTCATTGCACTACATGATTGTATTTGAATTTTTTTTTTTGAATCTTTGTATTTGAAGATATAGGCCCAAGCCTTAGTAATGATCCATGTCTGCCTTCAGATATTTCAGAGTGCTTTAATATATATCTTTTAAAAACACCAGATAGATGTTCAGTAATTTCTTGAACATAATTGTGAAGCACAATAACTGTCATTCATTTTACAAAATTATTTTGGGATAGTGTTTATTTTGCACATGCATGCTGTATATACCATTTATTTAACTTAATGCACTGCAAAATTAACATTTCAGGCCATGACCTCCACTGATCCAGTGCCACTTGAACACTGTGTTTAACGTCTTCCCCTGGTTTCTTCTGTTCTACTGTTACTTTGAGGCATAAATGGCATAAATAAAGTTAAAGATGCATTTCCTGGATTTTACCATTATTATTTACATTTTCATTAATATCATGATAATATCATGACTTTTTTCTAATATAAATATACCCGTGAGACACCACATGATAGAAAGGATGTGTCCAAGGCAGACACAGAAATACCCACTTAACACAAACTTGACACCGTTTTGTCTGTTCACTGGTTCCACTTTTGTAAATATATACATATTTGCTGGTTTTCTAAGGATAGTAAAAGATCTGCTTATAAAGATACAAATTTTAGCGGACACAGGGGATGTTTAGTCTTGACTGGATGTTCTTAAGGATTTATATTTATTCTCTTAAGCTAAACTTTCTGTTTTTATCAACGTTATATAACATTTCACTCACCATCTACATTGTCACTACCAGCCAGCCATGGTTCATACTCTGTCAAATAAGAAGGGCACTGTCACACAGCAAATTCTAGTTTACTGTTGTTAAAAACATTCCTCAGAAAACGTCATGCTCTTTATGAAATTGGAATGAAACAGGTTGCAACTTCTACAGTCATGGCTTTATGTCCTGCTGGATGTGAAAACGTTTTTCTCACCTCTTTCATCGGTGGGAAATGGATGCACAGAGGATTTTTGGTCTTGAATAGATGATTCTTGGACTGATTAAAAAGATAAAAAATAATCATCAGGAACAACGCATAGGCCACACTGAGCAATTTATGTTTTTTTTCTGCTCTCTCTGTTTTTACTCACCAGGCTTAGTGATATTGGCTTGAGGCTTTTTGTTCTCTGTCAAATAACAAACAAACATCATGTAAATTTTAAACAGTCACAGACACTGGATAAAATATTCATTAAGTACAAATATTAACCACTAATGAGTGTAATCATCAGTTGTAAAAAACATAAGTCAAGTTTCTGATTAATAAAACCAGTAAAAAGTAAAAGTAAAAGTGAGTAAAAATATTACAATATTTTTATTTCATTTAGTTTCCGGTTCTACACATAAATACTACACCTACAGTAAATACACACATATACATACGTTAATACATATATTTATAATGATATTACACAGATGCATGTTTAGTTATGTCACAAATAATAATCGTTAGTAAACTTTTACCTTGTCCTTTTTTGCGTTTGTAAATGATGCCGACTAGAATGACCCAGACGATGACCACTGGCAGTATGAACCACCTATGCCCTCAAAACACAAAAACAAGAAAGAATAAAAATAGTATTTCAAATTTAGCCCGGAGATACGCATCACCCCAACCCTGGACTCGCTTAAATCTGTCCAGGCTTTTGGCCCATAGTCAGCCAGCCTTCACTTTCTCAGGTAGCTCACCCTGTCCTGTTTGTCAGTTTGTCTGTTCTGTTCTTGTAAAGCGTCATTGGGTGTCTAGATAGGTGCTATATAAATCTAATTTATCGTTATTATTATTAGCAATTAAAAGCACCCCGAGGTGTCCTAAACTTTAATACCATTTAGGTCATGATTTCCCCACATCCTTACCTCTATGCAGATATTTATTGATGTGAAACTCACTGTTGGTACTGGAGGGGTTGACAACTTTGTCACTGCAGTTGAAGCTGACTGGGTTTCCACAGCTTGAGTTGACAGTGGGTGTAGGTGGAGGTGTAGAAACAGCAGCTGATAGAAACCAACAGACATTTCATTCAAATTCAGATGAATAAATAAAGAAATGTTCGAAATAAAGTTTTGGTTCAACTTTCTCCACTTACAGATATCCAGGTTAATAGACGTCCTCAAGACCTTGGTGTTGACCTCTACAGTGTACCTCCCGCTGTCCTTTAGTGTCAGGTCTGTGATGGTCAGCGCTCCAGTTGTAGTGTTCAGCGTACAGCGACCTAAAAGGATACGATACAGTTATCCTACTGAGGTACTTACCTTGGACTTTTAGGAGACCTGAGCAGTTTAAAATTCCTTAAAAAGGACTTCAATATATTTGGTATTATTGTTTCATTGGCTGCACATTCTAAGGGCGGTTTAAAGGTAAATACAAGTCTTTCAAAACAAACCCTTATTTTTACTGTTCACATTAAAACCTGAGAAATTCAATTCTTTCGGCCATCTGGGAACATATTTGTATCCTTTATTAAATGTGCAACACAGTATTATCAGTTTAATGAGAATGTGGGCTAGTTAAGGAGATGACTGTTTTATATCCAATAAGGCCCGGATCCTCCCAGTGGAAAATGGTGGTTTTAGGGACTCTTTAAACCAGGTCTGTGTGTATTTTGTAGGGGACAGTGATTGCACTGAATTCAAGGGGGTTCAACACTGTCCGTTTGCCCAGGTTCCCGCAGAGACAGGCACCTGCTGGTCTTTGATGGGGCATGGGGGAATCTCCAAACAGTGAAATAGTAAAACAGCGAAGGCTGCCTTGACACAGTTTTAAGATCTGCACCTGCAAGATCCATTCCTCTCCCAGCCCCATTTGCTGCTTTGTAGATTGTTTTAATATATTGCAGATGCTTGTGTGAATTTGGGGTGACACTGGGATCCATCCCACTCCCTCCAAATTTGTCCCACACCAGATTGGGAGGGAGGAGGTGGGATCCCAAACTAGGGATCTGTCGCTGACCTCTGACTGACTTCTTGGGAAAGCCACCATCCCAATTCCCCTGAATTATTGCTAACGTTTTTATGGATAACAGCTTTCACAGATTACTATTTATGTTTTGTCCACATAAACTTGTTGGTCTACATGTACATATGTTACACATAAAGTAAAACACTGATCACCAAAAAAAGATGTCAGCACTAGATATTACCAAGTCCCACAGAAGCTTACATCTTTGCTTCACTCTAAAAAGAAATGTTTTGGCTCAATGATAGAAATCCGAGCAACAGATTGAATTGGTTCTTTGATTTCCAACAACCTCTGATTTTATTTCTTATATATTGCTTACAACATGCTCTATATGAGTTCAGCGCCACTGGAAGGATCCAGGTGTCTCTCTTATATTGAGAAGTTTTAGTATAAAGGTGCTATGTGAAGAACATTTAAACATAAAATCTTAAGTGACTATACCTTTGAATTCCCCGTAGCATTCAGGCTTGCCTTTACTCCAATCCAAGATGTCATGAGGGCCATGTTTCCATGTTATACTGGTGATGATATCATTCACGAAGCCTGGCTGAAGGACAACTTTGTCTCCCTCTTTCTTGGAGACATCTAGAAAATAAAAATATCAAAACATATATATTAAATGGGGAATACATTATTACACTTTACATTTGTATCAAGTATGGAATATATGCTTTTAACAACTAAACACATAAATATGTATCTTGGTAAAGTTTTAAATCTGTATTTTTAGTTAGGTATTGCAGTCTCTTACAGTACACCCCATCAGTTTCTATTCTATATAAACCTATACAAAAAGACAAAGATTTGCCAGGTCGGCCATGGACCCTTTATTTAACTTACGCTATTATTTCCGGTTTATAAACTTTTCATACGCTGATACACTTAAAACTTATAATAACACTAAACATAAACATTGTTAATATGAACTCTATTTATATACGTGGATATGTACAAAAACACAGTTCATAAAAGATTTAAAACTTTTTCAGTACTTTCATCCTTTACGATGTTTAACGTTACCTGAGTGGATTTGGCCTGTGTCCCGTGTAGAAAAGCTCAGGGTCACCAATATCAGATGCAAAAGCCACTTCATCCTCTTCTACATCTACTAAAATAAGACCAGAAACGTCCGCACTATAAAGCAGTTTTAGAAAAAGATACCGCTGTCAGGATCTCAGACACACGAATAGCATGCCTCTATCGAAGTTCTCTGTCTCAGCACAGTCTCACTGTCTTTCCTCACTCCGTCTGTAGTTACCAGTCGGACCTTAAATCAGCTTCTTTTCACAGTTTGTTTTGTTGTCTAAAAGTTATCGTTTACCAGGCAGCAACCTCACGGAAATCGTTACCCAGGCAGCAGTAGCCACTGGCTATAAACCAGGAAGCAGTAGCCACTGGCTACTGCTTCCGGAGCACAGGGCGGGACACAGGGTGGGACACAGGCCCAGCCCAGCCAAGCCAGGTAACGTTAAACACTGTAAAGGTTGAAAGTACTGAAAAAGTTTTAAATCTCTTATGAATTGTGTTTTTGTACATATCCACGTATATAAATAGAGTTCATATTAATAATGTTTATATTTAGTGTTATTATAAGTTTTAAGTGTATCAGCGTATGAAAAGTTTATAAACCGGAAATAATAGCGTAAGTTAAATAAAGGGTCCATGGCCGACCTGGCAAATCTTTGTCTTTTTGTATAGGTTTATATAGAATAGAAACTGATGGGGTGTACTGTAAGAGACTGCAATACCTAACTAAAAATACAGATTTAAAACTTTACCAAGATACATATTTATGTGTTTAGTTGTTAAAAGCATATATTCCATACTTGATACAAATGTAAAGTGTAATAATGCATTCCCCATTTAATATATATGTTTTGATATTTTTATTTTTTAGATGTCTCCAAGAAAGAGGGAGACAAAGTTGTCCTTCAGCCAGGCTTCGTGAATGATATCATCACCAGTATAACATGGAAACATGGCCCTCATGACATCTTGGATTGGAGTAAAGGCAAGCCTGAATGCTACGGAGACTTCAAAGGTATAGTCACTTAAGATTTTATGTTTCAATGTTCTTCACATAGCACCTTTATACTAAAACTTCTCAATATAAGAGAGACACCTGGATCCTTCCAGTGGCGCTGAACTCATATAGAGCATGTTGTAAGCAATATATAAGAAATAAAATCAGAGGTTGTTGGAAATCAAAGAACCAATTCAATCTGTTGCTCGGATTTCTATCATTGAGCCAAAACATTTCTTTTTAGAGTGAAGCAAAGATGTAAGCTTCTGTGGGACTTGGTAATATCTAGTGCTGACATCTTTTTTTGGTGATCAGTGTTTTACTTTATGTGTAACATATGTACATGTAGACCAACAAGTTTATGTGGACAAAACATAAATAGTAATCTGTGAAAGCTGTTATCCATAAAAACGTTAGCAATAATTCAGGGGAATTGGGATGGTGGCTTTCCCAAGAAGTCAGTCAGAGGTCAGCGACAGATCCCTAGTTTGGGATCCCACCTCCTCCCTCCCAATCTGGTGTGGGACAAATTTGGAGGGAGTGGGATGGATCCCAGTGTCACCCCAAATTCACACAAGCATCTGCAATATATTAAAACAATCTACAAAGCAGCAAATGGGGCTGGGAGAGGAATGGATCTTGCAGGTGCAGATCTTAAAACTGTGTCAAGGCAGCCTTCGCTGTTTTACTATTTCACTGTTTGGAGATTCCCCCATGCCCCATCAAAGACCAGCAGGTGCCTGTCTCTGCGGGAACCTGGGCAAACGGACAGTGTTGAACCCCCTTGAATTCAGTGCAATCACTGTCCCCTACAAAATACACACAGACCTGGTTTAAAGAGTCCCTAAAACCACCATTTTCCACTGGGAGGATCCGGGCCTTATTGGATATAAAACAGTCATCTCCTTAACTAGCCCACATTCTCATTAAACTGATAATACTGTGTTGCACATTTAATAAAGGATACAAATATGTTCCCAGATGGCCGAAAGAATTGAATTTCTCAGGTTTTTAATGTGAACAGTAAAAATAAGGGTTTGTTTTGAAAGACTTGTATTTACCTTTAAACCGCCCTTAGAATGTGCAGCCAATGAAACAATAATACCAAATATATTGAAGTCCTTTTTAAGGAATTTTAAACTGCTCAGGTCTCCTAAAAGTCCAAGGTAAGTACCTCAGTAGGATAACTGTATCGTATCCTTTTAGGTCGCTGTACGCTGAACACTACAACTGGAGCGCTGACCATCACAGACCTGACACTAAAGGACAGCGGGAGGTACACTGTAGAGGTCAACACCAAGTTCTTGAGGACGTCTATTAACCTGGATATCTGTAAGTGGAGAAAGTTTGGGGCGCTGATTGATGCACCTGTTCAGCTATTGCAATGCAGTCTGGGATTTGTAGTATCAATGGTGCAAAAAGCGTGCCTTATTCTGATAGATATAAAGTATGCGGGCCACATACAATTGTCCCGCGGGCATTGAGTTTATAAGATGTGTGCAATCAGAAGTAGTCTACAGTTACATTTGTATTCTTGAATCCTTTTGAATTGCACTTTTTGTTTAATTTATTTTATGTTTGTGGATAAAAACTGCTACTGAACAAGCTGTTTTTTCCCATAGTGAAGTGTTGATTGTCATAGATTCAGTAAGTGATGATTCCCAGCTAAAGGTACATAATTAGATTTTTTTAAATTCTGTTTTTTTAAATATTTCTCAGTAGTTGCACTTTTCTATTTCACATATATATTTAATGAGTGGGTCCTCAGCTAAAGCTACATATTTGGAGTTTTTTTTTAACTGCTTCTCAGATGTTGGACTTTTTCCATTTGTGTCTTCACATGAAAGCTCTGAGTCTTTTAAAAAATGCTGCAATTACTGAAGTGAAGAGTTTTGGTTTGTATTAAAATGCAGCGAATTGAGCGCAAAAGGGAAAAGATCCTTCTCTTGCATCGCCACTTGTTGGTCGTTTTGTTTTATCATTACATTTGCTGCTTTTGTGTTTTCATACTGTGATATTCTATTTTACTATCTCTGGTTCAAACTGCACAATCTGTTCATTCACTCCATTTGAGAAGTTGAACATTTTCTTTGATTTGGTTCACAGCTTGTCATTAAAGGGTGATGGTGGGTCCTGAAGCCAGACTAGTTGAGAACCACTGCACTAGATGAAATCTTTCCTGTCACAGGCCATAAATCTGCACAGCTCCTCATCTGTTTGTGATACAGGACTGACACATTTTTACATAGTAGTTTTTTCATTGGTATAATTTCATGTATATTTTGTATGTAGATTTTTCATTATTATGTTGTGATTATTAAAGTATTTATCTAGCTAGCGAGCTTTTTACTTTCCCTCTTTCTTTCTATATCTTGGAGGTGTGTTTGGTCTCCTTGTCCTGTTGAAGAAAATACTAAAAACAAAACAAACAAAAAAAACAATAAAGAAACCATGGATGGATTTGGAAGATAGCACCTACTGAGTGTTCAAAGTAAGGTCAAAAAACATTAAATGTTACAGATTTTATGAAGTTATGGTACGTGTATACGGTTTGACACAATTAATATTGATCATTTAATTCATTTATATCACTTCAGATAAAAATACAAATTAGCTAAAACATCTGGGTCTAGAGTAGGTTTAAGGTGGTAAAGGATTAATTAAAGCAATCTTCAAAGACTGAGGTGCATATCCTCTTAATAAAGACACATTCATTTGGTTAAATATAGAGGTGTTAATACATGTTTTAATTCCTAGAGTTTTGTCAGTAAAGAAGCTGATGAATCCAGTACTACTAAGGGCTAAAGGAATAGATGACTCCACATAGCTACAACCATTTGTCAGCCTGCACAAGCGTGACTTATACCAGGGAGCTATCCTCCTCTGATTCACGACAGTCTTTTCTGAAAGAGCAAAGAGTTGCTACAGTGCTGTTAACTTTTGGATACTGTCGTCCACAATATATGTACATGTCCCTGAGGTAAATAACAAAAGATTTAACTCCTTATAAGATAAGGTAATCTCTAAATGTGCCATGTTAAAGCAGCATATAGTTTAAGGACAGTGTACAAGACAAGTAAAAGTTTAAAAAAAAAAAAAAAAAATTAAATACAGTAGTATTTCTACATATGTGGTCCAGTGGGAGCGGACTTGGGTTCAGCCTGCCTGCTTGCTTGCTTGCTTGTTTGTTTGCTTGCCTGTCTATATTTCAAAATCATTTGTTTAGGGTCCAGCAGTGGTCCATAAACATGTTTAACCTCTTAAACATACTGAACAGAAGAGGAAATTAAGAACAGGTCAATTCTTGATTTTAAAGTTAACCTTCTAAAGTTTACACCAAGTACATTCTTGATGCCAGGGCTGAAGAAACGGCAAGCATCAGTCAAGGAGAGGTCCGAATTAAGTGAGGAGACGAGGTCACTAGTAAATATAAAACACATCACCTTTAGTCTGTAAGTAATGACATTAAAAGACATTTGTAGGCCACATGTGAATTAAACCTCTGCACATTACATACAATGTCCTGCTTGATCACTCTACCGTCACTAGAGGGCACCACCTCCAAAACATCCCCCCTAAACCTGTACATAAAAATTGACAAAGTTGAATGATTTGTGCCATGACTAAAATCTATCATGTTACCTCTCTGAGATTTTGAAAACGTTGTATCAGACTCACAGTGCATTTCCTGCAATAGAATTAAGCCAGCTTCAGATCTTTAACAATATAAAAACATTGTTTTCCTCTTGGTTAAATCCCGAATACCTCCACCACGTCAGAATCCAGTATCCAGACCACGTCAGAATCTAGTATCTGGAACACACATAAACAAGTATCTAGGATCCAGGCCACTTGAGTATATAGTATCCAGGCCACCTAGGTATCTAGAGCTAGCGAAAATTAACTGTTTTAAACTTAACCCCCAGGTGAAAAAACAAAAATAGAAATGTCTTCAGTGGAGATTTCCAAAGTCCAGGTGGAAAGCCCTGTGATTATTACGCCAGAGGACCTTCTGCCCATTGTAATATCACATTTTGAAACAATCTTTCCAGCACAGTGGAGCATGCTTGCTGCAGACATTTGTGACTCAGACACACAAGCTGCACTGGCTGACATGTTTACGGACATTGTACAAAGTATTTCTGTACAAGTGCTGAGAATCATCCTTCCTGGGATTCGGCAACAGCACATTGGTACAACTGATTCTCCGGCCGCTGTACCAGAAGATTTGGAAAACTTTAGTACAACCTTGGGAGACTCGTTCTCCACCAGCTTTGCTGTTGCCCTCAACGTCCCACGGTTTAAAAGTGAGGATGCCATAGAGCTGTTTCCTGTTGAACTGATATCAGGAAATAATTAAAATTTTATTTTTATTTGGCAAATTTTAAAAGCAATATTAGTTATGAGGAAATATTTCTGCAAATGCAGTGGTTAAAATAAAATCGTTCAAAATAGGCCTACAGCCTACGTTATGTAGCCTGTGCAAGGTTTAGCTACACAAGAATCAACAGTTTACGCAGAAATATACGCAGAAATGACTTAGTTCTTCAGTTTCAAGATCCATGATCCAACAGGTGACGTCATGATGGGTCCAGACATAGATATATATACACGAGATGCCACATTCCGGCTGGTCTTCAACAGAAGTCTCCATCATGTCTCATGCCGGTCCCTAAAGTTAGGCAGCCAGCTGAGATGAATGACTACAGGGGCAGCCTGACAGAAAAGGACAGGATGCGTCTGGGCAAGCTCATTCTTAGGGCTACCTCGGTTCTGGGGAGGACTCTGGACTCTGTGGAGACTGACACTGAAATGTGCTACATGAGGAAAGTTCAGAGCATCCTGGGCTGTGACAGCCACCCCCTACACCCCACTCTGGCTGGACAGGAAAGCAACCGCAGCCAACGGCCCCTGTCACTGAGCTGTAGGACAAAGCGCTTCAGGAGGTCATTCACCCCCACAACCATCCGAATACACAACGCTAACTGGTAGCAGGCTAATGGTTAATGGCTTGGGTGATTGCACTGTCTGTTGCGCATCTGCATCTACATACAAGACACTTTATAGACACTTTATTTAAAAAAACACTGAGACACTTTGGATCCGGACTGAGACACTTTAAAATGTGTATTTGTGTCATGTCTGTGATTGTAGATTAGACTGTATATTTATACAATATTTGTTTGTAACTGCTACCTCATTCTTACACTGAATTGTTGTTGTTAATAAAGAATGAAAAAAAAAAAATACAGATAAACGGCCATGACATGTACCGAAACGAGCGCTCCTTAACTGAAAAAAAGGTGCAACCATGGTTACATGTCACATCGTCGTCTCCTGTGAACTCGCCAGCAAATTTAGTGAACCGCCACTCCTTTTAAAAATTCGCACGGATTCGGTAAGTCTATCAACAGTCAATTATCAGGCCACCTGGGACATTTGTCTTATACTTAGACGTAGCAAAATGAGCTAACGTTAGCATAAGGTTTATTTTTGATTCAACTAATCTGAGTAGACGGTTGTATGGTATTATTAAGCTAACTGAGTTAAGTACGGTGCAGTGCTAATAGGCTGAAACTGCTTAAACTAGTTAACTTAAGTACAGTGTTCGAATACTGAGAAATTAAATTTGATTTTTAAAAAGTTTATTAAGTTAAACAGTGTGTCAACCCTGAGGAAACTTAAAAGTTAGAGTTGTTCTAATAAAGTTATAAGTTGAAACAGTATGCTATATAATGAATGAATGAATAAATTTTAGTAAAGACTAGTGACTCTTTAGCAAATTTAATCTTGCTATCTTGATCTTGATTTCACTGTTGATAAGAATTAAGACATTTGAAGCGAGTTTCCATCTCAAATCCTTTATTCATATGCTGTATACTAATTTCACCAGTGCACAATTTACCAACAGGTGCCTTCTATGTTGGTGGGATGAATAGCCCTATGGCAGAGCTGAGCACAATCCAACGCAAAAAGGAATACAATGACACTGGTGACCATTCAGCAAGAGATTGTTACTCTGAAAAAATCTGTTATATCAATCCTGACTCTACAGGGACTCCTGTTTGGACAGGGTCCTCTTCAGATATCAGTCTCCCTGTTCTATTTCCCCATCCTCACCAGTATAGTGTCCAGCCAGACATTTTGGACCCTCTTGGCTTAAGGTATATGTTCAGTCATTAACTAAACTTTGATAATGTCTGATATGTGTTTGAACATAAAATATATTTTTTTGTTTTCTAGTTTCTTTGTCAGACATTTCCAAACACCTTTCATCATGGCCATACATTGAGATGTCCTGATCTTACAAATTAGGAAGAAATGCTCAAAGAAATGCTGTACTTGTTCAACATTTGCATGGACTAATATTAAATCAATTGATTGCAGATTCCATTGTCCATATCAGTCCACTCAGTGTCCACTCACTTATCCATATGGCCTCCAGCAACCCCAATCAAGCCAGTATCACCTCCTAACTGGGTAAGTCCATATGTATTTGTACTGTAAAAATACTGTGATACACTATACAATAACTGCTTAAACTGTGTAAAGTGCTTTGAACCAGTCATGTTTCTCTTCCTCTTGTGCCTGGTCCACCTGACAGCAGTCATCACTACCCTGTGTCTGCTTCTTGGTTTACTAATGAACCCATTCGCTGCAACATGATGCAGGTTAGTTCAACATTCAGACACACTGGTGTGTGTTCATGGCTCTACATGTGTCATTTTCCTGTGTGTATTTTCAGGGTGACCCTGTAACAATGGACTATCAGCAGTTTCAAGAAGGACTACCTGAAGACACACCTCACATCAAACAGCCTGTACGTTTTGCCAAGTTCTGTCAATTCAGCAAGAAAGAATGGATCTTTAATTTTGTTTCAGCACATATCCTGGAGGACAGAGGAGAGGAGGAGTTATGACTTTTAGAAACGTTATAATAAACCTAGACCCTTTTCTCAGAAAGTCGAAAGGAAATCTTAACTGAATGTAAAGTCATTTTAACTGTTTTTGTCATGATAAAAAACTTAAATTGAATTAATATATTATTAATAATATAACTGGTTATCAGTCATGAAATTCTCTATTAGTGTATCACTGCTAAAATTAATTTCAAAACTCAAGATATCCTGCTTTTTTTTGCTGAAACACAGCATTGAGCAGAGTGTTTCATGTTCCTCTACGTAGCTCAAGGCACAGTCATGAAGAGCTTGAAAAGTAATCAGTTAGTGCCATGATCCCTTTTCTTGGCTCTGGTTAAAAGTCTGGCACAATTTTGGACCGTCTGAAATTGATTTACTGGAACATGCCAAAAGTCTGTTAATAATAAATAAATCCAGATGCAATTAAATAAAAACATGTAAAATAGTCTGTCTTTAAAAGATAAAATTTTCAGGATTTTATATATGCTCCTCAGATTGTAAAAACTAGTTTGGAGAATGACTTAGTTTGTTTCGTTTGTTTTCAGTAACTGTTTACAGAAAACATTCACACTCACACCTACAGTCAATTTAGAATCACCAATCAACCTAATGAGCATGTCTTTGACGGTGGGAGGGAACCGGAGTACCCGGAGAGAACCCACACAGACACAGGGAGAACATGCAAACTCCACATAGAAAGACCACAGTTAGTCTGGATTTGAAACCCGGAACCTTCTTGCTGTGAGGCATCAGTGTTAACCACCAGTTAAAGCTGAGAAGATAAAAAAAAATACAAAAAGCATATGCAACCACTGACTACACATAATATTAGTATGTTCTGCAATATGGAGAGCTGTCACAGCAAACAAGACAAATAACCTTTAAATGTCCTAATCAAAGTGTTGTGTAATTAAAATGGGTATATTGAACCTTCCCAGCACATGTTTCAAGAGCATTAACGTGAATCCTGTGGCATCAAAAGGTTCTGGCAACATCTTCATCATACACATTAGGCTGAAAGCCTATGATAAACATAATGCTGTATACATAATAATATTGTGAACATTTACAGAAGGTAACCAAGCTACAGCCCAAAACCAAAAATGTCAATTCCCACTTTTAAAAAGAAAAAGTTCATACTTGTTTTATTATTTTAATTTTATTTTTAAGTATTTTAAATTGATTATCAGAATAGTTGTACATTTATAATAATCAACCAGTTTAAAATGACATAATTCTAAGTCTTCCCTCCATCTGTTTAGGTCGCGTGTGATGTCAGTGGAGATGGACAGGTGGGGCTGGTTGATCCCTTTGAGCCAGAACTTGTGGAAAAACACAGAAATGACGAACTTAATCAAGGAAAAGGTCAGTTCTGGTTTTGCTGCACTATCTGCTTTCTTCTTCCTTCCCCTTGTCTCCTTCCTCCTCTTCATTCCCTCATCTTTCTGTCTCTCCCCTTGACTGGCAGCATCAGATGGGTTATATATTGGTATATTAATTCCATTTAATTGAACTGAACTCCTACTCGCTCAACACAGGCCCCATACCTCAACTAAACTAGCATTCTCAGTTCTCAGTATTTAAAATTCTCAGTCAAATATGTCTGACAGTTTCACATTGTGCTCTACAATTGAGAACAAACAGTAGATTCAAAATGGCTTAAGACTGACGTGTCTCACTGTAGCCTTTCAAATGTGTCCAAAACATTTTTTACAGTAATCTTGAAGATGTTTTTAAATTCATAATTTATGACTCAGTTTTTACCGTAATAAAAGTTGTTGATTGAACCATGGTTTATGTAGTTATTCTCTGTTTTTTTTTTATTTATTTATTTTTTTCAGATTTCAGTGTTTTAGGGTCTCCCGACCAGGTAGGAAACACTTTATTTTATGAGCTCTCCTTTCCATGACTGATAAATCACTTCATTACCTAGAAGGTTATCTTTGGGTGTTCAATGATCAATTCATATATAGTTTCCTCTGTATCACCAGACACCTTGTCCCCTGTATGAGTCCATAGTTGACACATCCAACATACAGCCACAAACCCCACCTCCAAGGTAAGGAGAGTGACTGCTGCAAGGAGCACACAGACAGCTATACAACTACAAACATATACATTATATTCATTATCTTAATTGGTGTTGCAACAGCAAGCCTGTAGCAAGACTTTATACTTAATAAAATGTTGGGCTGACGGAATATGAGATTTATGTATTGTGAATTTGAAAGAGTTCAGCAAACATTGTTTTCACATTATATCCCTGTAGAACTGTTGGGACATGGAGCAGGAAACCCTGCCACTGCACCAGATCTCAGTGCCTCAAATTGTGAGTAGACGTTTTTTTTCTGTTATCCTTCGGACAGAGAATACATTTACAACAGATGTTAATGACCCTCTATGCCATCATGACAGATTTTGGGGGAGTCACGTGACCTGAGGTGTGAGTATGTGTTAAGATTTCTTGGGATGGCTGCTAGCAATGACACTTCTTGATGGCAACAGCCACTCCCAGCAGGATTCAGCCTGACACAGACACACACACAAACAAATTAGGAACATCTCAAAAGAACATGAAGAACAGCAAAAGGTCCCCTCAACCCATAGGACCCAATGGCCCTGACTAACAACATTCTGTTACCAGACTCCACAGGACTCCCTCAGAAGACCCATGTCCATTCTCTGATGACACAACTGTTTTGGCGACACGAGGGAGACCTACACAATATTAGGAAGGAGGTCATAATGTGATGCCTTTAATGATTCACGAGGGAAATTACTTGGTCAAATTACTTAAGATTAGATTAAAATACATTAAAAAATAATTATCTCGTAAAAAAACAAAACAAAAAACAAAAACGATAGATCGATCACTTTATTCATCCCCGAAGGGAAATTAGGTAGCAACAGTGGCATGGATTGTGTTGTTACATAGTGCACGTTTACCAGAAAACCTTATTTTCGTGAACATTTACTACATCACGGACATGTTGTCAGATGCTTCAAAGCGCCCTGCTGCAACACTTGACCAACATATTGAACTGCTGCAAGGGTCATAACCAATGTCTTGTGTAAGCACACGCTCTGCTACAGAGGAACGTGGTGGTAGTAGCTCATTGTAATTTAAAGTGAAATCGCACCGAAACAAGCCTCTTCACAATCACTTTTAACTAAAGTATGTTACAGAGATTCCATCAACTTTTGGAAATTGGCCTCCAATAACCCCTTTAAAGGTGATAGAACATACAGTATATGGACGTAACTGTGTCAGTCCTGCAGCTTCCAGATGCTTCAGGGATTTAATGAACTGGTGTAAAACAAAATACAGGAAGTATAAAGCAGATGTGAACAGCTGATACTGTAAGAATTTGCCATGTTCATAGGTTAGTGCGCTGATTTACTGTCTTTCCTGTTGTAACCACAATAACTTTAATATGTTTAACTCGATAATAGATAATATACATTACATTTTAAAGTTATGTGTTATGTGTTTTAGATGAATTCATATTTCAATGTGTTTGTGTCTCTTAGGTACTGTGAATGTTTTGCCAGCGGAGCAATGTGCATCAACTGTGACTGCTCTAATTGCCACAATAATTCAGAGCACCAAATCAAGCGTCACAAGGCAATCAAGGTTGGCAACACTTTTGGTAAACATGTCACACGTTAAACAATTCATAAACCTGTCATATAAAATGTATGGCAGTTTACTGAAGTACCTCCCAATAAGACTTAAATATGCAAGAATATACACAGTACAGAGATGTGAATAAGACAGCAAACAGACTGACCCATTAATACTGGAATTACATTCTAGCATATAGGAAGTACATATGATCCGAGTTTGCATACACAGTTTAAGAATTATTGTTCAACTGTTCTTTGGTCAGATCGAAATCTCTGAGCCCTAGTCCACATTGTAAGTCTGTATGTATAGAAGCAAACCTTTTATGCTGTAGTATATTAATACTGATGACAAAAGGGCAAGTTATAGAGAAAAAACTCTAGAAATAAAAAGTTCTAAAAGACTAGTGGAGCATTGGGGGTTTAATAGGAGCATCTCTGGCTAGTTGCCCACCTAAAACTCACTTGGCTAAGGTCAACAACCAGATATCACCTTTATTTGGAGGAATCTGCTTTCATTCTGTTGTTTTTCTCCAAGGACTACTCTAAATATACTGAAATATTAAAATTCAAACCATTCAGTGTAACAAAAACTGTCCTGCATGTTTTCGTTTATCATTTTGCACAGTACAAAAAAATATTGTTTCTTCCTCAAATTTGTCTGTGATGTACTGACACTTGGTTAGTGTGGTTGCAGCAGGGAGGAAGGTCCTTTGGTATCGCTCCTTCACTCACTGTGGATGAAGTATACAGATACAAAGTGAAAAGATCAAAGAAGTGCATTTATTGGCTTGCTCTAGCAAGTAAAGCACCGATATGGTGTGGCTGTGGCTCAGTAGTAGGTCTACCACAAATTAAAGAGTTAACTAGGTTCCATCCCTGCTAAAGTGTCCTTGAGCAAGACACCAGCCAGTGCTCTCAGTGCAGGGCATTGGTGTGTATGTGTGTGTGTGCTTGTGTGAGCAAATGGGTGGATGTGTCATCATGACTGTAAAGCGCTATAAGTACCAATGGATACAAGAAAATGTTACTTTAAAGAATAGTGGCAGATATTTGTAATAAACTGTATATAAGCACCGCGCCGTATTGAAATGGTACAGGATGGTGAGTGCTGTGTGAGTGGACTGCTAATCACTCGGTATCAGCTGAAACACTATTGACTGTTGACTGGCTCAGAGAAGGTGCGTAGACCTGTCACAATCAATCAAGTCTAATTGGTGTTTCTGCCAGGGTGACATGGTATGAACCGATATTCTTCAGCACTAGAAAACATTCACTGGAAAGCAGGTTCTCTCCCACTCTCAGTGTGTCTCCGTTTAAGGTGCTTTGTTGTGTTGTCTTCACTCGTCTTTCATTTATTACCTTAGGAAACTGAAACATAACCACTGCATGACGAACAGAGCTATTCCCATAACCTTGAAAGTATAACTATAGAAAGAAAGAAAAATGTTTCACAGTAAATCAAAATAAGACATTATGTGATAGTTATAGTATAAGTTGATACCTGTAACTATCTAAAAGGGTCCTTTTAGTACCTACAAATAATTATTTCATTTTGGATTATGCAGAGGAGTCATGTTTTCTGTGGAATTCTAATTCCAGTATTTTGGAATAAAAATGAGAAACATGAAAGAAAATAGAAATAGCTGAATGCGTTTAAAATTGACACCTTGAAAATTTTGTTATAAGCTTGCAAAATATTTGTATTGGATTTTTGTTAGTAGATTCAAAAGATGGCTTATTAAAAGTCAGGAAGTACAGTTAGACATCAAATACAAATTATACAAATGTACAAATGCACACATTTGTTCATCACATAAAACATGATAGTTACCAGTATAATCTGACTTATGATAGGAAATGGAACATGAAATGTGTGCATGTACAGATCTTCAGGGTCCGCAAAGAACACAAGGAAGGACAGAGACAGAAAATAGAGAAACAATGCCTTGGTTTTTATTGATATCTGAATGCCATGCATGGCATACATACAGAATTAACAGATTTCACAGGACATTTGTCTGTCTCTTACTTGTTACTTGTATTGTCATTTTGTAGTCATGTTTAGGTCGTAACCCTGATGCCTTCAGGCCTAAAATAGCTGGTGGGAAGTCAGGAGTGGTCAGAGGGCGGCATAACAAGGGCTGCAATTGTAAACGCTCCGGCTGCCTTAAGAACTACTGCGAGTGCTACGAGGTTTACACACACGCACACACACACAACATATTTGTTTATCATTATTATTTCTGTTTATTTAGTTATTTGAAAAGGACAGTGCACATTAATTAACATTTCTGTAAATGTGCCAGGCTGATTTTCAACTGCAGTCCTCTGGCAGGATGTCTAAAAACCACATCATGACCAGATGTTCATCAGTCTATCACAATTTGAGATACTATTTATTTTTTTAACACACAGACAGAATATCAGAATCCTACGTCATTCTGATCTGTCATGTCTCCTGGTTACATGGCTACTATAGACGTGTAGTTTCTGATAAGCAGCATCATTTCAGTAATTTATACACATATGAATGGTTTCTTTGGTTAATTTATTCTCTTACTTTTATCAACCTAAGTTAGTAAGATTTACTTTTGTAGATTTACTTTTGTTTAGTCAGGTTCCTTTTGAAATGTACATCTAACCAAGCAACAAACATGGGCCTGTTTTGAAGCATATGGATTGTTTTGCTGTTTGCTGCTGTGTGCGTGCAGGCCAACATCATGTGTACCTCCAGCTGTAAATGTGTTGGCTGCAGGAACTATGACGAAGGCTCCCAAATGAGCCTTAAATGGAAGACTGCCAGCGTGGGGGACAAGTGAGTCATTTACACCTATGATTTAACATATTACAGCTGAAATAACAAAGTCATCTTCACAGCTGTGTAAAACATATGACCACTACTGCAGTTAAAGAGTGAAAGAATTGAAGAACTAAAGAAGAGTTTTCAAGGAGCTTGGAAAGGGATTTAAGACTGTTTGTTGAACTGAATTTATCTTAACTGTTCTCCCTCATGTAAGGAAAATCATTAGCATAACAAACACTTCCTTCTTTATCTTGGTTCAGCCTTACCACCAATTTTTTTTTCACATTTTAAATTTGTTAATAACTCTTGATTTCCAATAAAATCAAAATGTTGATGATCATGTAAAATGGCACTGATCATGTTAGAATAAGAAATGTAAGTCTGATTTGAATGAGGAGCATATCCCTCAGAAAAGATGAAGCTAGTTAGTTTGTGTGAGGTTGCACCATTGGCCTGGGCTCATGTGTGTGTGTGTGTGTGTGTGTGTGTGTGTGTGTGTGTGTGTGTGTGTGTGTGTGTGTGTGTGTGTTCAGGCGGCCAGAGTTCACCTCTTCAGTGGTGGAGGCAGTGTGTGGCTGTCTGCTGACTCAGGCTGAGAGGGAAGCCCAGAGCCTCACCCAGGCTGAGCACAGGGTCCTAGAGGAGTTTGGACACTGTCTCTCACAGATTGTCAAGACCGCGTTCAAGTGAAATACTCACTGAGCAACAGACACGTGCACACGTGTGCTTCTGGTGAACTTCAGTGGAGGAGAAGTTTGGAGAGCCACGGTGTCATCAGTGTATTATATTGCATTGTGAAAGTTTTATTGGTCAGTGGAAATCTTGTGATGTTTTTATTGCTTATGCAGAAACTCAAATGAGCTGAGTTCAGAGGTCTGTCATTGTTCACATACTGTTGTTTTCTGTCTATGATTTCTTTACAGACAGTGTATTCATTTTAAACTGACAAGAAGTAAGCATTCAATGACACAGTTTTTTCCCGTTGTTGTTGTTACCATTGTTATGTTCATGTTTTTAAAACGTATGTATTACGGTGTATATATATACATATATACATATATGTATTATTTTTAGAGTTACCTTGATATAAATGTTAAACACGTTTAATATTTAGAAATAAAAGGACTATTTATGATACAATACTAATAATTATTCCTTTGTTGATCCCTCATGGGGAAATTCTATCTGTCTTTCACATTTGACCCATCCATGTGTTCACATGGTAGTGTGTACAGTTGGAGCAGTGGGCTGCAGCCTCAGGTAGACCAAGTTCCTCAAAAATATATAGTGTTGTTTTATTACCACATTACATTTTCACAATATTTTTCTTTACAGCCTTTTTAAATCGATGATATTTCACTCTGATCCAGCAGTGACAGTCGGTGAGAAAAAACTATGCTTGTTCTTTATCATCTGTTTAACCAGCGCAGTCACCCAGACCAAGTATTAGAAACATAATAGGTTTCTAGATTCATCAATCAAAGCTGCTCCTGAAGGTTCTCTGAAGATAGAAAATCTAAATTTAAAAGAGCTGAGGAGAGAGGAGATGTGTTTAGAGATGTGTGCAAATGTTACTGCCTTAGTGCCGTATGTCCAGCTCATAGCAGTCTGTGAGAGGAAAGGAGTTCATTGCAGTGGGTCTGTCATTCCAATGAGAAATGCAGCCTTTTGCTGATGTTCATGTTGCTCCGTGTTGTAGCTGCTGCCGAGGTAACTGTCTTACACTCTCTTAACGGTGCGTTCATTGGCCAGTTAGAAATCGGCAGTGTCTCACGTTACTGCTGGAGAGGATCCAGAACATCTGGAGGAGACTAAGGAGGAGCTAAGAGGGATAAGAGTTTAGAGTTAAGAGAGCAACTAATGGGTGAGATAAGCTAATGTTTACATTTCACGCATTGACACATTCATTTGTGAAGTTCACACGGTGCCTTGGATATGACAACATATTTGGTCCGTATACCATCTAGTGAAGGGCTTCCTGGAGTAAGTTTACAAAGACCTCTACTGGATGTTTTTAAAAAAGAAAATCGAAGTAATAAAAGAAGTATTATGACTGCTTGTTCACGACGTAAACATGTTTCCATGTTGTTTTTATGGTGATGGAGGCTGTGAAGTCAGATTATTAGTGATCCTCGGCTCTAAAGGCTCTCAGAAATGAGGTCATTGCCTCATACTAGGAAACCTCTAATGAAAATCAAAAGAGCAGCATGAAATATCTGTTGTACGCACTGGGACAGCATCACACGCACTAACACACCTCTTAGGATGCACACAGCAGAGCCACACTATAGATGTTCCTGCTGGCCCTGACGTCAGCTTGTTTTTGTGCTGTTTTTTTAGCTTCTAGTAAACAGGAATCCTGCAAGGCCTCACAGGGAGCATGATCAAACCAGTTAGCGCTGCTGCTCCTGATGGGGGATAAAAGCAGCCTGGAACATTGGCCTGGACCGCACATGCTGCTGGACTGCCTGCACTTACTGCAGCAGATATGGTAAGTGGAAACAAGTGCATGTTCAGCCTGCTTTTTTAAGTATATTTGAGTGTAAAAGCTATTTCCATGAGATTATAGGAATAGTTTTGGTTGAATGCGTCCTTAGTTTATTCATATCTAAAATAAAGTAGTAAATCATTTCAGATCCTTGTGCTCTTTTTTCATTATCAGTACCATTATTATTGTTGCAATATTATTAACCACTACGAATCATTTAGTTATTTTAATTGCTATTTAATTGCTGTTTACTATTTGCATGACCATTGCAATAATTCGAGCTGTTAATCTATCATGTTTATTCTAAGTTGCTATGTATTAGAATAACATTTGTTTTTGAGGAACTGTCAAAAAGCCCAGAAGTAAAAAAAGAAGTAAAGAAAGAAAGAAAAAGGGCAAGCTTTGAATTAGGAAGCCATCAGTATTTAATTTGCTTCACAGACAGAGAGCATTGGTTCTTTACTAAGCAGACAAGACATTTGAATCACTGTTTGAATACATATTTAATGGGACATGCTGGATGTCACGGGGGACTAAAAAGGTAGAACTCAGCGCAGGTAGCCCCCTTTAAAGTTCCAGGGTCTGCCTTTAAATGAGATCAGGCATGACACTGAATTATTACCTGATGTCACTGAATATGATATGACATGTCGAAAACACACTATAACTTGTTAAACTGGCTTTGGAGGCTTTACATGAATCTTGCTACTGTGAAGCTGGAGGAATTCAATAAACTCAGGAGGCACTTGGAAGCAATACACTAAACATTAGTCCCTTTTGTTATTTCTGTCTCTAAACTTCTCTAATCTTCCATGTGATATGGGGATTTTAATGTGGTCCACGAACCGAAGGTGCAGCAACGTGGCATAAACTCTTAAAATGTCACAACGCTGCAACCGAACACGTTTACCTGTTCATTCTTCAGGGTTGTCCACGACCTGAAGGGTTAGCGGTTTGATCCCCTGATCCCCTGAGTGTGCCATATGCCGAAGTGTCCTTGAGCAAGACACTTGACCCCCAGTTGCTCCCAGTGCAACTGGCACTGGTGTGTGAATGTGTGTGTGCTTGTGTGAGCGAATGGGTGGATGTGTCTCTGACTGTAAAAGTGCTTTGAGTACCAATAGGTAGAAAAGTGCTTTATAAATTCAAGACAATTTACCACCAAGGTCACATGTTGTCTTTTTGGGTTTTATCTGACAATGAAATGGAAAATGTAGAAAATGCTGCGGTTCGCCAGGTCTGACCTGTCTGCAGGGATTCAGTATGTAGCCACTTCTCATTCAGGTTGTAGAATCTCTGCGGGAAGTTTGTTGCTGTTCTGTTTTTATAAACGTCAGTTATTTTCTCATCTCACAAAACAGCTCACAGATACATTGCAGGTTAAGAAAGAATAAGAATCGAACAGTAGTTTGAGGTTAATGTATGCAAAGCAGAGCAATGGTCTGCACTGTTGGATTTGGAAATGTAATGGTCTTGTATTTATAAAGCTGCTAGAATATTCACTTATTTTGAGATAGATTGTATGTACATTTACAGTACAACAATGTTTAGGCACAATACAATATACTGTAATATACATTATACACATGTCCAAACACCAGTTAACACAGCTGAATGCCTTGTTTTGTTTCTGTGGACACAAGTGTATATGTACTTTCTCTGTTTGTTCTTGTGTCAGAAGTCTAAAATCACAGTTGTCTGGACGTGTACTTTGGCCGTCTCACTGTTCATTGTGTCCTGTCATGCACAGAAGGTAAAACTCTCAGCTGCTGACACGTTCCACTGATTTTCAACAACACAATGTCTCACCGGCAAACTGTTGTCTGTTTCCCTCAGCTGAATATTCACTGGGGTCCTCAGTCCATGATGTACTTGAAGGGCAAACGTGAGTGTAACTGTGTCTACTGTGATTACGCTTTAACTTTATCAACATCACATGTATTGTATACATATATTTAGTCTGTGTAGGTTTTAGGTTTCCACAGAGGATTCATTTACTCATGTTATAAACTGGGTAAAAAAGCTGTCCCCCCGACACCAGGCCTGTTGTGGCAACTGGTTGTCTTGTTCATCATTTTATTGATATACTCTACCTGAGAGGAGACGATTATTGCAGTGTAAATCTGTGAAAACCATAATATCTAGCATTACTGGATTGTTTTAACTCACTGGGGAACTGACTGAATCTTTATAAACTCATCACCATCCACGGTGATTAGCTTAAAAGCTCATTAATCAGTCCAGACTTCTTCCATGATGAACATATTTGGACTGTCCAACATCGTCCCTTATGTTTGGAATGAGTTTTTATTTTCCTAAGGTGGTAAGGATCTCATTCTAGCCTCTGAGACATCCCATAAACTGGTTTAATACTGTAAACTGTGATATATTTAGAGATGTAATGAGGTCATTAGTGACACCATGTGGTGAACCTGTTCAGACAGGTCAGTTTTGTTTTACTAACCAGCAGAAATGGATATTGGTATTGCTCTAGACTTTATGAATATAAGCTTGGTGTCGTCGGTGCTGCTTGGCTAATCCCTTTGTGTATCTGCTGCAAAGATTTTGCTTTTATAAGTCCTTTCCTGGTGGGGCTAGACCAGAACTGCAGACATGCAGTGAGGAATCCTCCCAGTCAGCCCAAGTGCTTGATGCTAAGGAGCTAGCCAGTTGTTGCTAGACCTTTTCATACTTCATCCTCTCTTTGCCTGTTGATGATGATTAATCGCTGGAAAAAGGCAAAACAGATCTCAGGTCACTGAGATGGACTTAAGAAAAAGATTTAGGAGTGCACAAAGATAAAAACCCAATAATGGCAGCTCTTAAGGAGTAGCTTATACAAAACAGAACTACAATTTGGTTTTCAGTTACTGAGTTACTTCTTTTTAGTTCTTCAGTTAGTTAGATAGATACACACTGTAATTGATCACCCATGCGAAAAACCAGTGTGAAGATCTGGGAAGGTTTTTGTTCCATGAAGTTCCACACTATGTATGACAATCACAGACAGGGTGTGGATGACACAGAGGTCTAACATGTGGGCACAAGGGCTGTTCTACAAATGTCTGATTTGCAATGATGTGCAGTAAATTATCAGTAAAAAAGAAAGATTATTTTGAGTAGAATGTGAATCGCTCAGAATCACATCTGTAAGAAGCTCAGCATCAGTACAGCCGCCTGCTCTCTCCTGTTCTTGTCTTCAGATGGCAGGAGGTTTGTGATGGAGGATGACAACAGTGTCTTGAAGCAGGGTCTACAAGGGTGGTATGAAGTTCTCAGAGGTACGTAACCATTTCACTGGATTGTACTCAGGTTAGGACAGACACACTGCCAGTGTAATCTATTAATTACTTATCTAATTAGTCATGAACCCATAGAGTTCAAACAATAAACCAGACTCCATCATGTAAAAGGCACAGTTGTTATATAATGTGTTATAATAATATATTGACGTTTTTGACATGGGACCCCTGTGTGTGCGCAGGCATCCAGAAGCTCCAGACACCACAGTTCAAAAAACCCACTCACATTGTGAGCTCAGAGAAAGTCCTCATCCACTACCTCCAGGAGAGATGAGACGCACACGAGCACCTCACTGAGAACTGGTCCAAACTCACAGACTTCTCTTCACATCACCGGCATCGGCGTGACAGGAGACACAAGCGGTGCTACTGGCTCTGCTTAATGTAAATAGTAAACTGTGACTTGTTATGAAAATTTTCCATGTATGACTATTTTATGTGTGTCCAGATTTCATGTTGTTGTATGTAAAAAGAAAATCACTGAAGTAAATGATGATTTACGTCCTCTTGGCAGTGGCTTGATTGCAGTATTATGTTGACCACCAGAGGGCAGTAATAGAAAGCCTAAAGACTGACTCTTTCTCTCAGCTCTGAGCTTTGTCAGTTTTTACTATGATACTGTGATACTTTTTAATAACAAAGTTCAACGGTGCCATAAAAAACTATGAGGCCACCACAAGTACAGAGAATTCATAAAAGTCAACACTAAATAAAATATAGAATGACTGATTAGAATAGTGAGAACAATACGAAACAATGGTACTGGTAAAATGGTTAAAAAAGAAGAAGAGGAGGTAGAAAAAAGCAGGTCAAGCATATGGATGACAATATTAATATAAGTTAGAATATTTAGTTTCATTAATACTCTCCTAAACACTCGATTTAACATCAACTATTCACAGAACATTTGTGTCTGTAATTGCTAGTTAAGGTACTGTGTTGGTAATTTGTACACTAGATGAAGCAACATACAGTCAATGTGTTTAATCAAAGGTACAAATTCTAATTAGAATTTTAAAAAGCCAATCATAAGGGTCAACTAGCTTGAATTACCTCAGATTAAATCCTTGGATGCTTTCTAGATCCAGTTGTCCTCAGGCATTAACAGCTATGACCTTAGTAGGACAGTATTATGTATCAAAACCATAAAAATATACTTTATTTATATGTTTAGCTGCCAGTAAGCATTGCCAGTAGATGCCATGGAGCTATTGTTACCCTCACATCATATGAAGCTGCTTAAACCAGTGCCAGAGCATGTCCATTTGAACACTGACTTCTCTCTCTGTCCCTCATGTGTCCTCTTCACAACCTCGACCACTCAGAGCTCAATTTCTTGCAGCCATATAAACAGCCTCTATTAGCCTCAGTTAAACAAACAGCAGCAGTGCTTGGTTTAGTTTATCCTGTAATGGATATCTGTGTTTACGCCGAGCACATTTCTGCTAGGTTTCATCATGCTGCTGCTGCTGCTGGATTGAGTATAAAGGTGTGATCTTAGCCCACATCCACCATTGACTGTAGATCCTCACAAGACTTTTTAACTTATGTTCAATTTTTCCAATTTTTCCAGTTGAATTAGTTTACCATATATGGTTCCTTGCCCTTAAGTGGTAAACAAATGTAAACATGTATTTAGAGCATTAGAACATAAGTGCTGATTCAGGTACTGGTCAACATACACATTATCACATTAGACAGCATTAGGACACTTCGCCTTGATACCTAATAAATCAGTTATGCAGCAGTCCACATTAACCCTGATTTGACCTGAGAACGTGTCCTTGATCTTCTCTGACTGGCTGAATGAAAACCACATGCTTATAAACCTCACTGAAAGACACGGAGATGCAATTTAAAATGTGCCTAAATTACCATATGTTTTCCTTGCCTCATAAAGGGTTAAAAGCACCAAACAAGACGAAACCGTGTGCTGGGTCCGCTCTGGGTAGAAAGGTACATGTTGAATTTGCTGTTTGCTGACAGAGGAACCACACATGAACATTTAGGCTGTTAAATCTCTGATGCACCTTTAAAAAGAGTATTCTGTCAAAGACAAAAAAATTAAAAAAAAAAAAAAATACACAAGAGAAATGAGAAAAGAAAGAAAGCGACAGAAAGGAGGAAAGTATAGTTATCAACATAGAAGGGCAAGTGAGACACATTAAAGAAAAGGTGGCAAGAAAAATGTCAGAAAGAAGAAGGAAGTCAGATCAGAAATAGAAAGTACAGAGATGGAAAAGAAAAAAAACATGAGAACAAAGACTTGCAGGAAGGTCTTTTTTAAATAATACTTTATTAGCATAACATTATAATTCGATAATCATCATATCTCATCTCCAAATGACATCCAGTTTGTTACAGACTCCAACAGAAAGCAGCGGTGGGCTGAGTGCAGGTTACACTTCAACAGGCTGTTTGATGAGTCCTGCCATCACTAAAGATGAATCTGTGGACAGACCACCACACATGACGTGACATCTAATAAATCCTCACTTAAAAAAAGGCACTTCCTTTTTTTTTAAGACCACATAAAGTCAGGAGAACACCTTCTGTGACTGACCATCTTCAAGTCGACCAGCTGTCATGTTGTAAGCAGACTACACAGGATTCAACAGTAAAGTAACTTTGAGGGCTTTGGAAACTTGATTACCTCATAGACAGTTAGTTACCATTTGCAATGTTTTTGAACTTGATATGGAGTAGGAGACAAGCTGAAGTTTTCCTCTTGCTCTGTGTTTGTGCTAAGCTGGGATAAACATGTCCTCAAGTGTGTCCAGACCCTTGGTTGTTCTGGTCCCATTTGTCCAGCACGTTCTCCAGCATCGTACACATGTGACTTAGACTTCAAAGGCCGTCAGTACCTCAGTGTTTGTCTCAGTGCCTTCTGGCAAACCAACATGGCAACTATATAAGAGCAAGGACAAACGATCCATAGTATCATTAATACAAAACCATGTGGGACACCTAACATGGACCTTGGAATGACAGTGTGCACCAAATGCTAATTCACTTTTAAAAACATGACAGGATTTTCATCTGGAACATTTCAGCATGGATTCTTAGAATTAAAACCAAAATTTAAGTTAAATACTGTAAATGTCTCAAAAAAAAAAAAAAAAAAAAAATCCTTCATAATATATTCACAATTTCTGTGACTATTCAGAGCGACCTACCACACACACTGGTCATGTTGGTTCATGAACAATGTGTGTGGAATGTAAAAGTACAAGAATAAGAAAAATAGTCTCTGTTTTTTATACATATTATAAAATGGCTGTTTACATAAAAACATCTCCAAGGTGTTATGAAAATCATTCCAGTTACATGATCGTACATGTACATTTCTACTTAACGTTAAGATACATTAAAATGAAAGCAATGTCTTTGATTTGGCTGTGTGTGTGTGTGTGTGTGTGTGTGCATTAAGAGGTGTTGACATCAAACTCTGTAAATATATATGTATTGTTGATTTATCTTTACTGGCATTTTAACACAGAAAACATTCAGAAAGTATTTATGTTGGTTTTGCTTTGACGTTTTTTTTTCTGATCTCATTTCAATCATAATAAGCAGTCAGGATTATTTGACTAGATACTGTGTGTGTCTCCATGACAGCTTCCAGTAAACTCTTACACTATAGGTATATGGGTACATTAGAACTAGTTAGACCAGTGCTGGAATAAGATACCGTGCCAGGTAGGATTGTGTAAATAATTTGACTGCCTAGCTGTGAAATATATGGAATACGTGACGACCATGTGACATGCAACAGCTGTCTCAAAGGGATCGGGTTGAATGAGAGTTGAAAAAGCGATCCCTACACATGCATCAGGCACACATCCCCTGCAGATTACTGAGTCTTTTTCTTTAGGGGCTGGAGCAGGGTCGGGTTTGGGCTTTGTGCTATGTCACACTTTTAAAAAAATCAATCAATCAGCCATCCAAACCTCATCATAATGCTGTAAACTATGAAAGTCTTCTTTGATGAAAGACTAGACATACAGTAAACTAGTAGCGCGTAGTGTACATGAAAGGTGTAGTTGGGGAAGACTTGGACATATCCTGTTATCCTGTGGTGTATCATATAAGAAATTCTTTTGTGACAGTTTGACAGTCAGATCATTTTTGTTGAAATTTGAAACAGAAGATACAGAAAATCATGATGAAATCCACCAATTAACAAAGATTTCCACCTTCTTCTCTTGTGAAAACTAAACTAACTAAACTAAACATTTTAGTTTTGAACTAGTTTCAATGAATCTGTCGAAATTTTCTCTGGACAGCAGATATTTTGAGGATCAACCTACTTTACTCGTGTTCTTTTAATTACATACAGTCAATTTAGATTAAATGTAATAGCGCCTGAAACTATATTAAACATTATTCAATTAATGATGTGTTGCAATTTGCAGTTGCTCACAGAACAGTAATGTTGCTATAGATACATAAACCAGTTCCATTTTTTGGTATCAGGTCTAAGACTTAGTTTCCCCCAAAATACCTTTGCACTGAATCATTTGAATGAACCCCTCGCACACATGAACTAAATGAACATAAAGATGAAATAGCAGGTGCAGTACTGATTGCACTGGTTGCTTTGCTTTCATGAAAATAGAACCTTAATGTTTTACAATAAATTTTTCTTTAATCATCGTATTGTAGTCAGAAGTCTCTGATCAGAGGAACTGTAGGTTTGCAGATTTTGTAGTGGCTTCTTCACAAACAGCTTTGCATAAAAACATTTTCTTAAATACTCTATGTTGACATCAAAGTGACTAATGGCTTTAATTATTTCTCAATCTTCTGTATTAATCAATTAGGACCTAATGGGATTGCAGCAGTTTCCATATCATGATTGTAACACGGTAATACAAATAATAGAATTACTAATATAGATCAGCCACATGGTATAGAGTGTTTTCCATCCTGTCCACAAATTTAAAAAGAGAACCTACCAAGTAATCAACAGGAAGAACCTTCAAAGGAAAATGTGCTGCTAAGTCTGCTATCTGTCTGTAAGTGTAATGGTTACAGCACTGCCACTGCAAATTTCCATAGTCCTCAATATTATAGTGTAGAGGTCAGGGTTGTCACGGTTACAGTGTTATTATATTGCCGTCCTCTCTCATGCTCTCTTCACTGCTACTGGCTGTGTGGGAGGGGTTTCCATTGTGATTGGACATCATCATGGAGCTGTTGTTCAGGGATGTTCCAATGCTACTGGGCAGTGAGACGCTCTGTGGGAGGGGCCTACCCACAGAGGAACTGTGGGGCCAGTTGTTTGGCGAGTCTCTGTTGAGGTTTGTGTTGTTGCTGTTAGTTACCCGGTGGGACTCGTAGGGTGTTAGGCAGTCGCTTTCCAGAATGAGGTCCCCGTCATCAACTTCATCATCACTGTCACCCTCAGCAATGCTGTTGCTGTAATAACAGATATGATTACAAAATTATCAGGATGAATCTAGAAATGAATGTAATACATTTAATTTTCCAGCTAAGTTTAGTATTTACTGTTTGTGCAGCACCCTTTCATTTTCGTATAAAAATATGGATAATGTAGGTAAATGTAAATAGAACTGACATCACCTGTTAAATGACTGCAGTGTGGATGGAAAATATACAAAATCTGCATCAACATGCTTTTAGTTTGAGTTCAAGCGTAAAGAGGGTCACTTTTTTCTGTATCCACTGAGGTTATGATATATACTAACTTCTTTCTTCTTCACAGAACCCTACAAATCAGTTTGCCATTGTTTCAGCTTGGTTTGACTTGGATATACTGTGACCGAGAACATGCAAAGATATTCTTACTTGTTTTAAAATGCAAAAGGTCCTTTCCTATACACAGCTTTTCATTGCTTTAAGGTCCTTTAATTTGGTTCATAGTTAACAAAAAAGTCAAACGTTTTACACTGATTAGGACTGATTATGGTGTATTATTGCTTAGAAGTCACACCATCCTTGATGTTCATCAAAGCACAATATTATTTCATGGTCTTCATGAATGACAATCTTCTCCTGTTGTCCTCCTGTTGCTGTTTTTGCATTTTACATTTATTTTCAAAATGCTCAAGTGGCACATGTTTTTTTTTTTATCAGTAACTTGAGGTCAAATAAACCTTTCCTGTCTGTATCATACCTCGCAGTAATGGGGTTGCTCTGAGAGGCGGGGCTTGGTGAGTCATGTGAAAGAGCAGACCCCATAGATCCGGCTGAGCCCACAGAATCACAGTTGCCGACTGAGGTTTTACTCCCGCGGTGCACCACATTGTTCCTCTGATTAGCAGGTTTCACAGTCACAATGAGGTTGTGACTGTTGGCCACCATCATGTCTGTTACCTGAAAGGACAGTGAAAGGACAGTTAGAGAGGTCTGAGCTCTGGAAGCAGAGGAAACATCTTAGAGCAGGGGAGAGTGAGGTGTTTTCCTTCATGCCATGACGCTGTGTTGCCTAAAAATACAGCAGCTGTGTGTTATCAGAGCACATCCGATAGAAACCTAATCAGTATATGTTGCAATAGCTGGTGACTGATTGTGCACAGATGTGACTCTTCTTGAATTCATTTTGTGTTGCTGATTTTTTTTGTGTCTTCACAGGCAATTAGATGTGATAAGACTCTTTAAATGGTTCCCTTTGTCCTTTTACAGAGAATATAATAGTTGGACCATTTGAAGGTCAAGGTATCTCAAGATTTATTGACATAATTTGATTTCAGCCTGCAACAACTGAACAGAATATGGTGGACACTGACAGAACAGAACATTTAAGTCACTTAAATGAACTTTAAGATTCTCATTTCAGTTCATGAGGTAGCCTTGTAGTTGCATCACCCTCTCGCCAACAACTATAGTTACAGTTCAGTAAAATCTCAACAATATTTATTTCTAGATGGTGGGACTTGAAGTAAACTAAGAGATATATGTAAATATAAAATATGCATCTTAAAATAAAGAGATTGTATGAGGTCTTTTTCTTTTACAAGTTCCTTCCTGATAAGTTTCCGTCCACCTCTTCATTAAGTGTGTGGATTTCTGTGTAATTGGCTTTTGTTGAAAATGTTATTTTCCAGCACTGTTACCTGATCCAAAGACTTTCCAGCTACATCAATGCCATTGACCTCGAGGATCTCGTCGTTAAGACCGAGCAGCCCTGTAGTCTCTGCTAATCCACCGCGCACCAGTCGAGATATGAACACCCCTGGAACCTGCAGGAGGAAGGAAGCAGATGTTGACGATATAGTGGAAGACAGCAGACAGACAGAAGTTCCTATTAATCTTCTATGCTATCATATCATTAACTATTTTTGTGTATAGCATGTTTGGCACTGGTTTATTATGCAACTCCTCACTGTAAAAATGATGATATGACAGGACAGAAGAGTTTGTCTTTATATATATATATATTCTTCCATTAAATTAAAAAGAAATATTCCCTGTCCTATGTATTTTTCCATTAATACTGACTCGTAATTATTTCCCCTTTTTATTTCCATAATTATCAACATTTTAAAATAGTTTTGGTGTGATCATGCACCATCTCTCCAGGTACATGAGCAGCAATGAGAATTTAGGTGAATTTACAGCAATGATTATTCTTAATATAATTGGAAAAAACAATGCAGGCTTCCCATTCATTTGATGTAGCTAGTGAGTTTGGTCATTGTGAGTTGAGGCAGATGCAGTGGTGCAGAAAAAAAAACTGCAGCAGCTGTTTAGCAAGAAGTTAAATCAGTACCAACTTTAACTAGTACTGCCCCACAGCTGTGATTAATTCAACAAAAAACAATGGTAAACATGGCAGAAACATACATGATCCTTCCATGAAAAATGCCACTGACAAATACTTGTCAATTAGTAAAAAAAAGTTTTCTGAAATGAAATAAAGATTCTCACCTTCTCTACACCCTGTGGTGTCACCCTGACGCTCACCCCATCACGGATGTAGAAGCCTAGGGGTTTGTTGGTGCCATGTTTGTGGAGTCGTACACGTCGGTGTGTCTCAGGCAAGATGTCCACGTCAATGATGGACGATATCTGTCTGAAGTCATGTGGCCGGCTGATCATAATGCCCGGTTTGTTCTTTGAATGGATGGAACCTGAGGCAGGGGTGAGCAGTCCGGTTAGGCCCAGACCCTTTTTACGCCTCTGGAGGGAGTTAGTGGCAAAAACTACAGGTTCACCATCTTAAAGAAGAGACATAAGAAGAAGATAGACGGTAAGTAGCAGTTAATTATTCATGATACCATACTTTTAAAATGTCACCAATGTTAACAATGAGGGTGCAGATTTCAAATGGAGAGAATATTTCAATGGCCTAGCCTGATGAAGGGCTTACTATACATGTCAAGCAGAACAGGTGCTTCAGTCCAGTTAAAGTACTTTTACTGTATCTAAAGAGGAAGTCCTAAAAAATACTATTTATTTATCTGAATAGAGGGAGTTTGTCTCATATTCTGATTCTGATTGTTTGAGTTGCTGAGTGCCATTCAATGTCAAGCTCACTTTTCAAAATGAAAATAGCAATAGTTGGTTTATAGCACATTTAGTATAAAGTGTGGTTTGCATAATAAATACTACACACTGATGATGAAATTAATTCATTAATATTTACTGTATAATTAAATCTATATACAGCACATAGAATTAAATAAATACAGGAATGTCAAAATACAAACGAAGAAAATAATTAAAACACAGTAGAAATTGAGTGCATGTGGGTGTGAAGTTGTGGGGCATTTGCTGTGTCTCATTGACACTCATTAAGAAGCAGCAACAGCTTCCAATAAGCTAATCCAATAACGCACACACATCTCTTCCATGAGTGTCCACACTTAGCGGCAGTGTCAGACAACACAGACAGAATAGAGACAGAACCGGAGCAGTGCCTGAACGTATTCTCCTCTAAACAGATACGCAGAAAAACGCACGGATAGAGCAGTATTGTAGCCCCTGTCTTTGCCTGAAATATGAGACATGGGTGCGCTGACCACCCCTGAAATCTCATTGGCCACAGGAGCACAATGCACTGCCAGATGACAGTCTGCCTCACTGACAGCTTTCTCTGTCCCAGTGTGCCTCGATGAGTGGGCAAACAGCAAGTAAAAAACAACACTTCACAGTTTCAGCATAGCAGAGGCAAGTTTTAAAGCAAGTCAGAAGGAGACTTTCCTTGTAATCAGTGCCTACCAGTTACTCACTATCCCAGTTATCTCATATTCAGCTAAAAAACACAACAAGTTGTAAACTCTGAGCTCCTGATGCTACAAAAACAGAAGATTCCACGTTTAAATGAAGTATATTGTCCTTCCCCACTTGGAGAAATAGTTCTATTCTTATTATTATCAGTTACCAGTAGGTAGGTTATGTTGCCTCTAAAATTAAACTACTGTCTCTGTGTCTAACTGTACCATATCCGTCCCTAATGTATCATGTGTCTGTGATCTGCAGCTGTCAGAAGTGTGTGTGTATGCGTGTGTAACGGTGACGTCACTCCGTAGTTCCAACCATCTGGAGCTAAGAGGCAGCCATATGGCTGAGTGCAGAGCAGGTTTACACACGTTTGTGCACTTCACACTTAAAAACATGGAACTGTATATTTCTCCTTTAAATACAGCCAAAAAATAAAATAAACCAAAAACAAGTTGTAACTATGGCAAGAATAAACTTGATGGTATCACTTGCCCAGCCATCTTCAACACACACTTAGCTAAACCTGCATGGTAAGAAATCACATTAGTTTTACTCCCTTAAGTCTTTAGGATCATTGCTGGTTACTCTCAGGGGAGCTGGTAGTTGGACTATGTGAACCAGAAAATAGAACAAAATACTGTCAGTCAATATTTCTTTATATATCATTTTGTAAATTATGGCTGAAAAGGTAAACACAAATGACCATTATAATAAAGACAGGCTTATGTAGCTGTTATTTTAATTATTCTTTTTCTTGAAGTGTTTGTGCTATGACACTAAAAGACTGGTACAGTATGTGTAGCATAAATGGTCTTGTACTGTATTTCTATAGTGCTTTCCTACCTTTTGGTACACAAAGCACTTAAGACACATCTACCCATTTGTTCACTCACAATCACACACCCCTACTGTAGTTGAGTGTCGTCCATGTAGCACGGATCGAACCACTGACCCTCTGATAACCCACAGCTGCCCTCAGATATAAACAGTTGATAAAATAAATACATTCAGTTCGATCTCTTTGTGTCCGTCTCTTCACCCCTCTCTCAGTCGTCAGTCCAGGATTCGGCTGATTATGCTGCTGATATCATTACTGAAATATTCTGGTATCACTCATTACTTCATTATTTATTCATTTATGACACAGCTGTCTTTGTTACTGCTAACTCTACTGTTTCAAGGGAAGGCTGCAGACAGACATGCTATATGCAAAAGTTCAGTCTTGTGTTCAGCATGTTCAACTTTATGAAAACCTGAATTCTGGTCTTTTGACTCACACAATGTTTAATCTTTTAGACTATGTAGTTACCGCAGTGACTTTCAGCTTTTAGTCTAGAGACATAAGTACCACCAGTTGGCTCACTAAATCTAAAGTTAAACTGCATTCCCCACTCAAACTTCTCACACCTGACATCTTTTAATTTACAAATTAGGATGTCCTTCAGTTTCTTTTTACTCATTTACTCTTTTATTTTTTGTTTTAGTGTTTATCTTGTTGGGCTAAAGAAGCTCACTGTTTCTTTAGCTTGTTGCTCACACATAGGACCTATTTCATTCAGTTTAAAATGTTACATTCATCCCCTCTGTGGAGTACCTTGGGTTAATCAAATAACAGCTGTTTTTGGTAGGCTTATGACAATTTAGGCAGATTGTTATATTTATTCATATTTTCAAAATACTACATTGTTTTTCATCGCTCCCAAGTTGCTCCCACATTTGATTTCATTCAAATATTCAGTTCAGTTTTATTTATAGTTTCACAATTTGTCCAGTCTGTCCAATCCAGTCTGAAACGCCCACAGCCTGGAGGAAAATGTCCCTTTTAACAGGAAGAAACCTTGAGCAGAACCCAGCTCACATGGAGGAACCCATCTGGCTAAGTGCTTTGCACTGGTGTGTCTGCACGTGAGGATGAATGGGTGTGGCTGTAAAGCGCGTTGATTACCAATAGGTAGAAAAGCACTATATAAACACAAGACTTCAGAATGCTAACCATGACTGCAACTGCAGAAATGATACACGTAACTTCCTCTTTGGAATCCTTTATACACTGTGTGTGTCAACAACACAGAGACACAGTCGCTCTCTCTGGGTGGAGCTGATAGAACTGATTACATTTTTAGAGTAACATAATCCCAGTGGCTAATGGCTTACAATTCCTCATGGGCTATTATCACTCTCACTCTCTCACATGCAAAGGCACAAATGTTGGCGAGGCACACTCTATAGTCCTAAAACAGTGCATCATTACATCACACACCCAAACAAATGTTGCATTCACTAATATAAAAAATGCAACAGCACATTTGCTGAGCCAACCTTACAAAAACCTGATTAATTCTGTCCCTGCCATAAACAAAAACCTGAACTGTCACAACTATATCAATCTGTTCTTGTAGGATAAACCTCCCACTACACAGAAAGAATAAAGAGCTGAATAGTTTTGATTAGAGGCTTTAGTATGAGTCTCTCTTTATAATTCAGGGATGAAAGATTAGGTGAGTAGATCTTTAGTTGGCTAACTCATGTCTTAATCCTCCCTAATCACGTTAAGCACAAAGGAGATTTAATTAAGTCACAATTCCTATTCCTTTTTTAACATGTAAAATTGATGTAATTCTGAAATATTACTAAGTGTTTTCGATGTTGAGCTTGAAGAATAAACTGATTGCTAACCTGCTAAACAGGATATGACGACAAAAGTGTATATTTTCATTTCATCTCATTCTCTCCTCCGAATCACATCTTGCTTTCCTTCCTTCTCTCACATTGTTGAATTAATGAGATTAAACTAGCAGCTGTCTGTACTTCTGAACAAAGCTGCTTAAGCAGTTGACCAACATGATTATATCACAAATTATGTAACATACGAGGAGAGAACAGTTCTTAAAAAAAAAAAAAAAACTTTTCGACATCTGAAACCATTTTCTTCAAGAAACATAGTGTATATTTGTGTGTTGTATAATTTGTAATATGACCAACAGATATAGTATTATATATAAAATTGTGTGTCCCCTCAACCCCTGGTCTGAAGTGGATCTAATAAGTTGCTTTCCAAATATCAAACATCTTCCACAGGGAAACCCAACATTTTGAGAGGTTACCTGTTTAGACAAACACCCTGCATGCACCTTTCTCAGAAAATACAGAAATTATTGTTTTTACTGGTGAGTGTAGTTAAAAGTCTTTTCCTCCAACTCTATCTCCTGCTGTACTTGAATCTGTATATTATGTATTAAGTATTGGTCGCAAAACTACACACCAAACACAGTCCGGTAGCTTGGTAGCTAAGGAGAACATAACAAATGCTAAGCCAGACAGTTACATTTGCCTAAACCAGGCATGTCAAACTCAGTTTGGCTCTGGGGCCGGATCCAGACTTTCTGTTCTCAGGTGGGCTGGATCAGCAAAAGAATGTCAACTCCAAATATTTAGCTTTGTTTGTCGGTACTATGCTTTATCATTCAGCCTACATTTGTAGCCTAACCTACATATTATAATCACGGATAACAAGGGATCTTTTCTAAGCACAACACATTTATTCAAAACCAATGGGAAAAAAATGATTTTTTTCATGTTTGACTGTGAATGTGTTAACAACTGGTTTATTTTAACAGTTGAGTGAATGCAGTTTTACACCTGAACCAACTCACCACACTAAACAAACTCAAGTGGGAGCTATAAAAAAAATATTTTCGCCTTAATTGTCATACTGCTTTGAAATAAATGAAAAAAGAAATACAAAATAAAATAAAATAAATAAATAAATAAAAAAGTTATAGCAGTGCATGGGCAATAGGATTAGACTACATCAGATCAAACTACTAGGCTGGGCCTACTGAAGTTGAGAATATACTGCACAATATTAATTGTCTTTAATATGACATACTTGTCTTTATGATGAGTGGCGCCGAATATTAAACTCATTGAACACTGCAACTTGCTGATTACATACCAAGCACACTGGTTTTGCATTCACTTCTGTGAATAAATACTTCTCGGTCCATTTCTCCTGGAAAACTCTGCACTCCGTGTCCACTCTTTTTTTTTTGACAGTGCCATTTTGGGAAGGGTGTGTTGACCGATAACTTGTTTAGTAGTGGTGAATGGTGAAGCAAGATTGCCGGTTTATTTTTACTTGGACACATCACGTTGCGAATGTTTATTTCCTGTGACTAACTCGTGTCAGTGCCGCATGCTTGACGTGAGCGCTTTTACACATTTACTGCCCTCTAGCGGCCGGAGGGAGCATTTGGTTTGTATTTATTTTAAAAAATCACAACTTTTAATAGAAATTAGCTAGAGACTCGCTTCTTTTTTTGACATACTCAGAAATTTATGCCGGGCCGGATTAAATGACCCAACGGGCCGGGTCCGGCCCGCGGGCCATATGTTTGACATGCCTGGCCTAAACTGTATTTTTTACTTTATCGTCCCCCGTCAAAAAGTACAGGGATTTACAAAAATGTCTCATGGAAATAGATATGTTTCTAGCAGGAGTTTTTCACTTCCTTTTAACATTTACTACCAGGACTGAAAGTGGTTAAAATCTACGAAGTCTGTAATTAATTTACAGATGTCAAATTACAACCATCCCTTACCACTGAGACTAGTAATGACATTCAGTGCAGTTTATGTTTAGAACACTTTTTACAGTCTGTTCTCTGCTCTGTTAGGATGAAACTTACATAGACATATGCAGTCAAAAGCAGGAATTGTCTGTGTTGATTAAAGAATCATCAGCTCAGAGTGTGATTATTGAACTGGCAAAGCAGCCTCAATCTATCTGTCTTATTTCTGACTGATTTACATCCTGCCCTAGGGTCTGCAACAAAGGTGTGAGATATGTTGTCTTTAGTATATTTTTTAAGGTTAAGGTAAATTCAGTGCAAGAAGTAAAATTCTAAGTGGAATGATTTAATATTCTCTGTAACAGTTACCAGCTAGTCTTGCCATCTGGTTTCATTAAGATAAGCTCACTGCTGTAGACAGTTGTCAGTTGAGCCGCATAGACTGGAATCTAAGCAGTGACGTTGATTATATCGATTTAGGTGACATACTGTATGTTGTCATTAAATCTCAAGAACATTATCTAGACAGTGTTCAGCTATAGCTGTGAAAAGAATCAAAGCAACAGAAAATACTGGCACCACTTTGTCTTTCACATCAGACCGTTGTTCTACTAAAACCAAATCACACCAGTCTAACATGCCTTTTTGTAAATAAATCTTAAACGTCAAAACCTTATCTGGGTGCTCTAATGGGGACGATATCAGTGAAAAGTTTTGTTACATGAGAAGCAAAAGAACATGAGAAAATGATCATAAATATATAAAAAATAAAATATATTCATATATTATAACACAGAGGAAACACTACTGCTGATAGTAGCTGTTTTTTTTGTTTTGTTTTTTATAATAACTTTATTGTTATGATTCGATAATTAGATGTGGACACTATTATTTCACTGATATTTATTAATTTTAATTAAATGCACCATAGAGTAAAGCTCTAACTAAAGTAACAGAGTGCCTGAATACATTACACGGTTAATTTAATTTCAGAAATTCTGTCTCATTTGTTATTATTAAATGTCTCTTCTTTTTTTTTTACAGGACATCCTAATTTTTAGAAAAAGAACCTTTGTTGTTGATGTTTTTTGTTGTGTTGTGATGTTGACAGACATATTCCGACAGATGACCCACGATCCCAAGCCCTTTTCTTTAACGACTGTCCTCAGTGTGGGTCGCCTTGCTCTATATCAGTCAGTCACTAGATGGTGTTGTCTGGAGAATAAACATGTTGATTCCCTGCAGCTCCCACTCATACAGCTATTGCCAGTTTGTTTGGCAGTTGTTCTCTGAACATTTGTTCAGAGAAATGTGTAGTTTATTTGCAAGCATCTCTGTCTTTTTGTTCTTACCTTTTTTTGTTATAATAATGCGAAGCAGTGGATTGGCTGACGAAACAGCTTTGTGGAAGTTGTCATTGTTGTTTATTGGAAGGAGATCTCCATGGACATCTGCATATCCCAGAAGCACATCAACACCAGGAATGTGATGGATGGTTTGAAGGAGGCGGTAGAACTCCTGGAAGCCACCTGGGCCATTTCTCTTTAAAGCAAAGCGACGATACTCTGCCTCAAACTGTAGGGAGACAATGAATACACAATTCACTACTGTGTTATTCATAAAGTTTTTAGCTAAAAACTAACTAACTAAAAACTGATCCTAATGCTGATATAAAAAATATCAGCATAGGATGTAAATCAAAAAACAGCTCCAAATTGTCCCTTCCATCAGTCATACCTCAGAGCCTATCAGCATGACAGTACTGCTAGTTGTAACTTCTGTCAGGTGAGAATTTGAAGTATTGGCAGATATACTAGTGATGTAATAACACATATTGCAGCATAAGATGGGTTTGCCATGGATGTATGAATAGCACTGCTACCCAAGAGAACAAGTTTCATTACATTTCCACAACAGACAAACGAATCATGGAGAACTTGTATGCCAAACTGCTATTTTCTTACTAATACTGGTGGGCATGGGCCTCCTATTGGATTATTACTGCACAGGGAATTATCTACATTATTCAACCCCAACTGATGCAATGAGTAGCTTCTCATTTCTTAAACAACCATGTGGAAAGACACATCCTGTGGTCAACGACAAGAGGTTAGTCGGTTTGAGAAGGGTCAAATCACTGGCTGCATCGAGCAGAGAAATCATCTAGGAGACAAAGGAGATTGAAGCAGAAACTACTAAAACTGCATTAAGAACTGAACACATTATTAAAAACTGGGTTGATAGTGGGGAACCATTGTGATGATGCATCGGGGTAAGAAAAGACACAGATGAAGTGATGCCCCATCATGTCCAGTGCCTACTGTACCAGGCAGTGGGGGGACGGCTATGATCTGGGGTTGCTACAGTTGCTCAGGGCTAAGTTCAACAACATTACGTATCGAACATATTGAATGACCAGGTTATTCCATCAATGGAGTTTTCTTCCCTGAAGACACGGCTATATTCTAAGATGACAAACAGTCAAAGATTGGTGCATGAGGGAGCATGGGACATCATTTTCACACATGGATTGGCCACCACAGAGTCCAGACCTGAACCCCACTGAGAATCTTTGGCCACTGCGCAAAGCCTTCTCCAGCACATCCCAAAGATTCTTCCAGCAATACAAGATCTTGGTGAAAAACGAATGCAACGCTGGATGGAAATAAATCTTGTGATACTGCAGAAGCTTACTGAAACAATGCCACAGCGAATGCTGCTGTAATCAAAGCTAAAAGCGGTCCAACAAAATATTAGATTCTTTCTTTTTTGTGGCGAGGTTATATGCTGAAAGCAGAATTCAATGTGACATGAAGGTGATCTAACGCGGAAACCTCCATCATTTAATGCTGACATCAGATGTCTTCACACAGGCCCTCTTTCACACTTTCACTTCACTGCTCCCTGAATCAGTTTCCCTCCTTGATGAAAAATAGATGAAGTGTGTGCATAAATCAAAAGACTGAAGTTCTCTTTGTTGCCAACAACTAGTGAATGCAGGACCATTTATTTTGAGCACATGCAATATCTAGGGATAATCACACATCAGCAGGAACAATAAAAAGGAGGCGAGCCTTGCAGCATTTTTGCCTCACATAAATAGTAGCAGTGGTGGACCTTCAGGCTCCAGTAAAAGCCAGCACCACAAAGAAGAATTTGGATGAACAAATTACTGTGAATGTCTCTGAAACTACTACTATTGGTTCTTCAACTATGTGTCATAGCGAGAGGCCATGTGGCAAATGGATAAAACTCAGTGTCGATTCACAACAAGACAGAACTCCTGATTTAATTTTTTAAATCTCAATCACTGTGGAAACACAGATGCACAACCTGCCTTCCACTAAAACAAATATCACTAACTAAATGTGGAAAGAGTGTTGCATGCAACTGCACTACAAACTCGTCATATGTACCCATAAACCACAATATTGAGGACAATTTCATACTAGATCACATGATGAGCAATTAGTATAGTAATGATGACGAGTAGGGTTGTAATGGTTTCTCTTTACTCTTAGTACTCTGCTGGTAGCCAAGCATAAAGTATTGAATTCTTTTAAACTCTGGTTAAGTATGACCTGCTCTCTGCTCAGTCTAAAAGAAATTGCTCATTGGCTACATTAAGCAGGACATTTGCTGACCTGTCTTAGGCCATGAAATGTCTATTGTTTTCTAGAGCTGGCAGGACAAGTACTGCATATGTGTTTCATATACAGCCTACAATTTACACGGCACAGTGTCTCAGGGTGTTTCACCATTCCACATGCCTTACCACATCATAATCCATTCCTGAAATATTTTCTCAAACATTAGAAGACTTTCCTGTCAGTCTGACACACACAGCCGGCAGCAGAGAGGCAGAGGTGGAGACAGAATGTATAATGGAAAAATGAATCCATCAACCTGCCCTATGCTGAGTCACTGGTGAAAAAGACTGTTAATCATTTCATTTGAGCATTGGTATTAACATTATCACAGTATATTATCAGTTACATGCACAGCCACTGGACTTCCTATGCTAACCTAACTATGTGTAAAGAAAGCAAGCATTGTATTATGCAGCAAAACTAAAACTTTGTGCACAAACAATGTCATATTTTCTTCAAGTTCTAACAAAAGCTGTGTATAAGTGCCCATACAGCTGATGTCCCTTTCACTAGAGAAGCGAGGCAACAAGAAGGTAGACTTAACGACTTTGTCTTCTACTGAGGTAACTGCTTTTACAAAGGCACTAATTAATAACAGAACTGAATAAAACAAATCAAATGTCTTCAAATATACACAAGTGTTCGTTACAACCTAGAGTTAGGGTTACCAAGCTAAATGGTGTCTATTAAACCTGTCTGCAGTAACACCACTGGGCACCCTACCATATACACTGCCCATACTCACAGACTAAGGACGTCCTATTTGGATTGTTTTGATCGGCCATGTTGTTGTTGGATAGTGTGTGAAAGCTAGTGCTGAAAAAATGCTAGCCACATGAAACCAACTGGCATCTGAACACAGGGTATTGTTGATGGGCCAAAAGTGGAGACATTGTTTTATATTGCTGTGGAGCAGCTTTCCAAAGGTAATGAGCTAATCTGCTGCTCCATAAAGGGAAAAACAAAGAGTCCATTTCACAAAAGTTTGCCAATGTTGGTCTCCTTCCTTTTCCCTCATCACCATAGAGTTTTGTCCCCACTAACAGTTAGTTACCAGCAACATGAAGCAAACATGAAGCTATCACCCAGACAACACAGGCAGTCAAACAACAGTTTGTAAATTGCATATTGGATGTTTCACATCGTGGTAGTAGTAGAGCCCTACTACAGTCATTTATTCCTAGGGTTAGGAGTCTTAAACATGAATACAACATAGAGCTGAAAACTCAAGATCTAACCATACATTGCTTGCACTGTTGTATATAGACATTTGTAATATTCAGTGTCTTGAATACTATAAATGCCTATTGTTAAGGTATTTTACAGCAGTCAGATAAGCTTATATGTGTGGAGCTCCATACCACATCTGCTGTGGTGGCCTCATCAACCTGCCCAGTCTTCATGGCCAACTTTCCAATCTGTCTACCTATTATCAAACTGTCATGTAACATCATCAGCAATATCTTGTATCTATATCATCATCAGAATCTACATGTTTCCTTTAGTCCAATGTATGGATGTATAATAGATGTATGTTTATCTTGTTTCTCCTGCTCTTCTTTTCTCTCTATCTTCTCTGTTTCTACCCGGCTGGCCTTCAGCAGATGGGTCCCTCCATATGAGCTGGGTTCTGCTCAAGGTTTCTTCCTGTTAAGAAGCAGTTTTTCCTTGCCAACGTCGCCTTCAGGCTGCTCTGGAGGTTTCAGGCCGGATATTGTAAAGCGTCTTGAGACAATGTGTATTGTTATTGATGCTCTTTACAATAAAATTTAATTTAATTTAATTATTTGCTCAACTCGTGGAAGAGTTTGCCTCCAAAGATTCACTCAGTGAATCATTACTACTGTGTGGCACAGTATGTTTGTAATTTACAAGTAAACAGCTGACAAACAACAGGACCTTGGGCTACACTATGACAACAAATCTCAACACGGGCTAAAGGGAAAGGTAGTAGCGTGAAAGTGAAGAGACGCTGACACAGAGAGAAGGGACCATGATGCCTGTGTTTTGACACAGCGGCTCGGCTCCAGTCCGGCAGCCTGCTAACAGACAACAGTAGGTGGAGCCAGGTCAAGTGCACCGCAGTCTCGCTTGACGAAATATTTTCGCTGAATTCCCAGCTGTAAAATATGTGCGCGTCTGGCGGAGAGGACATCGCGAACCGTATCCGAACGGCGTCAAAGACACCAGAGAAATCAGCTGCCCCCTCAGGACCGCCAACATAAACAAACATTCCCATTAGCCCACCACTCACTTTGCTTTTGACCTCCACTAAGCTGTCGGTTAGTTTTGACGGCGTACGGTGGTGGTGCTGCTGCTGCTGCTGCTGCTGCCTTGACATCCTGCTCCCTCGGTTGTCTGTTCGGCTGAGTCACTGCGGATAAAACCATCCACCGGAATTATGGTCGTTGTTTCCTCCGCTGTTCCCCGTAGATACTCAAAAATCATTTAACCATAAAGCAAGCGAAGAGAACACTGCATTCACTTAATGTAACGTTCCGTTCGCCCTCGCTTTAAAGCGCTGCCAGGTCTGCCGTGTTCGTGTCTGCTTGTTGTCATTCATACACTCACACACAGCGGCCGCGACAGGTGGAGTCCGGTCAAACCAGTATGTGATGCTGTGTGTGTGTGTGTGTGTGTATGTGTGTGTGCCAGTGGAAGCCGTGCTCCTCCTCGAAACGACAGGGCTGGACACAATAGAGGGGGCAGGGCATGACGCATGAAGTAGTAATACCACAACACTATTATCCCAGTCAGCGCTAGCCTTCATGGTACGTACCCGAAGGTTCCCTGAAGGTTACATTGTTGGCAACCTTAAAACAACGAAAATATAAGAAAAGATAAGACGCACATTTATCGATTCTCCACCCGGGGAGTTCATATTAAACCAAAAAATAATAATAATAATAATAACGAAAAGAAATGCATAATAATAATATTAATAAAAAATACATCAGACAGGATTAAAAAAAAAAGAAGAAAGAAAAAAAAGAATAGATATATAAGATAGCAAAAAAGATGGCTCCAAAGGCTCTGAGGTTTATTTCCCTGACAGGCTTCAGGCTACCTTTCATCTTCTTCACACCCCCTTTGTTTTTATCAGCTTGCCCACTTTATTTCTTGCTCAAGTGCCACATATCAAGCACATCACAGCAAATCAGACAATGCTGGCCACTGCAGACTGCTACTGTACCTTATATGACCTGCGCCTCCACAGAAACAACTGTCTGCACATTACTTCCCTGCCCCCTGACCAGTCTACTCACCCCTAGGAGCTTGGAGGTGTCTACCATCTCCATCGCCTCTACCCTTATTGTGGCAGGGGTGTGGGGTCTGTTGTTGCGCATAAAGTTCACCACCAGCTCTTTGGCCTTCCCAATACAGTGGTCGCTGTCACCCCCTGCTATGAGACTATCAACTAGGTATCTATGTTCTTGGGCTGAGCAGTCAGAGTGGTAGAAAGCCATGCAGAGGACCATAATACTCAAAGAGGCATTACGCGTTTCCTGATGTATGTAACTTTTGTGGAGAAGGTAGATGATATCCCCCACATCGATGTTAGTCTTGTGCTCAGCTTGCAGAGGGAGCAGGCAAGTGCCTGAGGTGCTGTAGAAACCACTGTCTTAAAGGTTGTGATTAGATTAACATGATGCTAAAGCCACAAGCCTGAGGTCAGTGAGTCTGCTGGGACATTTATTTGTCATAATCGTGGTAATTGGGGATACAGCTCTCTAGGAGCTTGTCTGTTGTTAAGAGGAGAACAGAGGACATACAGTGGAAATCATGGGTGTCGTACCTCACTCTTGTGGTCAAACGACGAGGCAGGGCAGGAGGAGTGAATGTGGACATTAGAAGAGAAGGAGAGAGTTTCGTTATGGTTTGGGGAGACAAGCCTGTTGAAAAACTGGTTAAACTGGACCTTCTACTGTTCCTTCTCACCTCTTCATGCCAGTGATATCAGATTGTACCTGTTCTTGTAGCAGTCTTTAGTCACCCTCAGATCCTGGTATCAACAGTGTCCCCTGCCCTCTTCTTGCTCTGGGGGATTTTAAATTCTGGGTTCTGTAAAGCGTCTTAAGATGTTTGGAACTATTATTAACACTATATAAATAAAACTGGATTAAATTAACATCTCCTTGTTGACCCTAACCCTAACCCACCAAGTAGTTCAGCAGCTTCCCCAACAACAAGCACCACACACTAGTGAGATCTATGTCATCCCCACTGTCTACCTGAAACAGCTTCCATAAAATTATCTAGAACATTATCAGGTTCTTTTTTTGCCTCCACAGACGACTTGTTGTTGTGGGGCCTTTTGAGCACAATCAGAGGGCTTTACTGAATGAATCCCTTTGCTGCATGTCATACCCTCGTTCCTACTCCATGATTTCCATGATTCTCTTGTCTGGTACTGTCAAATAAAGACATAAAAGGCAGTTATGACATTATGGGAAAGTATCTAGTTTGTTCTGGTGGTGGACCAGACTTTGAGGTTGATTATCTGATCACTATGGTCATAGGTTAACTATTTCAAACATTTTGGGCAAGTATTGAAAAAATTTGTCTGTTGCCAATACTCAAAAGTGCTTTTTTGTTGTTTTGTAAAAATTAAGCAACCTACTACAGCAGCAGTGTATTAGTGCCTTTAATTGCCTCTGATATCTGATAAGCATGTTGTTTTAATTTTTATTCTTGCAAACTTTTGTCCTGCACAAATTGATGATCTGGTTGACAGCACTGACACTTTGCTACAACACAATTTCACCTCAATCAGACAAAGAATCACAGAAGGCTAGCTGGTATAATTTACAAATGCTCACTGTAAAGCAGACAGATGGAAACTAAACACTTTAACAATGATCAATTATAGAGTAAAAACATTTCTTTTCAGCACTCTAGCCAGGCTACAGATAAAGAGTCTTAGCTTAGTCATTAGCTTATTTCAGTACTTATTTTATACTTGCATACTTACCTGTAACCGACTCAGCTCATTGATTCTTATGCAGCTTCCAAGTGTCTATTGGATGCTTCCCTCCATTTTAAACGGAAATAATATATAATTTCCTACTCTGGTTATGATGCAGTTTAATTCCATTATTTTGTGTGTATATATTACATAAACAAAGTTGCATAGAGCATGTTTGATATGTCTTTATAACATATTATATGTGGCATAATATTATATTAGAATATTATGCCACATGCATGTATGCTGAATTTTCTTATGTCTAATACACGTTTGTAGCCCTCCATTGTGTTTAGTTTCACATGCCTTCATTGTGTCTCTCCTAGACCCGGCCTCAGGCAGAAGGGTCCGATCCAATGACTTGGGTTCTGCTCAAGGTCTCCTCCTGTTAAAAGACAGTGTTTCATTTGTGGTTGTTCTGGGGATCTTGGACTTATGGTACTATAAAGCGTCCTGATACAGTTTGTATTATTCCTGAAGCTACATATTATTGGCTATATGAATAAAACTAAACTTAATTGAACTGAGCTGAACTGAACTGAACTGAACTGAACTGAACATCATGGTTACCACTGTTCTTACTGTCCCTGTTGCTACACCTGCTATAGGTTCAACAAGCTCAACATGCTCTACTCATCCGTACACATTATGAGTCTACCTGCAGCCTTATTCTTGAAACCAGCTACCTCAGGTTTACGTCTGTAATGACTCAGGTATCCATACGTCTGCTTTCTTGCTTACTCCTCTGTGAAGTGAGACAGTGGGAAGTATGTTGATGATCAGGAGTGTCAGCTATGTGAGTCATCCTGTCATTGCTTTTGATCTTCATATTCCCACCTTCCTCATCCTCCAGGTTTTTTTTTTTTTTTTCTAAATTCTTGCACATTATTTTATACATGCCTTTCACTTCTCATATATTTATTTCATTTCTCTTTTTTCCCACATGTACATAAATCTATTCTCTTCCGTTCTCCTCCTGTTCCCCGGGTCATGAGTATCAGCTATGTGTGGTATGTCCCTGCCTCTGGGAGGGTAGGTGTGTTTTGTGTATGTGGCGTGACAGGTGGTAGTGCTGAAGGACAGGTTTTTATCTCTGTCACAAGGCTTCATTCATTTCTGGCTTGCCTCCAGTGTAAAAATACAGAGTGAATTTAACACACACACATACTATGGTAGAGCATAGATGAGCATTGAAGAAAGCATCTGACTCACACACACACACACACACACACACACACACACACACACACACACACACACACACACACACACACACACACACACACACACACACACACACACACACACTCACACACACACACACACACACACACACACATTAGCAATGAGCAGAAGTCGGAAGCAAGCCATTTTCTCCTACAGCATAACAAAGTTTCATTCACTGAACATAACCAAAGTGTTTCTACATAAAAGTCCTTTCCTCGTTTGATTCTACATTGCGTCAGCCTGAAACACCAAGCTTATCTGACTGACTAATTTGAATATGTGTGCTGAAACAAATCTATTCCTGGAACATGGAACTGCAGTGTTGTGTTCTGACATTCTTTCATTCAGTTCTATTTTATTTTATGGATAAATACATGGATACCTATTTTTTTCCTTTAACTGTGTTTGGTTCACAGAATCAACATAATGCAGACCATGAGACTGGCAGAAAAAAACATACAGCTTTGTAATGTAAGTTTTGAGATAAATTTGACTTTTATACCTGGGAACATGAGTTGCTGACATTCCAGACTGCTAAGACATAGCAGTCTGGAATGTTGACAAGCTGGTCCGACTTCCTTCCACATTCTTAGACCTGCCCACATAGTATCATGAATACCTGCAAAGTAATGTACCAAGGGCTCACAAATTAAAAATAGATTATTGACTATAGTTGACCACATTTTCAGTGCAAGGAAATCAACAACATACAATTTGTAATCTAGGGCTTGTTTTTTTTGTCTTGTTTTTGTTCGTTTGTTTTGTTTTGTTGGTTTTTGTTTGTTTGTTTGTTTGTTTTTAGTTTGATTAAAATAAATGGTGAAATCATAACAATGTAATAATTTAATAGTAATTAACATTAAAACAAAATGCGACAACATAAACACACATAAAACACTGATAGAATCGGAATCAGTCAGAATTCTCTTTATTCCCACATTTGTTCACACATATAAGGAATTTGTTATTTTGGTTAGTATTATACACACACACCGACAAGCCCAGGAAATCCAAGAAAAGAAATTTACAAAAAATATAAATAGAGGATTAACTGTACATATTGTGTATTAAGAAGGTGAGCATTAATTAACAAACAAGGTGCATTATTGTAATAGTTAATAGTCCTGTCCTTTTCTTGTGTCTAGCTTTGACCTACGAGTGACTTAATCAGGGGATAGTTATCACTAGCCCTAATTTATAGGAACAGCTTGGGTCCTTATGCTTAGTAATTATGTTGTTCTTTATCACTAACATTAGTAGTAACAGATGGGAAAGAAGATGAGGTCATCACTGTTTTCTGTCCATGCCAATAACTATGATTGATTTATATTTAGTTAACATAGACACACAAAATGTCACATATGAACAGCGCCCTCATGAGGTTAGAATGTCACATTACAACCTTCTGGGGTTGAGTCCAAGCCGACAAGAACTACCAAAGTCTGCAGAGATGAGGGCTTTGTTAAGCGGCTGGAAACAGTTTGTATTGTCACTGACAATGAATAAAAGTCAGTTGAATTGAATGAGTATCCTGTCTGTTAAGCTAAGAACAAATTTAAACGTCAAGACACGACCCAAACCTAACCTCTTAAGAAGAAAATGAGTCACTTACACAACATGCTCCCAGAACTTCTGTGGATACCTGAGGATATCATGGTGTCTGTTTAAAACGTACTTTTTCATTAAGATGCCCTCTGAAATGGACCTCTCTAAATTCTTCACTTTCTGGTCTTTGGTGACATCTGCTGGCCAAAGCAATAAATGTGGGAAAGGGACATTAGGGTGAAGCAGAGTTGCTTGGTAAATTTCTCACTTCAGTTGCATATGTATGGAAGACATAACGCAAATACTGACAACGTGCATTATATTGTCATAGCTGATCAGTCTAGTGTTAGAAGAAAAAAAAGAAGAAAGTCCCTGATTTGTTTACCCTGTCATTATCCCTGTCATTGTCAGGCACTTTCTGCCTGAAGAAACCAACCAAGTATTAAAAAGTGAAAGTTTGATTTATGACATTTTAATTTGTCCCATTACTTTTGGTCCCTTAAAAAGTGGGAGGCACATATACAAACTGTTGTAATTCCTATACTGTTCACCTGATTTGAGTGTAAATACCCTCAAATTAAAGCTGAACGTCTGCAGTTAAAGCACATCATGTTTGTTTTATTTCAAATCCATTGTGGTGGTGTATAGAGCCAAAAAGATTAGAATTGTGTTGATGTCCCAATATTTATGGACCTGACTGTACTTGGTGTTATTGTAGGATATCAGAAGGCTTCACTTTTGTCGAAATTTAAATTTTTTCATGGAGAAAATCAACATTAATGAATTTACCATATATGGTTCCTTGACCTTAAGTGGTAAAGAAATGTAAACACGTATCTAGACCATTAGAACAAAAGCGCTGATTCAGGCACTTGCCAACATTATCACACTAGACAGCATTAAGTCACCTTTTCTGTCCTCCCTCTATGACTGTCCTATCCCGCTTTCTCTTCACCATCTACACCACAGACTTCAGCTAACAGGCAGAGTCCAGCTCCCCTCAGTTTTCTGATGACTCTGCAGTAGTGAGATGTTGGGAGGGGCGGAGCTGGACTCCTTGACCGTAGTGTCAGAGAGGAGGATGTTGGCAAAAGTGAAGATCACTATGGACAACTCCTCCAACCCACTCCACAACACACCGGCCAGTCTGAGGAGTAATAGACTTAACCAACCAAACTGCACCACAAAACACCACAGGAGGTCATTCCTGTGGACATCACACTTCCTCCTTCTGTGTGTTGGTCGCTCTTAACACTTAACACAGACAGCAGAATTTATTTTTTAACCACTTCTATCCCTGAAACTTTGACGTTTTGTAACATGTATTTTAATATTGTTATTATCCCACTAAGGGATCAGGTCAAAAATCGGATAATATCAAGCCTTCTCTACTGAGCTTCTGTATTAGTAGCACATCCACCACCTGATCTATCACATCTACCTACTTTCAGATCCTGGGATTACAATCACATCCTTCTAATACATGTCAGGCCTGTTTAATTGCTGTTCATCTGCATAATAATAGCATACCACTGGAGAAAACCTCTACCCACAGACACCTCCTCCACACTACCAGTTTGATTCATTTGTGAGTTGCTTGTGTGTTGTTTTTCCAACATGTACTTGCCTATTTTTCTTCTGGTTAAAAACAGTTGTGTGCCAAAAAACAAAAAAAACAAAAAAAACTTTCAGCTGCTCCAACCAAAATGTTAATAATGTCTGACCACTTAGTTGTCCTTTTTTTCTCCTACTAATACATCCATCATGACTCCCTGTTAATAGCTTCACATTCTCTACCAACTCTTTTGACAACCTTTGCATAGAGCTGGTTTTACATACTTAATATGACATAAATAACCCCTTTCACATCACCTTCAAAATGTAGCAGTGATGATTAGCTGATTAGCAGCAGGTGAGACTGCAGCTGTGACAGGCTCCACTCTCCTCAGGCGAGGCCCTTTGTATGCACTCCATGTGGCTGTAACTGCTTTAAGATTCCAGATGGTTTTGGTAGGCTGGACTTTTGGGGGTTTTAGCATCATTCGATGATACCAAGGGCAGCAACAGTCAAAATAAAATCATAGAATATCTCTAAACGGGCTGATTTTTTACAGTGAGTCTGTTTTCATTCATTTAATTCTTGTAAGTGATTGACAGGTGTTATGTCACGCCTCCGTCATTCACTGATCTTTTGGGCTAAATTGGTCAAAGGTGCTGCTAGTACCAGAGTGGGAGGGGGGAGAAGAAGTTCAGCTATGGTGCCGTTGGCATGAACGAGGTGGATTACCTGATTTCTAATCCATTTTCCTCAATGTCTTTGGAGGAAAAGTTGGAAGTTAATAGACTGGGATCACGCCAGCCAAACGATGTTCCAATAACTCAAAGGGATAAACGACAAAATTGTATTTGTTATATTGTTGTTTGGTGTTTCTTGGTTTGAAAGAAATGTCTGGCTAACGGCAAGTGTAGCCAAGAATTCACTTTTCTGTATTTTGTTCTTGGATGAGACACAGCATCGACCCAACAAGGAATCGTGAATTTAAAACATTTATCGTACAAAACTAGAGCATGCATAAGTTACATCAGAAACATTTACAGTTATCCTGCATTTCCGTGAATACTACTGCTGTTCTCCATGAATCACTCATTTAATCTCTAGCTGCTTTCTAGGCATAATACTTTCGACATTCTCCAATACCTCTCCCATCAGCTTTTTGTTGTTTCATTGTTCCGTGTCTTGGGAACAAACCTTTGTTACTTGTTTTATTCTTCAGAGTGGTAGTTATTGTTAGGGGATTTAACCTCCATCTCCCTCTTTCTGGCCTTTGATTTTCAACAACTCTACATATTTCTCAGCCCTTTCTTCCATTACTGTATTTGATGAGTGAAGGTTGGAGTGATCCGGTTGCTTGTGTTCATATTGCAGAGCTAGCAGCTTGGTGATAGCCTGCCTTTGCTTGTTTTGCTGGTAAACTAAAGGTAGGTCATAGTTGCTAGCTAAATAACTTTCTTATTCCCTGTTAACAGTGTATACACCACCTACTCAGCAGCTCTTGTGTGTGTTATTTTCATTCAGTAACATCATAAAAATAAATATTTGTGTGTGTGAGAAGATATTTGATTAGAAAGCATTTCAGTTGTGTATGTATTTCATGTACGGTATATGAGGTTTGCTAATGTGTTTGGTTGTATATCTGAGACTAGTTCTGAATAATGTCCCTAAAGGTCCCTCATAATGATGAGACGGGATGTGGGAGCATCACTATCTAGTTACCATGAATTTGAATTTGTGTCTGCAGTGTAGTTAATATACATGAATAATTAAGTTACTGCTGCTGTGGCTCATGGGTAAATGTGTGAAACATCCTGGCTTTAGGGATGCTCATATGAATCTTGCTGGTGTGTATGATGCTGCATAAGCTTACCAAATAGAATATTTGTAGATGCCATAATCCAATTCAAATTCATATACAATCATCCCTAAAGTCTATGTTAAGTTGTAGAACAAATACAAACTGAATCCATGTGTGCGTGTGTGCAGCTTGTTTTGTCCAAAAACTTAAAATCCAGATGTCGACTGACTAAAATTCTTTATCCAGTTAAAACAAGACAATTAAAATCCTCTGCTGTGTATCCAACCTATGTATCACACTTTACTAGCATATTGTTTTTGACCATGTTTTAAACAATTTGCAACATGATAACCTTATGAAGGTAAGTTAAACCAAATTTGATGGTTACTAATGTATTCTGAAAACAAGTACCTTCAATATAAATGAGATACAGTATTTAAGTCTACCTTCTGTGCTCATAGATAAATCCCATTCAAACTAAATCCAAAACATCTCAACAGGTAAACACGTTGTGATAACATACATATCTGCTTGTGGCTGGGACTTATGTTTCCTTTTCAGCTAGCTTTCAGCTTGAGTACTTTTAATTTGGACCTCTATAACAGAGCTTGGGATATGAGGTCAGGTTCATACTGTGTACTGTATATTTGGGAACTGACATGTTTTTTCTTATTAGCTGTTACAGTTATGAGCTTTAAGTGCACATTTTACCACTCCGTATTCAAAAGTGATTGGGCAATTAAAATAATAAATAAAATGTTACTTTTTAATAGTTTGGAAAGGTTTCTCTTTATAGTATTTCACACTGGAACCAGTCACTCCTAATCTTTGTGCTGTCTCTCTGATGTTATATTTTGCAGTCTAAAATTTGCTTTTTTCACACGTTGTTGGTTCACAGCAACAGTTTCCACATACAAATGCCTGCAAACATTTCGGACCTTTTAGCTGTTTAATTGAGACATTTCACAACATCCTACACCTGCTAGATGTCATCTGGTGTCAGAAGTGCATCAAATAAAGCTGAGACCATTCACATTATAAAACTTTGTTGTAACTTGTATATGTTTTTGTTGGACCAAAAATAAATATTTCACTGTTTAAACATATGACAACACAAAGTCCTGACTGTATGTCACATGGACACCTTATGCTATTATGCCTTATGCTAAGTTCTTTATTGTAATAGATCCTCATAATAACACAAAGCTCCTTGCTTTGTTTTGTTCCAATAAAAATATCTCACAAGATTTCAGACAGGAAAAAGAGGCAATATTTTCATGTTAGTGGTTTATAAACCCAGTGGATCTAATAAAAGCCTTGAATATCAAAAATATAAAACCACTTTGATTCACCTCAGTCATGGACACAAAGGGGAACAAACTGATGACCTCACTATCCCAAAGCTGCTTCTCTAAGCAACAGTCCAGTTCAGCTCCTCTCTGAAACTGTTCAACAATTCCTATGTATTTCCTACTGGCCTTTAATAAAGTCATTCAAACCATTTGATGTTATTACGACTGATTTCTTTCATCATTTGCCTTTTTTGTTGATGAGCAAGAGGGAGTAGCAGGGTCTGAAACAACAGGAAACCATATGAAGAGAGAACCATAGAGGAAACCATAAAAAAAACACTTCTGGATGACAAGACACTTTTGTTATCCTTTCTCTCTGACCATCTTTTTGGACCTTTTCTTTCTCCAATTCTTTTTTAACTTCTGCTTTTTCATGTCTTTGCAGTCCTTTATAATTATTTGATAAACGGAAATAAGAACAAGTGGAATCCGACATTGTTCTGGCTTAAAATCGAAAGTGACAAATTAGACCATGTTTTATATTTATTGTATTCACACACACACACACACACACACACACACACACACACACACACACACACACACACACACACACACACACACACACACACACACACACACACACAGCATTAACAACCATAACTTGCTTGTTGCATTTTACTGCTTTATAAAATGGAATGAATAATTTATGAACTGAGTTTAAAAGGTACTTCATCAGTAAGCCTTCCTGTCTGAATGAGTGGGCCTTTGGGCGTTTATAGAACACATCTGATGAAGCATCGTTTCTGTTTGTCAATTGACTTTTGAGAAGCCATATGGCAGCCACGCAAAAAGACAGACGCACGCTGAGGTTTGTAACTGAAGCACAGTCATGATGCCATGCACTCACAGGGTCAGTAGCCCCGGTATTATATGCCCCACTCCAGCGTTAGTAAATGAACTCCGTGCTACAACTGGGATTTTGTGTATTGACGGTGAAGAAGTCGAAACCTGCTGCTGAGCACAAGGTCAATGATCCTCAATAATCTGAACTGGAACCCTGCAACAGTATTCTCTCTTCTGGTTGAACTCGCTCAACATTTCACAATGATTCACTTTCTGTAAACTGGATGCTAACAGTTTGCATGCAATAGAAAATATAGTACTTAAAAGTTCCTTCATACTAGTTGACAACATATTCACACATTACTTCTCATATTGTCTTTTTCCTGTTGTATTTTACTACTAACCAGATCAGATACAATTTTTGAATTTGTGGAAAATTATAAAGTTATTCCACAAAAAACAGTAATAGAATGAGTGACTTGGTATTGCTTTACAGTCCATTTACAGTGTCCATTTTCTCACAGTGTCTGGCTGTTCCTCTCTGGATGCTCCAGTTTCCTCCCACAGTCTAAAGACATACGTGTTATCTTAAACAATTTTTAACAATTGGTGTAACATTTAGTGTAAATTTATTTGTTTTGTCTAAAGACATAGAAAAAATATACAGTAAATTACTAAATTTCCCAAATTTTCTATTGAATAAACATTGAACCATACAAACTGACCTGATCCTATATTTTCTTTTCAAACGTGAATTTAGTTTTAGATCTAAGGGTCATAATATAGCGTGTAACTGATATATTTTTTTCACAATGTCGACTCAACAGTTTCCAAATACAAATACAAATGCCTGGAAACATTTAGGACCTTTTTGCTGTTTAACGGAGAAATTTCATGAAGGAGGGCATCAAATAAACCTGAGACTGTTCACATTAGAAAACCTTGTTGTAACTTCTATATGTTTTTGTTGGACAGCCAAAAATAAATATTTCACTGTTCAAACATATGGACATCACAAAAATAGTAACATAATGATAATAATAATCAAGTCAAATTTCATGGCAGTGTCGGTCAGTCATCTTTTTTGTAGCTCTTGTACCCTGCAGCCTGCAGTGATAGTGAGTTTATGGAGTAAAGCCCCGACCCACATTCTCAGTATGGCCCAGTCTTTCTTCAGAAGTGGATCTTATTGTTGAAACAGGATAGCTGAAACCCAGAGCTCCCTGACAGATGATGAAGGTCAAGGGCTGATGGTTCCCATGTGATCCTGAGATGCAGTAACTGTGGCGCCAGCTGCAGCCCTGTCAGATGTCAGAGGTCATGGCTGTTGGGACAATTCTTCCTGAAGTACTAAATGTTGATTTAATTAAAATATGTTAGATTCACTGTGAATGTTGTAGTGTAGTTGTGTACGAACATTTCCACGATGACTTCAGTTTCCCCAATGCTTACTACAGCTGCTGATTATTTATGAGCAATGTCTTAGTCAGTGATCTTCCTCAGCATCAACAAAACAGGGCAAGGTGTCAACAGAAGCAGCAGATGATCTCACATACCTGTTTGCTCAGATGCAGAAAATAGATACTCAGAAACAAACAAAAACAACAGACAGGACTGCACTGCATTTACTTACTATTGGTACATTTACAAAAGTTGTGTGTGCACCTGTGCTTCTGCAGGCTAAACAGAAGCATTGCTCTGTATAATGCAACTTGAGAACATCGCAACTAAATCCTTCAAAAGGAGCATGCAGACAAATCAAACTTACTCTAAAGCGTTTACCACAGAAAGTAAAATGGCAATAGTAACCTTCCAGTTCATCTGACAGATTATATTGTATCTGGTAGTTAACTGAGGTCAAAGTTGAATTTGTTTAATTCTGTTTTTCAATGTACATTCGGCCACTGAGAGACAATCTATTGTCACGGTTCCAAACCAGGACCATTCTCAAAGCTTTGTCTGCTCTGAGATTTAAAATCACAATTCCATTCATTTACCAACACATCTCCAGAACTAATGAAGGAGTTAGAGTGAACAGACGCACAAACACGCACATAGGGGGGCTCTACTGACTACCCCTATGGGGGAAGTATGGGAGCAGTCAGAGTGAAAGAAAACAGCACTACCCCAGGTGGCACTGGCAACCTTAAGGATTTGCCCAGATGCAGCATCACTGGGGCAAGCACCTGGAGGAACCTGAGGAACCACTAGAACTGAGAGGCAAACGGTGAGACCCAGATCTGTTGGAAATCCATAGAGATGAAAAACATCCTCCTTCTTGTCAGAATGCTTTAATGGACTCTGCACAGGAGTACAACACGAAACAGGAACAGTGGCAGAAAAATAAGAAAAAACAGATGAAGAAGAGTGACCGACAATTTCAAGAGGCTTTCAGGTGATAGTCTAGAGTATGTTGTAATACTGAAATATTTGAATATCATAACCAGTGCATTAGCAGTGGTCTGTGATGTGAAATGTGCGGTGAGACTTAGAGTCTTACAGGGGGACTGTGGAATGCTACTTTGGTGCCATGAAGTCAGGATAACGCACCAGAAAGAGGCTCTAATGCCACTTAATGGGCTATTGTGGCTTGTGTGTGTGTGTGAGTAATAGGAGGGTGTTGAGGGCTGCTGACTCGTGGGCTTTTGTGGCAAAGCATCATTAGTAAATTGAAGGGAAGCATTAGTGAAGAGTTACAGCTTAACAGTGGGATTTAAAACAGTGCTGGTTTGTGGTTCAATTAACTTGACTGAATGGGGAGAGATAAGTTATAAAGTTGGAAAGATTAGATGCCTGTGTGTGCCATGAGACATTGAAGGGTATGGAATTTGCATGTGTGTCTTATGCTGAGGGAGAAGGAGGATTGCTGGCATCTGTACAACAGCGTAACATGCCGTCTGGTTCTTAACAATAATGGCAGGGATAAAATGCCTCACATCGATGACTTAAAAGATAAAGTGACCTCAGATAATCAGGTTGTCCAGTATTAGTTTACGCCTCCGACTGCACTTTCTGCAATTTAGCCAAAAAAAAAGAAAAAGGAAAAAAAAGGATCAATTTAAATTAGGGAAAACTACTAGCTAATATATATATATCTTTGCGAAACTAAATACATTAATGGATACTAAATGATCATGGATGTGAGATAATAGATAAGGTAATATCCATCAGGAAGTCACCTGACAACATCAGGTTTTAGGAAATGCTTTGAGAACTCAAAAATGATGATTCTAGGTAGTATTTAGAGAATGAAGTGACTTATGCTCAACATCTGAAAACAACTCCAGAGTCTAACAAGACCATTTATTAGTAACTCTCAGACCACTTGATGAGTAAAAAGCTACCCTGTTCATATACTATGGTTAAATACATTTTTAAAATTAGGATTAGAAAATAATTAATATTCCCTTAGAATTTCTTTTTTTAAAATGTGAAACTGAACTATTGTTACAAAGTAATTCTAATAGATAGATAGATAGATAGATAGATAGATAGATAGATAGATAGATAGATAGATAGATAGATAGATAGATAGATAGATAGATAGATAGATAGATAGATAGATAGATAGATAGATAGATAGATTAAAAAAGCCTCTTCTTAACCCTGGTGCTTTAACTCACTACTCTATAGAGCTACTTCCTATATACAGTATGTGCTACATTAATAAAGCTGCCTTGCCTTGCCTTCCAACCTATGGACTACTTCCAACTCTTAAAATATACAATATACAATAGTCTCATTACCTCAGACAATGCATTCACATTTATACTTACTGATCACTCGAGTGCCTTTTCTGAGGCTGTCAGACTCTCAAGTGGTTGAGGTAATGTTGATTATTATTGGTAATATTTAAAAAAAAAAAAAAAAAAAAGGTGTGACAAAACCAGTATTAACAGTATAGTGCTAATTTTAAATGGGGAGCTAGCATTAATTGCATGAATGCCTTGTGACCACTTTCACTCTCATACAAATACAACTGACTATATTGTATGTAATGCTGTATGTATTCTGCCTGACTGGCTGACTTATATATTCTGGGAATAAAGGGACTAAAAAAGAGGCCGCTCCACCCGTATGATTTCGATGACTTCAGTCTATGATAACTGTATAGTTTCTCAGTCCTTTACAGTTCTGGATCAGGAGACCATCTAAGCAGAATACTTAGTTTAAAGATCTTCAGATTTAGTGTACATAATTGTACTGAAAAAGCACTGGTTAAACTAATGACATCACGGCTTCAGAAAACAGACTTTTCTCTACACTTGTACAGAGACATATTTGCAGATACATTTGCAGTAGCGGCTAGTTATAATTGAGCTCACCTCTTCACCTCCTGCAAGAGTTTCAGGTTTCTTACTATCCAAAAAGGTGATGTTCCACATGCCTAGAACTTGTTTGCCATGCTAGTGATCAGTGCAGGTTCAGTGTGAGCTGGGTAACAGGTGAAAGCAGGATTCTAAGAAAATTAAAGTAAGGAAATAACATATGTTTACCTTAGGTGTAGTCATACATAGATCTATATGTACATGTGGAAGAACACAGTTATTATACACAATAAACATGATCACATGCAATCTGTACGGTAACACACTGTTTCTCCAGGAAACTGCACAATGGCTGTGGTAAACAATTAATATCACAGGACAGCACAGTTAACAATCTGTTATCAGATCAACGTCAACTGAGGCTAGGGGTTCTGGGTAATGTGGTATTTTGCAGCCTAAAGTCTGTTGGCAATAAAGACCCATGAAAACGCTTCAAGGCTTGTGGCTGTATGAGCCTGTGGCTGAATATGCCCCTAAGCTGAGAAAATGAGAAAATGAGAGTTTTATTCTACAATGATTTTCAGCTATGCTGTCCAGTTCTCCTCAGCTTTCCTAGTTTGTTGAAACATCAGCTTGCAATACCACCTCTTTAGCATATCACACCGATATAAGGTGTGTATAAGGTATAAGAAGACGATTGCTACTACAGTGGTAGATCATCCACAGCAGCACGGGCCTCTGTAACTTGACCACGCACATAACCACAGACAGGCCTCTACAGACCTTACATTTAGATCCGATCTGGACGATATGATCATGTAAAAGACAAGTGAACACCCCCAGGACGCACTGAGAAAGGTATAACTTACAAATGAAATTATTTATTATGACTACAAGAGTGTGTTGGTGCAGTCATGCCAGTGGGTGCATGGATTTATAATCTGAGATCTGTGCAGGTCTAACTAACTAACTAACTATCTAACTAACTAAATCAGGGATATTGTTTTTCATTTTATTGTTCAGTTGCACTCCAAGGAATTAGTAGGTGTCCACCCTCACCACTATGTCCTTCTGCACTGGAAGCCCAGCACACATGTTGCTGCAGGAGGGTGCATGCGAGAGGACATTTCCTCTCTACTGGCCTCCCGTAACTGTATCCCAGTACATTTAAAGATTGAAGTTTTTGCTCACAAATCATTCAATGGATTGGCTTGAGGTTATCCTCTGAAGCCCAAGAGCCCACATCTTTTGATGTCATTCAGGCTGACTGACCACTTGCTTCTGTTTATCCCAATTACTAGGTTGAAGCACGGGGAGATCATGTTTTATTTTGAGCTTTTCCTTTGCATTTAAGTTTGCTTTATGTCTTTGTATTTTCCTGCCCCTGGGATTCCACTCACCTGTCTTGTATGTGTCTTTTTTCTGGGTGTTCCTCACCTCATTGGTTTCACCTGTGTCTTTTTAATAAATCAGCCTTTGTGTGGTTGTAAATATAGGCCTCTCATCTCTTGACAGGCGCTCTGTTGAGTTACGTGCTTGCATCTAATTGTTTCTGTCTGATTCTCTGATTCCTTTGGAATTGGAAAACCCTGTCTCTCTTTTAATTGAATTCCACCTTCTGTTGGATTTGTTTACTTCCACAGCACATTTTGTTTTCTATTTTCCATTATTAAATTCATTTGCATCCCCTAATAGTTCCTCAAGGCTATATCATGGGTCCTATTCTTTTCTTGTTACATGTGCTTGTTAAATGTGCTTGCCCTGGGTTACATTTTTAAAAAGTGCACTTTTTTGCAGAGGATTTACAAATCTATCTGCCCATACAGACTTACAGCAATGCCTCTGTACATGCTCTGGTGAACTGTCTGATGGATTTGCAATTGTGGATGGAGACAAACTTCTTTAATCTAAATAAGATTAAAGTAGAGATTATGTTATTTGGACAACCGAAACTCTTTGGCAGTGCTATTGGCCTCCTCATCCTGTCAAAAGAAACCTCAGTGTGAGTTTTGACTCTGTCTTTGAATTTGAGAAGCACTTTAGTTCAGTGATAAAGTCGTGCTTTTTTAAATCAAGGCTTCTGCGTAAAATAAAGTCCTACTTCCTCCCCCACATGATTTTGGCTTCCAGTAGATTTTAGTAGATTCAGTAAATTTCTGTAGATTCAAGGAAATGGAAGTAGAGGTCGATGAAGGAAGACTTTGCTTTGTTATGGGCAGTGATTGTTTTGTTGTAGGCCTTTGTAAAGTCACCCTGGTTAGTTGATATTGTGGTGGCTAATACTGATAAATATAGTACAGATAAGCATCCTTCAAAATATTAAATTTTTGCTTCAGGGGGAGAGTAGGCATTACACAATCACATGTCTTTGTGTGTGTGTGGCCTTGTACAACTATCATTCTGAGGACCAGTTTAAGTTACACCAATAGTAAGGACGTTTTAGGCAGTCCTCACTTCTTTAAGAGGGTTAAAGAAAAGGTAAAGATTCCAATTAGGTTATGGTCATGGTTAGGGTTAGGCACTTAGTTGAGATTTTAAGTGACTAGGGAATGCATTATGTCAATCAGTATTCTCACAAAGATAATCGTACGTGTGTGTGTGTGTGTGTGTGTGTGTGTGTGTGTGTGTGTGTGTGTGTGTGTGTGTGTGCGTGTGTGCACATTTTTGGATTTTCAGAGATTCAGATCTCTGGCTGGTGGTCTGGTCCATAAAAACCCTATTAATGGCTAAAGCCTGATGGCTTTTACCGCCAGGGGCACAACACAGTCAGTAATGGTGTTAAACGTGTGTGTCTGTGTGCGTGCAGTTTTGCATGTGTGTATTCTTTTTGAGTATACAAATCATAACAAGCATTAGGACATTACATCCTAAATGGACTCATCTGTCCTTCTACCTCAGTAGGGTCTCAGATAGAAAGGGAAATAATCCAATGAACTGGCTATAAATATATTTGTTTGGGGTAAAATTATGAAGAAAACAAACCAGATATCAGAGAGAATCTCTTGCTGAATGTCACTCCCAGCTATATGGGTCGTTTTAAAGAAGCACTGTTGCACTCCAGCAACATGAGCGAAGGTAATAGTGTTCAGGTCTTATAAACTGAAGCTAACATACTTTAATCCACTCCTAGTGTCTCCTGGTGTCATCCATTTCAAGTAAATGTCTTCTTCTTCTCCATGTCGGCCTTATAACTATACCCAGTTGTAAATGTAGCACCTGCTTAGGTGAGCTTAACACCAAGACTAGAAACAGCACAGTTATTATTAAAAGGTAAATGGTATTTAATTCTTCTTAAAGTGGCTCCAAAAATTTTTAGGAAATCTGCATGACATATCTTTTTAGTCTCAAAGTTTGTCTGAATACTTTTAATATTTTACACAGTGTTACACAGTGTTACACAGTACTTTGCTGTATGTTTCTTTGTAAGTATGCTCTGGGGTTTTCTTGTTCTAATCAAAACACTGTGTTCACACACCACCAGTCAAAAAGAAGGCGGTCCTTTCTAGTGGTTTGCAGAACTTTAGTCTGCATTCAGAAATGTTGCAGAATATGATCGTGGATGGAGACAAACTACTTTAATCTAAATAAGATCAAAACAGAAATTATATTATTTGGACAAAGAAAACTTTTAGTTGGTTTTGGCAGTGCCATTGGCCCTCTAGTTTCCTCGTCCTGTCAGAAGAAACCTCAGTGTGATTTTTGTATTTTGTTTTGTTTTTAAAACACTTTAGTTCAATGATCAAGTCATGCTTTTTTAAATTAAGGCTTCGGAGTAAAATGAAGTCCTACCTCCTCCCTCCTTCCACATGGCTTCCAGTAGATTTTAGGATTCAGTCAAAGAAATTGAAGTAGAGGAAGATGAAGGAAGACTTTGCTTTGTTGTGGCCAGTGATTGTTTTGTCGTAGGCATTTGTAAAGTCACCCTGGTTAGTTGATATTGTGGTGGCTAATACTGATAAATATAGTATAGTTTAGCATCCTTCAAAATTCAAAATTTTTGCTTCAGGGGGTGAGTAGGCATTACACAATTGTGTGTCTTTGTGTGTGTGTGTGTGTGTGTGTGTGTGTGCATGGGTGGATGTGTCTGTGACTGTAAAGTGCTTTCAGTACCAAGTGTACGGTTCTCTATTGCGTGCGAAAATGGCTGGTCTGCTGCTGCCGTAGGGTACAACTAATCTGTGAATTTGAGTTTGATATGTAATTATTTTAATTTTTTATAGTTAAATTTCAGACTTACTCTGTAAAATATCATAAAGTTTTACATTTTACTGTAAAATGTAAAACAGCAACTCCAGTCACTTCAACAGGAGCAACAAGGCTGTTGTCAGTCTGTTAATTCTGTCAGGGGAGTAAAGGAGCAGCCAGTTTCCACCTGCATTATGAAGTGGAGAAAAAGTAGTGTTCATCATTAGATGCACAATTCTTCCCAGCCTGAAGTCCTTTCTCGGACTGGTCACTAAGATACAGTAATTGTATATTTGCAGCTAAACCTACACCCTAACTTGTGTTATTGTATGATTTACTCTTTGAGATGTGTAAAGATGCAGGGTCTTTCATGCAAACAGTCAACAATTATTGAATGTTAAATGTTCTTTGCTTCTTAGATGAGTGTGTTTTACAACATGATGTGCTGTGCATAATACTCCTGGGCCGCTGTCTGTGGTTTTAGATGCATGTGGTTTATGGCCACGCCCTGATGTGTTTAGCTTTTTAGCAGACCACAGTCCATCAGCAAATAGCCACAGAAGACCCTGAGGACAAATGGAAGACCCAGAACAGGCGGGAAACTCATGTTTTACTACTCCCTTAAAAAGGAAATACTGTTCCATTAAAAATGCTTCGGCAAGAGTGCTCCGTGCTCCCAGCTCATATGGAGGGGCCCATCTGCCGAAGACCAGCTGGGTAGAAACAGAGAAGACAGAGAGTAAAGAAGAACAGGAGAAACAAGATAAACAAACTTCTGTCATAGATACTGTACATACATCGAGCTGAAGGAAACACGTAGGATCTAATAATACAACGTATGCTGATGATCTTTTGTGACAGTTTGAGAGGAATCATGGGCAGGTTGGAGATGGAGGAGAAAGAGGGAGACACAGTGGTTAGTAATAGAAAGAAATTATAGTAGATTAGAGGACAGGGGCTTGGTGCCAGAGAAGAGAAATGTCCTCAGTGCATCATGCCCCTGCAGTCTAGCATAGCTAAGGGATGGTTAAGTCCAGCCCTAACTATAAGCTTTGTCAAAAAGGAAAGTCTTAAGCCTGACCTTAAACGTAGAGACTATGTCTGCCTCCCAAACCCAAACTGGGAGCTGGTTCCACAGGAGAGGAGCCTGATAGCTGAAGGCTCTACCTCCCATTCTACTTTTAGAAACTCTAGGAACCACAAGTAGACCTGGACTTCAGGTCTACTTGTGGTTCGTAGTGATCTGTTGGGACAAATTTCAAAAGCTGTTGTGATGTTGACAATGAATTTTCAGTTTTATTGATTCACATTGAATAGTTAAGTATTCGTATGTTAAAATACTAACATGAAATAATATACTTATTTACCATATATACGTATTTGTTTAACAATTAAAATTATGTGAATTTAATATGATAGTGACTTAATGTGGTAAAGTCACAGCCCAGTGGGTGTGGAAATGAAGGTTAGTGACTAGCACCCTCTGTGACCATTGATTGAAAAGTCTTTGATCCAAAGAGTGAACTGCTGGTCCAGGTGAAGGTGAACTATTAACTTTCCTGCAAGGATGTACGGCTGCATAGTGTTAGATGCATTAAAAAAAGTCTGCAAACAGAATTCTGGCAATGGAGTTGGTGGTTTCCAGATGTATGTGCATGGTCTGTAGGATAAATTATCCATTATCCACTCCCTGGTAGCCCTGCATGCAAACTGGAGTGGGTCCATCATAGGATCAACAATCCTGGTGATATGTGGGGTTGGGATGCTCTTCTTTGGAATCGGAAAAACTATCAAATGTTTCCACTTTTCCCAGGGGAACTGTGCTGCAACTGATGGAAGACTGAAGCAGCCACTGGAACAACCTCCTTAGGGTTCACCATTTAACTGTGTGTCAGTGAATGATAGAAGTAATGCCATCTGATATTCATACATGTGATTGATGTTCACTTGCAACTCATCACTGTTAATATGGAGTGGGCAAAAATGGCTGAAGGAACTGTCCAATGTTTTAATTTATTATACATTTAAAGTTTTGCCAGCTGCTCATTTTGACAATATCCTCTATCCAGGACAACGTTAGGGCAAAAGAGGAAAAATGCATTTTTATGAAGTGTTAGAAGTAAAAATAGGACTTTGAACAGCCTGATCATCATTCCCACAGAAAGATTAATTGTGGATGACTCCTAAACTATGTTATCTCCACATTTATCTTTTCATTTCTTCTTTAATAATGATCTACAAGGACAACTTGCACCTGTGTGTGAATTCCATCACTATGGGTCCATGATCAGGGGAATCTCTGTAACCTGTCCCCGCACCAGTCCTTGGCACAGGTAAGCATACAAGACAAAAAGACTGGAAGGTCTTACCCATCTCATAAAAAGCCATTAAACATCACTTGTTCCTATCTCATAGGTAAGAAATCCATTAGCTACAGACTGACAGGAGCTGTAGACTGACAGCTCCTCTCTAAAATCGTGAACATTAAAACTATTGAAGCGCTCCGTTCAATAAGATGGCCAAGGTCAGACTTCTTGTCAAGAGGCATGGGATACTGCATTCCCATCACTCACTTCAGGTCCTCCCATGCATACTGACAATGTCTACATTTTCCTTGTAGCTACATTTGGCAAGATCATTTCTAAGTATTTTTTGATGTTGCTTGTACTGAGTTGTGTTTCTATGATCAAAGTTGATATTTCCCACTAATTTTGTATTTCTGACAGATTGGGAGGTCTGGTCGTGGTTTGTTCTCACAAATGCCGATGTATAATATAATAAAATTATATTAATGCCTCTGAACAGATGGATTCTAATTAGACCATGGCATTAATCCTAATGTTATATTGACTTCTTTTCCTGAAAAAACAAATACATAAGTATAATATTATTGCCATTTCTTTGATTTGGATCTTTATGTCTATATTTTTACACAGAAATGCAGAAAATTCTGAGAGGTGCTAATACTCTAGTGGTACTGATAGTCCTCTGTCATGTACATATATCACTTTGGTCTGGGCATTGCAACTTTCCCTCATAAAAGTAAATACAATATGCTGAAAAAAACCAGAGAACTGAGAAACTGTTGTCTGACAGGTATGTCTGTCCCTGATAAAATTACTAGAAACAAAAAAATCAATGTGTTACCCAAACAAAATGGAGTTATTCAACCATCTGACATGGCATTTATTTAATGTATACTACCAAGCAATTAAAAGTGAACGTGGCTATAGAAAGAAAATGTGAGCTTACTGTCAAGTCTGCTGGTAAAAAATGTTCCTTTTCTCACTTGATGGTAAAGACACAAGTTGTCCAAATACAACAGTCACATTGCCGGATATGTAAAAACTTCTTTTGGACGTTTGAATCAGGCTTACAACTAGCTTGTTAGAGTAAGGAGCAAATGTGACCCAGCCATGTAATGTCTGATATTATTGCTGATGTCGTAATGTAACAAAGGGTATTTTAAGAGTAAGGCGTTTCATCAGATCAAATCAATAAGTTGCATGGTTCTTTCTTCAAAAATAAATCTACTGCAACTTGGAAAGGTTACATCAGTTGAGTGGTTCTTGTCATAATATGACATCAACTCAGTAAAGAGAGACAAGAGTGCATCATTACTTTAAGACATGAAAGTCAGACAGACTGGATCATTTCGAGAACTGAATGTTTCCTTGAGGGCAGAACACAAGAAGGTCAGTGGCTCTGGTGTTCCCCCTATGGATTCTATATACACCCTGCTGCTGACAGAGACAAATACCACCCAGCTTATACTCTGTTCCAGTGGGTGGACTCAGGCTGCAGTCTGTTGAGCATCAGCACCCAGGGGCCTGTCTCCACTGTCAGAATAGTGGCACGGGATATTAAGAAGGGAAGCAGCTACCCCATGTCACAACCCACCTTACAACACAGCTAAAACACAAGCCACAATAAACAACATGCAGTGCTTTTTCACATTCCATATCTCATCCTAACAATGTGCAGTCTTAACTGTTTACACTGCACAACTTCAGTGAGGACACCCCATGCATTTGTGAAATATTGCATTAAGAATCACTCTTAGGTCTTCAGTTGCAAATTCTTTTAATACAGTCACAGACAAAATTCTAAACAAATCCTAAAACTTAAAATTGATTGGTTCCATTAAAATACGTAAGAAATTTTGAGTATTGGTCATTTTGGTGCCAGTGATCCCCTAATAAAGGCCGTGCTTTTTATTAAAAGACACATTTTTCTGTGCCGTGCTTCGTGTCTATTTGAAGGCAGTAGATTTAAAAGTTCTTCAGAGTAACTTAGCAACCTGAAGTAGCCTGAAGATACAAATTAATTTTTTAAATTTATTTATCCGATTTTTAGTAAGCTTGACTCATGGAAACCCACAGGAATTTCAGTGTATCAGCAAATTAACTTTTCTAAAATGCTGTGAAAAAAAAACAAAACAAAACAAAAAAAAAACACTCCCACAAGGAAGGGAAGACAAAGAGTTACCTCTGCTGCAGAGAGTTATCAGCCTCAGAAACTGCAAATCAATAGCACCTCAGATTAGGACCCACATACATACTTCATGTAGTTCAAGTGGCAGACACACCTCAACCTCATCTGTTCAGAGGAGACGGTGTAGATCAGGCCTTTATTGATGAATTGGTGCAAATAGCGAAAATTGACAAAGAACAGTCCATGATACACAAGGAATTAACTTGAATATTTGTAATCTGTACTTTGTTCTGAATTTTGGTTCCATCTGCTAAAGGTCCAGTGGTTCCCACTGGGAAGAGTGGAGGAGGACGTGTAGTCGTGTGGGTATGCTTTGCTGGTGACATTGTTAGTGATTTATTCCAAATTCAAGGCACACTTAACCAGCAGCATGCCATTCTATCTGGTTTGCTTTTAGTGGGACCATCACTTGTTATTCCACGGGACATTGACCTCCAGGTTATGTAAGGGCTATGTGACCAGGTAGGAGAGAGATTGAGTGCTTCATCAGATCACCTAGCCTGCACAATCCCTCTACCAACACCCAAGTGAAATAGTGTGGTATAAGATAGACCATAGGCTACAAGAACTCATTCAAAACTGTTCAATTCAGTTCACTGTATTTATATAGTCAATAACGGCACAAAATCTGGTCTGAAACAGAAAAAAATCACTTTTAACAGGAAGAAACGTTGAGCAGAAGATAGAGAGAAAAGAAGAGCAGGAGAAATGAGATAGACACATGTATGTGTCCGTCTGTCATGGATACATACATCTAGATGCTGACGATGACATCCTCAGCTGTTCATTCAAATATTCTCCAATGAAAACAAAACAGCTCATTGTTTTAGTCACTCCCTCTGACACATGACAGAATCTGAATTTATGTTTTTTTTGTTTTGTTTTTTTGCCAAAACCATCTAATGTCTGACCATTTCTTAATAATGTTAAAGTAAATCTTGTATGCCAATATAAGGGTAAACCTACCAACTTTAGAGAAAAAATATCAAGACATCCTTCCCACTATTGACCAATAGTCAATGTATTGAGAACACCGAATGTTATTTGGTTGACCTATATGTAGATCTTTCTGAGTTACCTTTAAAATTGGGGGGAAAAAATCAACAGATTACACCACAATTTGCTCAATGGTGCTTAACCATTAATTACTACCCCATTGAACTACATAAGCTATGTTTAGTAAAATGCTCTATATCATAGGCATACATCATACTACGGACACACTACTGGTTTAACCTACTAGAGATTTCCTCCTTGTCTCAGACAACACACCCGTGTGCTACATCTTAGTGCTGTTGTTGTATTTATCCCTAAGCACCACAGTTACTCACAGTCTAATCATATAGTTACTCTGTAAAGTTGTGGCTTAGTCTCCAGTGTGAGGAACATTTTATTTATTTATTTTTTTACCAACATAAGACTTTTAATGTGGACATAACACAAGAGACTAAGACTTTCTTCTTTTAGTGAAAATTCTTTTGAACAGTACTGTATATCTTCAATACTATGTCTGGTCTGAACAGGTATATTAAACATATGTTAAGGTAGGTATATTACATTTTTTCTGTTAGTGTTCTGGTCTGTTTATAACTCCCCTTGTACATTTGAGGTGGTTGGGTAGAGGGCACAGCGTTGTGGGAGCTTTGGTTGCATGACAGCCTGGCAACTGGCTCTCTGTTGAGCCATGAGCTTGTGAATGGATCATTGATCACTGAATTACATGACTGGTTCATCAGTTTATTCTGTCTTACTGTTGTTCTAAAATGTCCCATCCATTATCACGAATGCAGAAAATAACTATATAGACCAAAGGCATTTTTGAACCAGGCTGTCAGCATAAAGTTGGGCCTTGTCTCTTGGGATTGATTCTCCTTTTGAGTCAGCCTCAAATGACAATTCAAAGAGGTGCAATCAATTTTTACAATGTGTGTGTATGTGTGTGTGAATGTGTGTTGATGTGGTTCAGGTATTACTCAGGTCTCAGGACATAAATCTGTTTACACACACATAATGGAGTCTTCCTCATGGGGACAAGAATCAACAGTTTCCATGATGTAAATCATTAAAGCTAAAGATGAGGACAAATGTTAAGGCTGGGGAAAGTTGTATGATATGGAGATGTAACTGTCATCATGTGTGTGTTAGGAACTACACATAGACAGGAAGAAAGAGACAAAGAATGAGAGGTGTGTTTCTATCCATCTACCATGAAACCACAGCCTGGTCACATGTAGTACATTAACTAGCCATTAGGAATCAATGGTTCATCCATAATGCATTATGGTCATAGTGTAGGTACATTAAGAAGTCATGACATTAACTGACTGACTGATGTCATCTCAATGGGTGGGACCAAACCTTTTAGCCAAAAACCACAGTGGATTTAATGTAGCTAAAGGAGCAGTGCTGTGATTAGGGCAGAATGAAAAAACAAGACCACTACTGAACCAAATAAGAGGCACATTAGTACAAACCAGTATTTCTCTCATAGTCGTTTCTGACATTTTACTCTAGTGTTTTGGCTGTCCTTATTACTATGCCATCATGTTGCTCAACAAGTTAATTGCTGCATGTGGTTGCTTCTCAACTTTAGACAAAACAGACATGAAAACAGACAGCATTAGATTGTTGTAACCAGGCATTTTAATGTACAAAGAAGATAAACCAACTAATATGATTTCAATATTTTCTTAGTCTAGAACCCGTAACCAACATGTTTTCTTGGCCATATCTTCATCTTTGTAATAGCCTTTTTCTTACAGTTAAATGTTCAATGTTTAGCTCTTGCTTTAGTGTTGTGTATATTTGTATATATTGTATATTTTATGCTGATGCTTGGAATCAAAGTTTTGTCTAGATTATGTGACACCTTATATTATTTGTTGATGGGGTGGCATGCTTCCAATTTTAGTGATTATTTATAACCACCGAATCCCATTGTCAGACATAAAACAATCACGTGTTGTATGCAAATCTGGATGCTTATAAATTCTGACTCTGCGTTCCATCATAATCCAAAATATGTTAGTTTATGACATAACATATACTATATAACACACAGGTTTTTTCTGACCCATGTATTTTGATCAGGCATAACATTATGACCACTGACAGGAGAAGTAAATAACATTGTCCTGTGACAATTCAATGTTCTGCTGAGAAACATGTAGCCCAGGCATTCATAGATGTTACTCAGACATGTACCACCCACTAAATAAATAAATAAATAAATAAATCATGAAGAACAACACAAGGTGTTGACCTCTAAATTCACTAGATCCCAAACTGATCTGTAGGATGATCCACAGTGGCCCCTCCCCTCAACCCATAGGACCCAAATCCCTCCACTAACAACATTGTGTTTCCAGACACCACAGGACACCCTCAGAAGGCCCATGAGAACTCATCAGAGAATGGACATGGGTGCAAAGTTTTCCCACACATGGTTGATGTTATTTTACTGTTCCTATCAGTGGTTTTAATGTTTTCATGTGGCTAATCTGTGTAGTATGTCATCTGCTGTGTGCTTGTACTTAGAAGGTACTTGTCCTATTATCTGTTTTTATTTCAACTGGTGTCTGTGTGAGCTTGTGCATATCTTAACCATCCTTTGTGTTTTGCTATTATCATTACTAGCACTGGACGCAAAAGCCACTGCGCGTGTGCAGTCCTACGTGCATGTCAATATCCACTTTGTCCAGAAGGTGGGAGTTGAAGCTTGGAGGACGGAGCCTCTCTCTCTTTCGCTCTCCCTCCCTCATTCCTCTCTCTCTCTCTCTCTCTCTCTCTCTCTCTCTCTCTCTCTCTCTCTCGTTGCCAGTCAGTCTCTAAGTCTCTTCAACATTCCCGACGCCTTCTAAGAGCAACAGCACTTGAAAAAAGGGGGACAGAGAAAAGGATGGAGGGATGACATGAAACGATAAAACGATGCAGAGAAAAGAAGGAGAGGACAGGACTGCGCGCTAAACCCGATTGGTGTCATGTGGCTAAAATATTTTAGGGATATTTCGCTTTTCCTCCTTCGTTCCTCAAACGAGCAGGTGGGCCGTGACTAGCATCATTAAAGCCCCTGATAAACACACACCCACACACACCCGCACACACAAAAATACACACACACTCGTTGTAATATATAAGGTCAGGACAGCCCTAGTCATACGCCCACGTACGCGCGGAGCGGACTGAGGATGAGGATTTGATTTTTTAAAATTTATTTATTTTTTTAATCGCTGATGCGCTGCAAAGTTGCGAAGAAATTGGGCTTGAGTCGTGACAGCATGGATGTATTTGGAGCATCGTTTGGAACACTCGGCTTGTGTCGCCCCCCAAGGATATTCAGCTTCTGGAAGATTTTTATTCTGCTTAGCGTTTTCTTTCATAACTATCTGAGCTACATGCCGGACTGTTCGCTCACTTGCGTCTGCTCGCCCACGGAGATCTACTGCAATAAGTCCGACGACAGCAAATTCTCTCCGGTGGCCTGGAAGGACAGCGGGAACAACACCGAGGACATCGAGGAGCTTTACCAGAACATCACTTCCATGTAAGTGCTGGTTTAGGTGCTACGCGCTGCTGCGTGTGGAAATACACATTAGCGCGTTGATTACCGCACTGTAATGTTTAGTTATTCATTCGCAGAGAAAGAAATAATTTTGCCAGGTATCTGTAGAACAGAAACAACTTGTTGAGACAAAAGAGAAAAAAAAACATAAAACAACTGATGTTGAAAATGAGAAAAGATCAGTTCCAGTAGTAGAAGAGAAATGTTTTTTTTGTTTGTTTGTTTTTTTGTTAAACATGCGCTTTTCTTGGACACGTGCACAAAATGTGAACTTGTAGTTATTCATTTTTTTTCGGCAGACACTGGGGATGGATTATGTGGCCTCAGGGGGATTTATCTTTGGAAGAATCGTTGGCAGGTCTTTCTTGGTCAGGCAGACCTTGAGTAAAATACTGTTATAATAATTCTGCATCATGTGAATCCGTATCCAAAACATCGGGAATTAATAAATATGTCATTCAGTCCTTTATAAGCTGTAGGATTTTTATGAAAAATGTGTAAGACAAACACGTATTTCTGTTCCCCGGCAGTTGCTGCAGTATATTCTCCTATGTTCTATTCTATCCTACAGCTTCATTTTATTTTCTTTAAATTTGAAGATAAAAGCAGTGGTGAATGAGTTAATCGCATATCATGTCTTGTTCTGTTTTCTCGGGATGACCAGTCATCCAAAAAGCCATGGTTGATTTTCTGGGTAGCCCATCCACTTAGAAAAGAAACAACAAAACATATATTATTTTCTTTTGGAGACTGTCCTGGGACTCATAGAGAGCTGAATTTCTGCCAAGAAATCCTTCATCTTTCTGGTTAGAGATGCACACAAACCCCAATTCTACAGAGTGAAATAGCTGGTAGGATTTGTAGCATGAAAAATGAGAAAAAAATATTTTGTGTGTCCAAACACACACAAATTCCTCATGAGTCAGATCCTCCATGCGTGTGTTTGTTCTCTTGTAGTAGCTCCTTTTTCTTAAATGATGAGCACTTCAAAAGTGCTCATCATTCTTAGTGGGATGTCATGTCAGAACTGAACACCCCGTGTTGCACTCTCTTTCCATACTTTTCAGGCAGTGAGTTACAAAATATATCTCATGACACACGTAATACAACATCCCTGCTTTGATTAAAGACATTACAGTAAAAGTGAGGGTGTTTTAAGTATTCTAAAGCGGACAAAAACTAAATTTGATTCAGCATTCATTACATGATTGTAACCTAATCACAAGAAATGCAGTAAAACTGGAGGTTTATTATCTGTGTTTCTTGCAAAACAGTAAGTTTATTTTTATATCATTCCCAGTATCAGAGACGCTCTTCAATATTATGAAGACTGGGGTTAGTACACATCCTCTACTGGGAGTGGCACTGCAGTCACTGTGATCAAAAAACTCAAGTCCTATCTCACAGTTAGATTGCCAGTGCAACATCTGTTAATGCACAGGCACAGGCAGTGAACATTAATGTGTTTTCAGTAGCTTTGGACTAGGCTATGCTTTCTAACTTTTCAACATAATCCATTTTTAAAACTTATTTCCTCATGTGAATGCACTCTAAAGTTAAACTAATATTAGATTTAACCAGTCCAGTCAGATTAAGACAAACAGGCATCGTCCTTCTCATTCATGTGCTTGATGTTTTATGCATTGGGGAGTGTCCCTACGCAGCTTAGTGAGACAACACTGTGGAAATGTACATCATAATCATACTATAATTGAGTATTTATGATGGCCTTCAAATAAATCTAAATAAGTCACAAGCAGCATTAAGACACACAAACCACCTGATTTCTGACCAGTTTGAAGATATATTTTTGTCTTCCCCTTGGTACCCATACCCTCAAATATATCACTGTACTATAAAAGCCTGATAGTAGTTTTATGACAGGAAAACATGCAATAGCAGTGGCATTACACAGTGATTTCACAGCATCATAACCTGGTGGAAGGAAGAACAGGATAAAAGATGAACAAATTAGTAAAAAATACAAAACGGCCCTAAAAACAAGTCCAGCTGCCTTTCTTTAACATTTCTTTTGGATGTACCATGACCTGGATGACTGAGAACCTTCACAAACAAACTTGTAGGAATGTGCATATATGTGTATCTGGCGTATAGAAGCTTTGCATAAGCCTTTTACCCAGCTCTAATCAGCAGTTATAGCCCATTAGATTTTTGTTGTGAATCGAAGTGGAACTGGCCTCTGTATATTCATGCTCTCTGTTCCACACTCAACACCTCAACAGGGCCAGTCATGATTGTTTTAGGTATATTACTGTTTCCCTGGAAAGCCCAATCTTGTTCATATCAACTGTTTCTGTGTGTGTGAAGCAGTAAACCTGAGATAAACCAGGATGTTATTAATTGGGTACAGATAGAAAGAGTTAATCAAAGACAACCAATTGATGAATTAAAGTAATTGCTATCCATGGCACTGTTGTGCATCTATATCATGATGCGTTAATTACTCCACTACTAATGTACATGTAAATAATGTACGTAATGTGTAAATAAGTAGTAAAGTCAACGATGATGGCTTTTGCTTTGGTAATTAGACTTTATAGAATAGATTACAACAAACAACAAAGAAGTATTGTACTGATATAGTAGTCTTTTGTTAAGGAGGAACTCTCTATCACTGCTTAATGCAAAATAACAAGTTCATTTTCTATGTGGACACACGCAGCAATATACCAGTGGTAAAATGAGTCTTCAGTTAGTTGGTTGATTTTATTTAGCTATGTTGGAATATGTTGGAATTCATTATAATTTTCAAGAAAAAAAAAACAAAAAACAATTCTACCTAAGCAGTTCATGTTCCTGATCTCTTGAGTTTCTCAGGCACAATGGGACTGAACGAAATATAGATGTAAAATATACACAAGTTTCCCTAATATATTTTAATACAGAGAGCAGCTGAAATTAGGTCACTGAGATTGTTTTTCATTGCAAAAACATGAAACCTTTGTAAGTGCTGCAGAGAAAAGAAGTCTTAAGTCCCTACCACCCTGCCATTTACTGCATGATATAACACTATCATGCAGTAAATGAGAGGGTGCCAGGCAAAATACATATGTTTCATAATCACTTCCCATTGAGTGTTTAAGACACACTGGTCTAGAATGTAATGAACGTTATGATATTCCCACTTACCTTGGCTCTGCATTGTGCTCTCTTGACGTTAAAATGCCCAGTAGCATTAGCAGCCATTATGTACCACATCAGTGAGGCAGCCCACATAATACATGTATGTGTGAGTTCATATGAGAAGGACACAGCCTGGGGCAATAATGTGACAATGAGTTTTAGTTGGCTATATTTTTTCTATGGAAATAATCAATTTTGGAATGAACCATGTCTGTTTTCAGTTGAGTGGGGGATAACGAGGGACCACATGCCAAAGTGATGAGCAAGACACTGAACACCAACTTGCTCCCAGTGCTTGGCACTGGTGTGTGAATGTGGGTGTGCTTGTGTGAATGAGTGGGTAGATGGGGCAAGTGCTTTAAATACCAATGCTAGAAAAACGCTATATAAATATAAGCAAGTTACTAAAGGAGATATTATAGGAAATATGTTTCAAAAGTTAAGGTCATCATCATTTTATTGTCCTAGTCATTATCCAAAGACGCCTGTTCAAATACATATGAATATAGGTATCTATATGTTTTAGCCAGAGCATGCTTCACATCGATGTGAGGAAGGCAAAAGAAAAAAAGAAAAAAAGAAGCAAGTCAAAGTACAAAGGTAGATGGTGACGGTGAGATATAACTGCCTTCAACTATCGGACGGTCCTAATAAAACAAGACCCTGTCCTCCTTTTCATCAACCGAACTGTTTACGAAACACATTATGACAGAACATCAATAACTGAGAATTAATATTGAGCTAATGTCAATATTAAAATCCTGTCCATTATGGCAATGCAAAAGAAGTCAATATTTTCTTCTGCAATGCTGCCTCAGAAAGTCAGTATTATCTGGAATTACGGCTCACAAACAGGTCAGCGGATGTCTAGTGTGTCAGTGTTCTCACAGCCAACACCACGGGCTAAAATTACATGACTTTTTCCATTAGATGAACAACTTTTCAACCCATTTAAAAGACTGAGCACTGTAACAGTTCTAAACTTGTCATGTTGGATGCAAAAAGAACAAAACATATATCAACAAAAATTACTCCGTCTAACGAAAGTCATCCAGAAAGCCAAAAACCAAAAAGAAGAAAACCACAGAATATAAAGAAACCATCAGAACTACAAACTAAGAGGGAAACGGCCAATGAATCACAAGGAGAAAACATAGGCAAAATATCAGGGAAAGAGCAGAGACGAATGGAGAAACAAAACTAATCATATTAAATCTAATTTTAAAACAAGACACAGGTGAAACTACAATCAATCAATCAATCAATCAATTAATCAAGCAAGCAAGCAAGCAAGCAATCAAGCAATCAATCAATATGAAGAAAACCACCCAGGAAGCAGAAATCACAGGTACATAGAGCTTTTCCAAAAAAATAAACACAGTAAGAAAAGAAAACATGAAACGGATAAATATAAAACAGGAAAATGTGTAACAAAACTGAATAAATATTACAAAACTTAGACTCATGACAACATAGCAGAAAAGGTCAAATTAGAAAAACAAAGAAAAACCCAAAGCTATTTTTTTTTTTTTTTTGCCACATTGAACTTACTCTTGATTGCAATAAATAAACAAATAAGCTAGAGAATTATTCTTCCTTTGTAGTGGCATATGTAAAATGTTTGGATTGGTAGTGATGGGTTCTTAATTTGAACATGAGAATTTGTTCTCAAATCATCATGCTGGTGAGCACACAATTGTGTAAATGGGAGCAGAAGTGAAGTTGTTTTAGTGTTCTTTGTCAGTAATTCAAGTGAAGGTGATGGATGGTTCACAGTGTGGCTGTCAGTGGGCTCCATGAGTTCTCAGTTTTGGCACTGTGACAGATATGTATCCATGGAGTTCATGGGACTGAATCCTGCTGGAGACCACATATAATAAAGCCTCTTGCACAGTTTGGTTGGATGATGGTTTCTGGGATATAACTGAGCTTCACTTACCCTTTAAGTCAGTGTTATGTGTTTTACTCTGCTAGGTAAATGAAGATTTCATTTACTGTACTGTATACTGTCTGTTATGGGACTGTGGAAAAATAACTACTGCTGGTAGTTTATTCTTCCTAATAATGGATGTGGTTGTCTTTAGATGGGACCACCTAAATTGGAAGTTGTACTTGTTAAGTAAAGAGGAGGACACTGGATCAGAAATGTCTCAGTGAATGCAAAACATCTGATTTCCTGTGGATTTAGATAATTACTTGAAAGGGATTTGTAGCATGGACATGATATACTTTATGTGCCTATGACATTGAGTACATTTAGGTGACAATTAATGTGTTGTCTGCAGCTCATGAAGACATTATAACTTCAAGAACAAGACTACATCCCATGTTATTCTATTTCCCTAGTTTCCCTATAAAGTTGTGTTTTAACCCTCTCTGTTAGTCTTACTTCTCAACCCCCACCCTCTCATTCCCTATCTTTTCTTTTCTTCCTCTTCCACCTTTAATTACAGGACCATCACCACCATCCACCATCTTTGTACACATTCTGGCCCCATAATCTCTTCCATTTGCCTCTCTCCTCCCATCCACTCGAACCTTCTCATCCTTTCCCTGCAACCCCTCTCACCCCTCCTTTTATTTCCTTTACGTCCACCAACAGATTTGAGATGCAAGCAAGCCGCATTACCACATTTGTGTTCGAGACCCATAAAATGTGTAATGTTTCATCGCATTTGACATTGTGTGGGTTTCTGAAGTTTTTCCCTTGCATGCATTTGTGTGCAGTCTAATCATAGCGGACAGAGAAGGCAGATTTGTTTTGATAAGCTTGTCATACAGACCACTGTTGTTCTGCACTTTTCTCTCTATATATGTATATCTGTGCATCTATCTTCAGTCTCTGCCTAGCATCTCTATCTTCACTCTCTGTCTGGTACCCATCTCAGCTTTGGAGCCAGACTAGCAACACAAGAGCCATTCCCAGTTCACATCCAGCCTGAACAACAACAACGAAGAGTTCTCTGCATCTGCTTCACATTACAAAATATAGTCATGACTTTGCATTTGACTACTTCACTGCATTTTTCAAGACCGCTACCAAGACTTTTTTCCAACAAACTGTAACAATGGTGTCTTTCAATAGGAAGATGCAATAATGATGTGACATATGATATATGTATGTGAAGTAAGGGTGTCAGGTGGCAGTCAGAGTTAAGTCTTTTTTTTTTTTGTATGACTGATCAGACAATAAAAGTGGTTACATCAACAAGTTTTTGCAGACTGAAGAAATGTATCCAATTTATTCAACTATATATTTATTCTCATTATATGGGATGTGATTTAACTGAGTCTGGTATCTCCCTTGCTTTTGTGGTGGTCAGTGCCAGGATGAGTGAGATGGTTTGAAATCATGTGTCTACCGAAAATAAAGAATTGGACTCAGAAATTCTTGGATCCAGAAGCAGATAGGTAAAGAGGGGGATCAATTCCAGCAGTTTGTCAACTACAATGTCCAGAATGACTGTAATGGTAGCTGGGGTAAATGTGAAGCTGTGAAGAGCATCCTTGAGTAGCTCTTTTGATGTTCTTGGTGACTCAGCATAGTGTGAACTGTGAGGGCGATGTTGGCTCTGAAGACAAACTGTTGTGGGGTGAATTGTGGTTGGTCTTGATGTGCTGTAGGACCAGTTTCTCAAAGCACCACGTAGCTACCGGTAGGTGTCAGCACAATCAGCCTGGAGTCATTCTGGCCCTCAGAGACTGACTTTTTGTGGATGTGGATGGTTGCCGACTCCTGTGCCAGGGAGATGGGTTCAGTTCAAGTCACGTTTTCCTTGAATGGTTCAGTCAGGAGGCTGACATTTATTTTACATTTCCCCTTTTTGTCTCACAAAAAAAATCATCCTTTAATCAGATGTCAGCAACGGATATCAACTATGGTCAACTATTTCCACTTCTGCAATGCTTAGGATTTTCATTATTCTTAATTGTTTATAACTTTGTTAATGCATTCTCAAAAAAATGGGACAAGGACATGTGTCACACATGCCAAAGTGTCTTTAGCAAGACACAAAACTGCAAGTCTGTGCATCTGCGAATGGTGGTTCAGTTTGTCTATCATTGTGACTGTAAAATATTTTTAATTTCACATTGCACCAAATGTTTTCATTGGGTGGAGGGTTTGGTCTGCAATCAGGGATTTTTTACTTGTTTCCTGTTTTCCGCACAACAAAAACAACGATTTATAATAATAATGTAACATACTAATCTAATAAGTTCAAGTATCAGTTGAGGATCAGTTTGCTCCTTCACTAAAAGTTCGGAAAACTATCATTATAATCCTGTTTTAATAATTTAAAAGAACATCAAATAACTTCTGCCCTTCTTTCTGCTGTCAGTCAACATGGCTACAAATGAATAAGTACAAATAGATAGAAAGTACCAAAGCACTTACAAGCACTCAAAGCATCTACCCACTCATCCAGACAGGCACTGGGAGCATCTCTGAGTCTTGCTTTTAGACCCCAAGTGTCCTTGACTAAGTGACTGACCAGTGTCTAATCAGTGTTAGATTGTTAGATATGACAATAATCACAGGTGGCTGCCGTACTAACATGTCTTTTGTCATTGCTTTTCAGACACATTGAAAACTGGACTGGTCTGCAGACTTTGAGGGATGTTGATATGGAGCTCTACACTGGCTTACAGAGACTGTAAGTAGCAAGGCATTCGTGTGTGTCTCTTCATTCAGTGCTGTAATCTTCTCAGAGTTGTGATGCCATCATTTAATGCATCTCTTTAAAAAATATCCTGGTTGCCAAGACGAAGAAGAAGAATACAGGACCCCCAAGCCATATTATTATTATTATTATTATTATTATTATTATTATTATAAAAGTCGGTTATATAATGCTATAGCAGAAATACAGAAATATCAGGCAGAAACCTGTTGAGTCTCTTATTTCTCATATCTTTGCCAGTGATGATTCATAACCAGTGGTTCAATTCAGTTGAGTTCAATTTTATTTATATAGCGCCAATAACAATACAAATTGTCTCAAGACGCTTTACAAAAACCAGTCTGCAACCTCCAGAGCAAGCCTGAGGGCAACGATGGCAAGAAACAATTCATTTTAACAAGAAGAAACCTTGAGCAGAACCCAGCTCATATGGAGGGACCCATCTGCTGAAGGCCAGCTGGGTAGAAACAGAGAAGATAGAGAAAAGAAGAACAGGAGAAACAAGATAAACAAACATCTGTCATAAATACATACATCAAGCTGAAGGAAACATGTAGGATCTAATTATATAACACATAGCTGATGATCTTATGAGACAGTTTGTGAGTATAACAGGATTCATGGGCAGGTTGGTGAATTGTTCATCTAGGTAGGAGTGGACAACTGGAGGAGGACGTGAAGACTGAGGCAGATGTAAATTATTGAGCTCCACAGGTCAGATATTCAGCACTCCAGACTAGAGATCCTCTCAAGAAGATGGGGGGGGGGGGGAGACATTGATGCCAATGCTGACAAAATGATGACACGTCATCGTATCAATAGCACCACCAAACGGCAGTGTTCAAGATCTCACTATATGAAATACTCAAGCTCGAAAAAATAAAGCAACAACAATAAAAAAACACAATGCACTCATGATATGAATGGTGCACACCTAATACACAGCAATCAATATACAAAGTCACCACACAAATATACCACAGCAAAAATACCATTTCAGCTTCACAGACAGGTAAACAGCTCTATGAGGTTATGTCCCCCCACACATCCGCACATGGATCGGCAGTTACACATTACACAGATTCAAAATTATGTAAACTACATAATGACTCCATTTAGATTAAAAATTAATTAGACTCATCAAGTGCCTTTTTGACAAGCTCCCAGTTAACCAGGTTTTCTGCTCAAACCACTCATGGTTGAACGACCTAGTTTTGTCTTTTTTCTCTTGAGAAATTATTAAATCTTCCATTCAGCGTGGTCAAATGTTTTACCTCCAACTTCTGCTCAAGTAGTAAAGTCCTAAATCGCACACTAGCCAGGCAGTCAAATTGATGCATCATACAATTAATGAATAAAAAGTGAATTAACTTCTGTTAGACACTTGTACAGTCAATCAGTGCGTTTACCTGCAGAGCTTAATCGAGCTATGCTCAAAATTTGACTTTCTGACTACAGTCCTTGTCCCAGTTTACATGCAACGCAAGAAAATTGAATAACTGTTCGCCTCCTCCACACTAGGTGGCGATACGTGTGTTTTCTGCGGGATAATACAACGTTAATATGGCCCATTTTCCGGTTGACCTATTACTTCATATAATAAACAAGAGTTGTTAATGCAGCAGACCGGCATTTCAAACAACAACCATAAGGATAATAGTAATTTTTTTTATCTCGTACGTAATGTTCGCGCTATTTCTGGTGCAGATAAGTTGCACGATATCCTTCAAATGGTTCTTCTAGCGACTCTGTTTAGCTTCTTCTTCTTCTGCGATGCCATAACACACATTGGAAGACAAAATGCACTGCACATCACCCCAAAAACACCATACCGACAGTGAAGTTCAGAGGCTGGAACATCATAGGGTTGGGCTGTTTTTCTGCATATGGCACTGACAAACTACAAATATAATTGAAGGGAGATTCTTGAGAAAAATCTGCTGCCATCTACCAGAATGATGAAGATGAAACGAGGGTGGACATTTCAGCAAGACAATGGTCCCAAACACAGAGCTAAGGAAACTCTTAACTGGCTTCAGAGAAAGAAAATAAAGCTGCTAGAATGGCTCAGCCAATCAAATGACTTGAATCCAATTGAAAAGCTATGGAAATAACTAAAAATCAGAGTTCATAGAAGAGGCCCCCGGAACCTTCAAAAGTTTTACACTGTTTGTGTGGAAGAATGGGCCAAAATCACACCTGAGCAATGCATGCGACTAGTTTCTCGCAGGACAGGAGGCTTCTTGAAGCTTCATTACCAACAAAGGCTTTTGTACAAAGTATTAAATAAATATCAGTTAGCGTGTTCAATACTTTTTCTCTCTGTTATTTTAGTTTATTATGCATAACTTAACTTCTGAACTTGTTTGTTTTGGTTTCTTTCTATGTATGGATTACTTGGGTTGTTACCAACACCTGGTGAAACTTTCCTGTTAATAGCAACTTTAGAAATACGTTTAGTATGAAAAATTGTGATATGTTCAATACTTATTTTACCTACTGTACATCCAGACAGCACACCCTCATACACGTCACATACTGTCAGCATCACACAATCTATCCTAGTTTAGATTTCACTCCTTGGATTTCATTCATTTGATTCCCCAGTCTTTATCCACTGCCTTATGTCTTCCCAAGTCTTGAGTGTTTGTATTGTGACACTAGAAATGGATAATGGATGCAGTTTATATACTTATATATACTTTACTTTCTTCATACTTGTGGTGAAATGTTTCATTTGTTTTTATTTCTTTCTGTCTTCCCTGTTTCCCCTGTCTTGTCTTGTTTCTGTCTTTTGTCTTGGCCTGAAATGTTCTCTTTAATAACCGATCCTATCTTCCCTCTGTTTACAATTCAGACTGATAGAGGGCTATTCAAAGTCATTTTTATCTAAGACAGACAATGTTCTTTTTCTCCCTTCTCTTTCTCTCTCTCTCTCTGGTGTTCTCTTTCTCACTCTGTGCTGTAGAACTATTACCAGGAGCAGCCTGCATACAATCCATGCACGTGTTTTTTCCAGGAACCCTCACCTACACTACATGTGAGTACATACACACTAAGGCAAACATCATACTAGTATACACAAATACAAAAATAAAAACAACACAATTATTTTCAATTTTTTGTTTACTCCATGTGTCACAAACAAAGACCACTCCTTAATTGATGCAAATACGTTTATTGGTAGACAGTTTGTGAGACAAAAGAATGGAAAGATAAGGGTATGGGATGAAAGGGGGTCGAGGAGATGGGATGAAAAGAGGTAGAGTGGAATGGGATGAAAAGGGGTCGAAGGTTAGATGCTATGATGATGATAGATGAACCCAGGGAGTGAGACTAAGGGTGGGGGCACATCTCAGGAAGCTTCAGATCCTTGTCCTGTGGATCCTGTAATGAAGAGAGAAAAAAAAGAAGATAGAGGGATAAGGACGGTTAGGGTTGGGAGATGAACACAGAAAGAGAGAGGGTCAGGACACACTTTTATGCGTAAGTGCGTGAAATAGAATGATGTGGGGCGTGAACGTCAGATATATATATATATATATATATATAGTATACAGTAAGTGCATGAAGTTCATGCCATTTAAAGAGGGCACAACCACAAAAAAAACCCCGAACCCCTGATTCTAATTTTATCAATTTGAAGATTAATTTTTGATGCCTGATTGCAATTCATCAATCACAACATGCACACTTAGATACTCCTTTAATCAATTCACAATGTCTTTATATTTGGACGTTTTCCTGGTGACTTCCCAAGGCTGTAATAGTCTGTATGGCAGCGATGGCAAATTTGCCATCTAAGATTTTTTAGGGCTCAGTAGAAGCCAAAAACAGAGCTAAAGTCAGCTAAAGTGAGTAAACATTGGAGTTACATTCATCTGCCTCTACTGGATGTATAAACTGACAAGTGTGAATTGAATTGAATTGTAATGCTGTATAAACTTGAAAATCAGTGTCACTGTCAGCGTCACAGCTAATTTATTCTACTACTAGTTCCAGATCAGCTACTGCATTTTGTATATTTATTTTGCTAGTGTATCAACACTTCCCTCAGTATAAGCGAACAATCAACATTACCAGTGCCTTTAAATTAAAATGCACCTAGTATGAACCAAGTGCAGAAATGTGTTTGTCCATCAAGTTGAATGTGAGTGGGAATGGTTGTCTATGTCAGTGTCTCCTGACTGACTGCCTATCTGTCCAGGATGTATGCCTTCTCTCCACAGTGTCACCTGAGGTTGTGGTAACATGTATTATTTATTGATTAAGACTGCAATTCGTCCTCATTTCAAACTGATAGCTGAGTGTATAAACGGAAACAAAAACTGTACTTGTAAACTTTTAAAGCATTTGTCAGTCACCATTTATTTACGAAGAAGTTGCACCACACTGTGTCACATCCACACAGACTGACTGGCTTTAATTACCATGGCAACATGGGTCATTTTGCAGGCCTGTTAGTTGAATATAGCACACGCTAATCGTGTGTGCGTATGTGCGTCCTGAAGAGTTCCATCTGTGCCATTATAGATAATAAGCACAGAGAGTCCCATAATTTATGCAGTAACAAGAGTAAATAGGGACATGGAGAAAGAAGAGTGCACAAAATATGAAAGTCACGTTGGCAGTGGAAGTGATGTAAACAGTCATATCCATACCTCCATTGATTTCAGAAGGGAAAAAAATGTGTTATACATGTGATGTAAACTGAGCATCTTGTCTCATTACAGTTAAACGTATGTAAATATGATATACAGCTGAACATGCAGGATTGAGTTAAATGTAGTAATTATATACTGCAACAAAACATTTTTCTCAAGGATTTGTAACAGACTGATGTGATTACTGTGCTTCTCACAGCGTGGACCTAACAGAGACATACAGAAAATGGCTTCATATTAACCTTCAATTACTTCATTAAAACATTTGGTTTTACTTTAATACAAAAACATTTTTGTTTAGTTTTATGCAGTGGAAAATCTGGATGGTCAAAAACTATATTTCCAGTTGGTCCACTTATTGCATTTCATGCAACTGCTATCAAGTGACAGTGCAGTTGCAAAGCGCACAGTGGCACCAGCTGTGTAACAAGGGTAGCAGTGACCTCCCACTGTTATATGGAAGCTACGTTTCTGAACCAATCTGTTTTTCCCCTCTTTCTCATTCTCTCCCTCAGAAATCTTTCCAAGAACTCCATGTTGACCACACTGTCCTGGCAGATATTTGACAATCTTCAGCTCTCAGAACTGTAAGTTTCTTCATCCTGTTCTCACTTCATTGATGCCAGAAAAACTGCACTGTTAAGAATTTTCCTGTAAAATAACAGTAAAAAACTGGCAGCAGGGTTGCCATTATGTTACTGTAAATTTAACTTAATTTTACCGTCACTAAAATGTACAGTGTTGTACTGTTATTGAAAAATACAGTGTTCACTGTTTTTTAAGATTACGTTTGCAATATTTTACTGTCAACTAATTAATTTAAAAATACATTATCAGTCAAAATCTACAAACTACAACAAAATGTGCTTTGTGAATTTAGAACAGATCAGCACGTATTACAATGTGAAAGAAACATGGCTACTTAATGCACTTTGCCTTTTATTTTAACATGAATTTAGAATATCTTTCACATTCAGGCAGGGTCTTCTTTCTATTAAAAAACAAAGAAACAAACAACCCCTTGGCTTTTTGCTGAAAATAGTGCAATAAAAGAACAAGGCATTCAGACTTGGAAATATTGACCTGAAACTGACCACAACATAACAGTTCAGATAATGAAACTTAAAATGATTTGCAGTAAAGCAGACTCCAAGATACTGTTCCACGAAGATTCGCAGTTCAGGTTCAAAACAAACAAACACAAATTTCAGGAATCATAGCACCTGGCGAACTTGATTTTTGCGGAGTACCGACAGCTACAGACAGTTGACCAATAGATAAATCATAAATTTACAAACTATCTGATTGTGTGTCTCACTATACTCTTGTAATCTCATGAATGAACCTAAAAATCCAAACAAAAGTATTACAAGCCCTGAAAAAATATACAAAGTCCTGACCTAACCCCTCAGACAGTCAAAACATGCCAGCATGAAAAAACAGTGGTATGTATATGTTTAATAACAGGACACAAATAACTTAGCGAGAATAACAGGGATTCAGACTTTCTACCCTGTAAGGGAGAGAGAAAGAGGGTGAGATTGAGAGGGGAAAAGAATTAAAGCAATGAAATAAGCTGGTGTCTTTGTTTGTGTAATGGGACACAATATTCTCACTATTTTAATGTTGTTTAATGTTTTTGCTGGAGGCTTTGCTAGTGTTTTTTGACAAGACTTTGCTCTGTCCAGTCTCAGTGCCTTGCTCAGGGTTTATACCAATGGAACATCTGAAAAATAATTGCGTCTTTTCAGACAGTGTAAAAATCAAGTTGTGTAACTCACTTACATTAACACAACAAAAATGTTTTGTTCACAATACCATGTCATTGAAAAGATAAGAAACACATGTCTTAGTGAAATACCAAACCTTTGGATGAATTCAAGAGTGCATGAGGCCTCTTCTTGGTATTGGACATTGAAAATGTAGAAGGTGAAAAATAAGGGAGCAAGCCCTGTGAAGAAGGTGGGTTGGATTCCCTCACATATGACATGACCTTCAAGGCTGACCATCCAGATGATCGACATGCAACTGCTCGTCCTTCTTTAATGTGAACTTTAAGGTGAGAGTAAAAATCAGTCAGGGAATCAGATTTGTCACTGCAGAAGTCAACATGGCAGGTCAGGTCCACTGGCATACTCAAGCTGGGCTCAGTATCATGTTTCTTGTGATCTCTGTATAAATGTCAGAGATGGGCCAAGTCACACATGCAAGTCTCAAGTAAGTCTCAAGTAATTTTTTCTTGGGCAAAGTCACTGTCAAGTCAAGTCCTGTAATAGGTCAAGTCAAGTCACCTTATTACTGCCATTTTACCTGCAGAATGTGCTTTTAATAATGTGAAAAGACAAGATATAAGTAACTGTCATTAAACATCATTGCCCAATGTGTCCAACCTGTTTCTCCAATAAACACATAAGGTATGTAGAGAGGGCATGACTGATTGACAGGGCAATGATCCAATCATGACAACGGCATACTCAGCCTGCGCTCCAACCGAGTAATCAATATCATTCTTTAAATTAATTTTTTAATATTATATTCAAACTGAAAACATGAACTTGAACATGAACATTCAAGTCATTCAAGTCATCGTGTCTCAAGTCAAGTCCCGAATCTTTAACTTCCATGTCCGAGTCGAGTCTCAAGTTTTTTATTTATTTTCGAAAGGCCCTTTTGCAATTAGGCATACAACACCACAGCATATTGCTGTGAATTTTCATGTGGTTCACATAGGCAACTGAGTCCTTACACTGATGTACACACACATACATTATTGCAAACTTGACTGTTATGGTTCAATAAACATACTAAAATAAATAATAAAAATGAGTACTTACTGTGATCAATAGTGCAACAGCAAATAGTCTGCAGTACCTCTAACATCAGTGAAATTAGTCAAAACTGTACAGTCCAACTAAAATGATGCCCAAAATACTCACCAAACACCAAATAGATCAAATAACACACTGGCTGCCATAGATTTATTAATTAATGGCAAACATGGTAACAACAATGGTATTTAACAACAAACCGCGATAGAAAAACAATCTTATACTGACTAGAAAAAGTAGTAAGTTTTAGTAAAGAAATCTTGTTCAGTACATTTCTGAACTAAAATTTTTAATGTGGAATACCACCCAATAATCAGCGGGAAAAGAAGTCTGTGTGGTGTATTTACACCATTTAAGCATAAGTATTGTGCTTCATGAATTCCCTGGTAAAATATGTGTGCCCACAGCTTAGAGTTCTCAATTTCAGCCAGACTCGGGATCGGGCCGACTTATTACGGTAATTGGTTCAGTCAGCGGAGGGAAAGAGAAAGAGAGAGAAAGTGTGAACGAAGTTCAGTCAACGTTCAGTTAGTGAGAAAGTTGAAAATGGCTCATTAAATGCAGTGCTACATGATGTGCATTGCCCCCCATGTCGGGTTTGGACCGAGTGTTGTATGTGATGATGTCAGGTCGGGTCGGGTTCAGGTTCAAGTCCGTCGGGTCGGCTCGGATTCAGTTTGAATTCGCTGGGTTTTGAGAACTCTGCCACAGGTTACCTTAGACATGTAGCAATCATCTATCATCTGTAGCTAGCTAATCTGAAAATTTGTCATTCTGTCATATCGTGCACAGTAGGCTGATGAAAACAAATGAAAACATATGGCATATGTATATGTGTGTGTGTGTGTGTGTCAACACTTATTTTCTTCCGCTTAAAGCAAAGATGACAATACTAACAGAGCATAAAATCACTACATATTAGGAGCTTCCCATGAGGCAGTGCAAAAGTCAAGTTGATAAATTCATTTTTGACCAACATATTATGGTTGGTGGAGGAAAGGCTGTGTCAGAGATCTAATAAAAGTCCACATTTAATTGTTCTGTGAATTCTATTAACATTTTTATTAGGTTCTTCTTATAACTCCTCTATTGAAACATTATTCACATAATCAGGGTGGGGCTGCTTTTGGTTGTCTAATAAACTAGATATAAGAGATTGACTGCCAGTGATAGAATAATGACATATATGATCATTTAGTCACCTCTAATTAATGTAACTAATCTAAAACTATACACTATTTTGTCTACAATTACTTGGTAGTACACAGCTGCAAATTTATATCTTATGATCTACGTTTTCTGTTTTCCCCCAGTGTTAGGCACACAGGAACACATCCTGCATTCCACAGCACAGTAGCATGGTACATTTACACTTGTCTACTTGTCAAAACATCACAGCAATGTAGGTCAATAGTTATGACTCTGAGTCTATATAGGTCACTTAAAATGTATATACTGTACATAAAAATGTCTTATACCCTTTGGGGGCTTTGAGTCCCCCGATAATCAATCAAGTTTTCACAAAATAAATTAAGACAGCACTTTCACCTGTAAATGTAAAACACGACAACACAATACTTTTCATGCTATTGTATCTTTGTGCAAGTTCCTGTATGGGGGAAAAAGGCACTTCCAACAATGTGGTGTGCTGAATAGATACATATGATGTTTTTTGTGTATGTAGGATGTGAGCCAATGCCTTTAGTGTGACATCAGTCCTTGGAAACTAATCGTTCGTTCCTTTGTTACAAGTTGAGACATGTTTTGAACTGTGCTTTGGAAATGTTGGCCTTGTGAATTTTGTAAGTTATAACTTAAATGTAGATGAAAATATGTTAGACTTTCTCAACAGCTGGTGCCATGATAAAGTCATTATAGGCTGATAAAGGTGGTGTGAGTGTACAGTGCTACTGGCAGATGTGGAGCTCGTAACACTGGTCAGTTGCTGATGCACATTGTTAGATCCCCGAACAGGTAACAGGTAAAACAGCTTCTCCATTTATATAGGGTTATGGCCTCACGTCAGCAGAGTATTACTTCAACCGAACTCAGTGATAGCACTACTCAAGCTGTAGACGGGGTAACTCGCCTGGCTTCTAACCACCCTTAATTCCGACGTCTGCCCCGCTTCCTCATGTCCCCAGAAAAACTAATTGTCAGCAAAGACTTCTGACCTTTAGAGCCAAATTTTATTTGCAGGTTCAGCATAAGCGATTTGCAACAGCTCAATTAATCAATCAATTCCAAAATCAGACATTTGTTAACATAAGATATGAATATTTAAAAATCAATTAAAATCTCAATTCTTGTAATACCTAATCAGAAATATCTCTCTCAGATTCTGTTCTAAAAATCACTTAAGCAAAAAGAATTACTTATGAGCTAGGCAGGTGAAGTAGGGGTAATGTAAAAATGTCCAAAACTGTCCAGAAATCCTTTTTAAGGTAGAACATGCGACCACACCCAACACTAGTTCCTCTTACTGCCGCGCAGCGAGTTGGTAAAATAGGGAAGTCCCGATGAACGATGACTCTGTCCTTTGATAAATCCCTTAAATCCTTCACCAATTGTATTCCAAATCGGTCTCCTCGGCTCCGTAGAAAGTCCAAGAAGTGGAAGTCCAGAGTGTGAAAGACAAACCAATCCTCGTCTGCTAGGCAGGGGGAATCCAGACCAAACTCTAAAAGCCAAAGTAGCACTGCGAGGGAGTTGGCTCAGTCCCCGTAAAATACTTATGCATTTCATCTTTTATACTCTTTAATCGAGACACATCCTATTTTCCACACATCATCATGACTAACCATCACCCCACTACTTTTATCCAATAGGGGTGTTACATTCATGACTTATTAATTAATACTTGGACATGAGTTCATTTTCTGTACTTTTCCACTAACTATAGAGTTTGGACATGTCCTGACCTGCTCTAAGGCCATAAGGGTTCAGTTCCCCTTTTTACCCCCACTGCTGGCCATCTGTATCCTGTTTTTCTTATTCTGCTCCTGATTTCACAAACATTGGTTACCTTGTTTCAACTATTATTCGTATTACATTCTGTGTATAATAATCACTTCACTGAAAATCAACATGTTTATTCAAAATCATTCTTCAATCATTGTATTATATTCTCATTTCCTGTTAATTCAAGTTCCGATCATACACTTAAGTACCGTGCTTTCCAGGCTGTTGGCTGGCTGAGATCTCAACTCACTTGACAACATCCATAGCATCCACTAATACTGGATATTAAGAGAGTTTGTACTAGTAGTACTTAGTAGACCTAATTTCTTTATTGTCCAATGTCCACCCTGGGTCCCAGACACCACCACTCCCTGTCATTTGCTACTCTCAGCTTGTTACTGGTGCCACCTGCCTCCATGTTTCTTGGCAAGGTTTCCTTGAAGGGTCCATGTGAAGGACAGTCTTCTTTGATTCAAGTTTTACAGAACTTATAACAAATCCATCCCCAGCACCTTTGATTTATTGTTCAGCAGGAAGTTGGTGGGCCATCTCTCATAGATCAGTGTTGTCAACTCTACTCAGCATTGCTGCTACTTTGTTCCAGAGGTTGCTTGGAAAAAACAATTCATGAATGTCAGGGTGGTGGGTTTTAATAGAGGATCCAAGGCATTTAATAAAGACAAAACTCAAAAGGCTGCAGACGGCAGATAATTCAAAACACACAAAAAAAACTGCCAACATGAACATGGCATGGAAAAGAACACGTGGCAAGAAGACTATAACGTGACAAGAAGGCATGAAGACTGGAACATGGACACATGGCTTGGGGACAAAAATGACACAACAGGGAACAAAGGGAAAGGCAGGACTATATATATATATATATATACACATGGGCAGAGGGATGATGAGACACAGGTGAAACTAATGGGAGCGCAGCACACAAGGAGAAACTAATAAGCAACCAAGGAAAACAGGGAGCAACACCAAACAAGAAACACGTTTAACAAAATAAAACAGGAAACTCAAAACATGATCATAAAAAAAAACACAAACGACAAAATCAGAATTGTGAAAATCTGTTGGCTGGACTCCTTTATTCTCAGAGGAGTGAATAAGTACTTTGTATCATGAATGTTCATGTTCATATTGTTTAGCCAAGAAAAGGCCCTCTCAAACTGTTTCCTGTAAAAATGTCTCCCCTATTCCAGGCACCAACCTCATCCTTAATCTCAAGTAAAACTGGTCATTAAACACATTGTGGTGTTAATTATTTCCAAGGTACAGCTTGAAAACAAAGGAAACAAAGATAAGTTATCCAAAGTGTATAATTTATTAACATTAACAGTTAGACCAAGAGATCCATGCTTTATACATCTACAAATACCAGGAGTTGAACTAGTTTGGTATTTTTAGGCATAGCTTGTAAAAAAAAGTGTACAGTTCTGTCGCCCACTGACTGGGTGTTCTGGTAAATGGTCTTGGTTTTTTTTTATAGCTGAATACTTTGAAGCCTGTTCTAAAGTTTCTGATTTGTGAAAGTGTAGTGGCTTTAGATGTGGATCTGGTCCAGCGTGGTCTACCTACTTAGCTACTTAGATTTCTGCTTATGGTCCATGAGGTTTCATCTGTTTTTAGATGACCAGATGTAATTTTAAACACTGCTTTACTGATTTCCACAGAGTAAAGGATTCAGAAAGTGTACCGAATGATCATTTGATCAGAATGATTCACAATTGACAGAAAACACTAGCCAGAGGGTAGCAGTGTTACATAATCACCAATCTGTGTTTCCATGGATTCCAGGAGTGTATTTGGACTTGTGTATTGGAAGCCTGGGGAACAATGCACTTTCTGCACACCTCACTGTAGAGATCCCTCTGGGACTGTTGTATGTGTCACACCTTAATTTGACCGTTATTATACATTACTATGAAATTTTGATGTGACAAATATGTTTCATTTCTCTAATGATGGTAAATGCGTGCCATGCTCATACTGTCAGTTCTTTTGTCTTTCCAGCCATTTGGAAGATGTGGTGTTTGCCTGTGGCTGTAAGATCCGTTGGCTCCAGCTATGGCAGCAGCGAGGACAGGCAGCACTCAACAGCCAACAGTTATACTGTGCCGAAGGCGACAGGAAGATACTGCTTCAGGACATGAACATCAGCAGCTGTGGTCAGAAAATTAATATTAACACAAAAACATGTTTCTTGTGCCTTGTGCCTCCAAGACAGTTGTGACTCATCAGAGAATGGACATGTGCCTTCTGAGTGTGTCCTGTGGTGTCTGGCAAAACAGTGTTTTTAGCGAGGACCTTTGGGGATCATGCCACAGATATTCGATCAGTTTGAAATCTAATGAATTTGGAGGCCAGGTCAACACCCTGTGCTAATTTTCATCCTGCTGGGGATGTCTGCTGGCATCAAAGAGTGTTATTGCTGTGGGGTGGGGGTGTCTGATCTGTTCGAGGTAGCTGGTACATGTAACATTCACGTTAATGCCAGGTCCAAAGGTTTCCAGCAGAACACCCAATTGTCACAAGATGGTCAATGTTATTTTCTTTAACTGTCAGTGGTCATATGCTATGCATGGTGTACAGTGCTATTGAAGAATATTTGCACCCCTCAGAATTTTTGTATAAAAATGAGTCAGAATTTTTGCAGCTTTTCCCACAAGTCCTGACAGTAGACAATGAGAACCTATCAAACAAATGAAACAGAAATATGCTTTTGTATTTGTTTATTCAAGAAAATTAATTACATATATTACATATTATACATATGTGAGGTACAAAAGTAAGTGAACCCTTGTTTTCAGTATCTGGTGTGACCTCCTTGTGCAGCAATAACAACAACTAAACATCTCTGGTAACTGCTGATAAGTTTTCTATAGGAGTTAATTAATTTTAACCCATTCTTCAGTAGAAAACTGCTGTTCTGGGATGTTGTTGGGTTTCTTTACATGACCCCAGGCCCAGATGCAGCAAAACAGATGGAAACAAGGACATTAGCACCAACCTGTTTTATGGATGGAATGAAGTTCTTGTCCACATGATGTTGATCAAACTACAGATGGGCAGAAATATTCTTTTCGGAGAGCAGTGACTTTGGTTCTTCAGTGTTCCTCAATTGGTGGATTCAAGAACATTAACACTAGTCAATGTGAGAGAGACCTTTAATTGCTAAAAGTTAACCTGGTTAACCTTTCTCTGTCTTTTAAGCTTGTTGCTTTTGGAGTGATCTTGGTTGACAGCTCCCGTGAAGGGTAACAGTCAAATTAAATCCCCTTCATTTGTTCACAATCTGTCTGACTGTGGAGTAGTGGAGTTTGCTTTGTAATCTTTGCAAACAAGATGAATAACAGCAGGGCATTAAACAAATGGAAACACATCTGAACAGCACCTTGAAATGAACTTGTATTCTTAGAGGTGTACGCACTTTTGCACCTCACATATATGTTATATTGACCAATTTTCTTCGATAAACAAATATAAACACACTGGTGATCTCATCAGGTGCACATGATTGAATGATGAAGAAGGCTTCCTGTATTTAAACCTCAGACATTTAGTTTGGTGTGCTCCTGACCATTGAAGTGAAAGTTAACGCCATGGTTAGATCGAAAGAGCTGTCTGGGGAAATCAGAAGAAAGACTGTAGCAGCTTGTGAGTCTGGTAAGGGATTTAAAAGGGTTGCAAAAGATTTTGAAATCAGCCATTCCACTGTCTGGAAAAGGATCCACTGTGAATTCTACCGTGTACCAAAGGGTGCTTTAGGAACATGTGAGACTGTCTATAGCAAAGTTAAAGCTCAAGCCAAACCGGACCCAAGAACATGACAATGACCCAAAACATACCAGTAAATCCACCAAGGACTTGAGTGACTTGAAACAGACACACACAGAAGACACATTTTTGTTTATATCTTTTGTTCAATGAGTAAAACCAGATTATTTTTGGTAGTTTACCTGCAATTAAATCACTTACTTTTTTCCCTTAAAATCATGTGAACATTTCTTAATAACTTAATGCATATGTAGTGGGGTGTCTAATTTTTTTTAAATTTAACGTGGTAATTAGTCTTGGATTTATGCAGTGTTTCTACCTACTAGTCTAGCCTCTCACACAAGCACTCGCAAATTGTCACATCAGTGCCAGGTGCTAGGAGCAACTGGGGGTTCAGCGTTTTGCTCAAGGCCACCTCAGCATGTGGCATGTTCTGGGGATAGAACCGTTAATCTGTTCTACCTACTGAACCATGGCCATCCCTGAAATATTCTTTTATATGCCAGTTTGTGTTGGATATTTTATTAAAATCATTTGGCATGGCAGTACTTATTGCCTTATACGGCCTGTCTTAATCCAACAACTTTGCTTTAGCAATTTAACATGACACCTAGTGACCACTGCCTTAGGCAACGTTTTAGCACCTGTGCAGTATTCACCACTGGTACCTCTGATCATCACTGGGGCATCTGTAGCTCAGTAGGTAGCTGGTTGTCCACAAACCAGAGTGTTTGATCCCCAGTACATGACACATGCCAAAGTGTCCTGGAGCAAGACACAGAATCACAAGTGGCCCCCAGTGCTTGGCACAGTGTGTCAATGTTAGGTACTTGCATGAACTGACTGCAAAGCGTTATTAGTACCAATAGGTAGAAAAGCACTGTATTAATACAAGACAATTTATTTATCATCATTTATCATCACCCCAAAATAATGTTTTTTTTTGCGCATGTAATGGGCAAAAATAGAAAATGACACTTTTTGCTGATTTTAAAATGTAAAGATGAACGTGTAGTACTACACATACTATTTCAATTTCATGTGTACTGTGAAGTTAAGGCAAAATACTGTCATTTGAGATGGTTTCGGTGACATTTTGTCTCTGTCTCGCAGACCTCCCTGAAATCAGTGTTAGCCACAGCAACCTCACAGTTGTAGAAGGTGATCGAATAACTGCAGTTTGTAATGGTTCTGGATCCCCGTTACCTGAAGTGGACTGGCCTGTCAATGGCTTGCACTCCTCTTCTACACACGAGGTATGGATGACACACACACATTGACACAGACGCATAACACGCTATAGCTAGATTTGTGAATGTTGCATTTTAAGCAGTTTGCAGTGTAAGGAGTATACAGTCTTTATAATTTTAAGCAAATAAGATCATCATTGACTGAAAGTGCTGCCTTGTTATTTTTACACTCCATGAATTTTCCCCATTTGAGTATTACCACTTGGTTTCTGGCAAGAATTACAACCCTCAAACCCGTCAAATCTTTTTATAAACAGGCACTGAAAATATTACTAAAAAATACTAAAAAACCTTTTATAAAGGAATGCCCCAATCTAGCCACCTTTCAGTCCCATCTGAAGGCGTGGCTCAGATTAACCCAGTCCTGTAACCATGACACCAGCCAGTAAGTCAGTAATAGCCTGATGTCTTGTTACCCTAGTTGAAATGTGCAATAGGGCTAAGGGCAATAAGTTTGGGTATGTTAGGGAATATGTATTCTAGTAATGTGGAATAGGGCTATGTGCAATAACAGGTTATGTATACAACCTGGGTTTTGGGTATTTTTCCTTTCCTGTCTTGGTCACTAATGAATGGATACTCCAGGGTCAGTTTTTGTGCTCCTTGTATTTGTTTGTCCCACAAAAACTGTTTGTGTATGTGTATTTATTGCCAAGTCATTTTTTTTATTCCCCCCAGGGTATTTTCTGCATTTTGTTGTATGTATTTTTTCTCATGTGTTTTTGTGAACATCAACCTGCCTTAGGGACAACAGGTAGAAATTAGCCTCGGCTACAATCTGGCATATTTATGTTGTTTATAATGTTCATTATTATGCTCTGTCCGTAATTTAAATAAAGAAAGAATAGTCCCACTGTCCCAGCTCAGACAACAATCCAGTCCTGAATACCACAAAACTAAGATCGTTGTAGTTTCCAGGACTAATCCCTAAGAAATACTTGTGTACCTGATCTACAATGGTGTGAAAAAGTGTTGCCCCCTTCCTGATTTCAATTCAGTTTCTTATTTTTTTCATGTTTGTCCGACCTAAATGTTTCTGATCATCAAACAAATTTAAATATGAGACAAAGATAGCGCAAGTGAACACAAAATGCAGTTCTTAAATGAATGTTTTATTACTTATAATTAAATCCAATCTTATATGGTCCTGTGTGAAAAACCAAATGGGAATGAAAGTAATTGAGACTTTTGAAAGTCTGGAAAAGTCTGGATTAATCCATTTCTGGGAATCATTGTGAGTGAGAGTCAGTCAGTAAGAGTAGTCATTATCTGCAAATGGTGAAAACATGGAACAGTGGTGAACCTTCCCAGGAGTGGCTGGCCAACCATATACCCCAAGAGCACAGTGACAATTCATCCAATTCATCACAGAAGACTCACAACAACATCCAAAGACCTGCAGGCCTCACTTGCCTCATTTAAAGTTAGTGTTCATGACTCAACCATAACAAAGAGACTGGGCTAAAATGGCCTGCATGGCAACGTTCAAGACACTGCTAAGCAAAAAGCACATAAAGGCTTGTCTCACTTTGGCCAGAAAACAGCTTGATGATCCCCAAGACTTTTGGGAAAAAACTCTGTGGGCTAACGAGACAAAAGTTGGGAACTTTTTGGAAAGTGTGCGTCCCATTACATCTGGCTTAAAAATAACACCACATTTCAGAAAAAGAACAAGATAGCAACAGTAAAATCTGGTTGTGGTGGTGTGATAGTCTGGGGCTGTTTTGTTGATTCAGGACCTGGAAGACTTGCTGTGATAAATGGAACCAGGAATTCTGCTTCTACCAAAACATCCTGAAGGAGAATGTCCAGCCATCTGTTGGTGACTTCAAGCTGAAGAGAACTTGGGTTCTGCAGCAGGACAATGATCCAAAACACACCAGCAAGTCCACCTCTGAATGGCTGAAGAAAAACTAAATGAAGATTTCGGAGTGGCCTAGTCAAAGTCCAGATCTGAATCGTATTGAGATGCTGTGGCATGACCTTAAAAAAGTTTACTTGTGTTATCATTGACCAATATTTAAATTTGTCTGATGATATGAAAAATGTAGTTGTGACAAACATGCAAAAAAAAAAGAGAAAGAAATCAGGAAAGGTGCAAACACTTTTTCCACACCACTGTATGAAGGTGACACGTAGCTGCTCCCATGCTACACTCCTGCCTCATGTTCAGTCATTTTATCTCTTACCAATTTATTTCTCTTGTTTTCCTCCAGGCTAAATTCTACGACAACATTCACTCCATCAGCATTACTTTGGTGAACGTGAGCAGAGACGACAACAACTTCCTGCTAACTTGCACTGCCACCAATATTGTAGGCATGACCAATGCTTCTGTTCAACTAACTGTTCACTGTAAGTACACACACACACACACACACACACACACACACACACACACACACACACACACACACACACACACACATGTTTTCATTTGTTGTCATCAGCCTACTGTGCACGTCATGACGTAATGACTCAGTAGCTAGCTAAATTTTCAGATTAGCTAGCTACAGATGATAGATGATTGCTACATATCTAAGGTAACCTGTGACAGAGTTCTCAGAACCCAGAGAATTCAAACTGAATCCGACCCGACCTGACATCATCACATACAACACTCGGTCCGAACCCGACATGGGGGTTGGCGCGCGGCAATGCACATCATGTAGCACTGCATTTTTTCTTAGAAAATGGTTTGAGAGATATAAACAATTACTGTCAGTGCAACAGCCTCTTCTGCCATACTTGCATAATAAAATAAGATAATACTTTATTGATCCCCATATGTGAAATTCAAATGTTCCAGCGGCACAAGTCATGAAAACCAGTGACCAGAAAATAAATGAAATAGGACACAGAGAGCAGGCAGCAAAAAGGCATTAAATAGAACAAACTCAACAGTCAATAAAAAACAATCACTCATGTCTTCTGCGGTAGGAGAAACCTCCTGGTTGTGCCCAGACAAGGTGCACAAACACAAAACTTTGATGTTTTTCTCCCTACATTTTCTTTTAAATCTATTTCCTAAAGTCGCATTTCCTTTCCTAAATCGATTCACCAAGGATAAACTATTCAAATATTACTTATATCAATGACTTGCCTGTCAGAATTTACTGTCTTTGATATTTCTAGTTTTTCATATTCTGTTGGCCGTCTAACTATTCCGAACTCATCATTTTCTCTCTCAAATAGCATCCATTCAAATGATTCTTGTGCGGGTTTCAAAAGTTCTGTGTTTCACAAATTTGCCATCACAATAGCCCTAACATTTTCCTTTAACCTTGAGCCTGAAAGACCAAGCACCCATACACACAACACAGCAACACAACACAACCAGTCCTTGAAAATTATAAAATGTTCCTTTATTTTTTCCTCATGTGTCCGTGTCGACTTGGGATTTTCAATCACCTTAAGTTTTCCTTGTTGAATATCCACCGAAAGGTTTTAGTTAAGTTTACTTTTACATTTATATCACAACTCAGTGCCTGATTTCCTGCTTTTTGGGTTCTCACTTTTGATTTTTTTGTGACAGTTATGTACATGTGACAGCAAAACAAAGCTAGATCTTTTTGTGTCCTCCTCTGTTTAACTGCAAAATGAACAATGTGCATTTGTCCTTTTGTTCTGTTTGATCCTTTAAGTTCCTCCCATCATTGTGAAGCTGAAGGAACCAGAACGCCGCCATGACACATGCATAGAGTTTACTGTTCGCGGTTCTCCCCACCCAACCTTGAGATGGTTTTACAAAGATACGGTGAGTTAGATTCCATTCTGAATAATGTATGTCCCGGTAGGAAGAAATACTGTTTATCGGAAGAAGTTCAGGCCCCATTTAACCACCAGCCACACCTTCTCTATCAAAGAGCCTTCCTGGGGTAAATTCTGTTCTGGTTCTGGTTTGGATCAATGTGGTGGCAACGAAAAGGCTTAAGAGGAGCACTACAACAAGCCCACAATCTCAGGCATTACTTTGCAAAATAAACATCTCTGGAAGTCAGGGAAAGTTGTATGTTCCCTCGGAAAAGTTAGGTTTAATCTAGTGTATCAATTGTGTCCAGAGAAAGTGTGAGCTTGGTTTCCTTTTAAGAAGGAATTGTCTTCTTCAAGACAATATCATGTGAGGAGAACCTTTTATACTGCTCTGACCTGGAGTTTAGTCCTCATACCTTGTATGGTCCTTGCCACATAGTGTTTCACCATTACTTTCTGGCCAGAATGAAACTTAACCTTCCTACAGTTACAATAAAAATACCCTCAAATTAAAACTGAGTGTATGCTCATTATATAGCAAAAAGCCCACTGTCCAAACATATAGCATAGAAACCTGACTGTAGCTACTCACTAAGACTTGGATAAATATAGTTATGTAAATATATACTATGCCGTATAGTGACACTTCAAAGTATTTGCACAGCTTAAACTAATCTACGTTTCTGCATAAAAATTACAAAAACATTAGTTGCTTTCCACCTAAGTCCTGAGAGTAGACAAAGGGAAACCAATCCAATAAATGCAATAGAAATATATTTTTTTTTTCATATACTGTATGTATGTATGTATATATGCACACGTAAAGATGTAAACCATTAAATGACCTCATTGTACATTTGTTGCTCTTGTCACTTCCTATTCAGGAAATTTCCCACACTGAGTATGTGCGACCTGATATGGCTATCTACCAGGATGACATAGAGGGCTGCCTAACCTTTAAAAACCCAACACATCACAATAACGGCAACTACACTTTGGAGGCCACCAACTACCTGGGAGTAGCCACCAGTACTGTGTATGGGCATTTTCTTGACAAACCCTTCGATGGTAAGCTGAGGAGCATGCTGCGTTTATGTCATGTTTATGTGAAAATAAAATGTAGACAATAAAGGCAAGCTATACTAAGAATACTAAGAAAAATAAGTACTAAGTTTCTAGTGTTGCATTTGCTTTTATTGAATCTTTTGTCATATTCACACATACTCTAACTCTACTTTTTAACTACTTATTTCACAGATCCAGACCCAGATTATGATTATGGTAAGTGCTTTTTTGGAACTTGGTTATGCTATAGAGCTGGTTATGCTAAAGAGCAGTGGTTCCCAACATTTTTTTCCTTGGAGCACCCCATGCAGACTCATCCCCCCAGTGTGGAGGGCCCCCATAAAGAAACGCTGGAGCTAAAACCTAAAAGATTAAAGACAGTAAGAGGCAATAAATACAATAAGGATAAAATATTGAAAGAAGTAAAAAAAAAAACTTTAAGATTTAAAGATAAACATTTTAAAATGCAAAGATTTAATAATGATATAATGTAAAGGATGTAGGATATAAAGGATATAAAGAATAAAGGAATAAAAGGGATTTAACCCTAACAGTCTCCACAGTCTCTGAATGCAGCCTCCCCATGGGTTTTACATTTAACTTTGGGGATAATTAGAAGGCCGGTGCCAGAGGACCTCAGGGTCCATGAGGAATAATATGATGAAAGCAGGTCAGATTAATAAGATGGCCCAAGACCATTAAGATATTTAAAAACTGATTTAACTGGAAAGCTTAAAATCTAGTGATCTAGTGGTATGACCTAAATAAAAAACTCAAACCCAAACAATGGTGGCTTTCTCTCAGTCTGCTAATTGTTAGGATGATATACAATAGAGAAAGCAAGTGAAAAACAACAAACTGTTTAGCTCTGTGGTCTTGTGTTTTCCTTTCTACCAGTGACTCCAACTGTAGATACTCGCAAACCTGAAGAAGATGCTTTTGGGGTAAGTAATGTATTAAATGTGTAGATTGTTTTGCAGAAATTTTGACTTGGGGGGTCTGGGGGGTCCTCACAGAGGACACAATACACACGATGTACACTTCATCAATGTGCACTGTTATACACTGTCATTTACTAACAATCATTGTAGGCTCATATACAGTATGAGCTGATGGTCCATCTTAGGAGAGCATGCTTCCCCTTTGACTAGAAACATTAAAAAGCTCTACAGTCAATAATACACGTGTGAGGTTTACTCATATAGCATGTTTTGCACTGAAGACTGATTTTAGTAGTGTCAACACCCCGGCCCCCTGACAGCTAAGAACCCAGAACCCTTATGCCTCGATGTAAACCCTTTCAAGGGGCTGCTTCCACCCACTTCAATTCAGTTTTATTTATATAGTGTCAATAACAATACAGGTTGTCTCGATTTACAAAAGCAGGCCTGAAACCTCCAGAGCAAGCGTGAGGGTGACAGTGGCAAGGAGAAATCAGACTAAGGCCAGCCGGGTACAGACATAAGAGAGAGAAGAGGAGAGTAACAGGACATAAACATACATCTGTCATAGATACAATCCCCTCCAAAAGTATTGGAAGAGCAAGGCAAATTCCTTTGTTTTTGTTGTTTAGGGTTAGGGTTAGGGTTAGGGTTAGGGGGGTTAAGGTGAAGACATTTGGGTTCAAGATCAAAAGATGCTCTGTATGACTAGTCTGCTTTTTGGCCTGGGTTGAAACCTATAAAGTATGCATTTCTTGTTAAAGAGGATAAACCAACATGAAGACCAGAGAGCTGTCTATGGGAGAAAAGAAAGCCATTTTCAAGCTGAGAAAAGAAGGAATATCAATCAGAGCTACTGGACAAACATTAGGCATAGGAAGCACAACAATTTGGAATGTCCTGAATAAGAAAGAAACCACTGGTGTACGTCGAAGAGGTCAGCCAAGGAAAACAACAGTCGTTGATGACAGAAATATTGTGAGAGCTCTGAAGAAAAACCCCAAAACATCAGTAAGTGACATCACCAACGACCTCCACAGTGCAGGGGTGAAGGTATCACAATCCACTGTTCGAAGAAGACTCCAAGAGCAGAAATATAGAGGCCATACCAAAAGATGCAAACCTTACTACCTTCTTACTACTGATGAGTATCAGTAGTAAGAATCAGAAAGCCAGATTGAAATTTTAATGGCTTGGGCATGCATGGCTGCTTTTGGAACAGGCTTATTAATATTTATTGATGATGTAACTGATGATGGTAACAGCAGAATGACTTCCAAAGTGTACAGAAATATTTTGTCTGCCAATTAACGGAGAAATGCATCCAAACTAATCAGGAGGAATTTTATCATGCAGCAGGACAATGACCCAAAGCAAACTGCCAACAAAACAAAGGACTTCATCAGGGGAAAAAAGTGGAAGGTTTTAGACTGGCCAAGTCAATCATCTGATCTTAACCCAATTGAGTAACATTTCACCTCCTGAAGAGGAGACTGAAGGGAGAAACACCCCAAAACAAACAAGAACTGAAAGAAGCTACGGTAAAAGCCTGGAATAGAATCAGAAATTAAGAATGCAACAGTTTGGTGATGTCGATGGGTCGCAGGCTTGAGGCCGCCATTGCAAGCAAGGGTTATGCCACCAAATATTAAATGTTATTTATTTTAAGATTATTTGTTCCATTGCTTTTGCTCACCTAAAAATGGTGTGGTGTAATACAAACGGTGATATATCCTAAGTTGTTTAGCACATCTAGATGTAAATACCAGGAAATAAAAGCTGACAATCTGAACTCTTGTCTCATACTCATCTTTTGATCTTAAACCCAAATGTCTTCAGTGAACAACAAAAACAAAGGAATTTGCTTTGCTGTTCCAATACGTTTGGAGGGGACTGTACATACACTAAATCAAACACGTGAAATCTGATGATGATACAGGCAATCTAATGATATAGAAATCTATATGGTTTGTTTTTTTGCAGTCTCTGAGTCCTTTTCACACAACAGTTGAGGACAGAATGACAATGTCCTCTGTCCAACCACCACAGTCACTGTTGGTGTCTAAACACTCTGTGTCTCAGCTACAGTAGTTTCTGTAACTACTAAGAGTTCTTTTGACGTGCTGGCAGTTTTGAGCTCCTGGTTGAATTACTGCCCTCGGCATAAAATAATTTAACAAGTGTCTCTTGTTGGAAAATTCTGTAAACATAGTAAAAAAAATAATCTTAATCTACAAGGATCTCAGGCCAACCAACATCACCAACTTAAAGTCACATCCTCTGTTTAATTTTTCAGATGTCTGTCAAAGACATACAGTGTATTGTAATCTAATCACTTTCCACCCATCCAACCTCGTTTGCAGGTCTCTGTAGCAGTAGGCCTGGCAGGGTTTGCCTGTGTGATGCTGGTATTAGTCTTTCTTCTCATAAACAAGTATGGACGACGATCCAAGTTTGGAATTAAAGGTAAGGATTTTGTACTGTCTGTGTTCATCTATATTCAGTTTGTGACTGGTCTTGGATTAAGCTTAAAGGTTTGACTGGGATGGAGCTGTAAGCACCAGTATATTTGAATGGAAGGAGATGGATGGCATTCGTGATGGTGCATAACAACTGTAACTCAAAAAAATGAAATGAAGCAACTCCTGAAATTCTCTGCAGAGTGGCACTAACCAACACCAACGACAGCAATAATTGTCTGGTTTGTGTAAATGAACTGCACACTGCATGCTGTAGTTTTACCAGGCCTCTTATCTGATGACTAATTCCCACAGATGGATCAAAAGAGATGATAGAGGGAGAAAAAGAAAGGTTGATGAGTCAGTTCTCTCTAAAGAGATAGCTCCTCCGGTTTGCATAGTCATTGCTCCCCCACATTTTAGTTTTGAGTTTTTTTTTTATTATTATTATTTATTTTTTCTATTGTTTTTCAGCAATCCAAATCTTGTTTTATGTCTTTATCTCTGCCTTTTTTGTTCAAAATGATCAAAGCTCTAGATGGTCTTGGTACACACAGTGGCTATCACTTTTGGCAATATAATACAGTTCATATTTTTTATTTTTTTTTTTATTTTTTATTTTAAAATATCCTATGCCCAAATGGAAATAAATTTATTTATGATTAAAACTTTACAATGTTGGTATACCTGTGGCTAAAGATGCCATTAAAATTTTTAGTTACTCAGAAATCTTTTATCTTTTTAAATTCAATATCTAAAGTTTAACATGTTACAGCTTGTAGCAGGTTCCATCAGTAACCCACTAGAACTTGATAGAGCTCATTTTGACACCAGAGAAACTCATTCTAAACTGCTTATATTTAGCTCTACAATAACATCAAAATGTGCCACAAGCCTCCTATGATGACAGTGGAAATATCACCCTCATTTGAGGTTTCTATTTTCAGTATAAACCTTATTAGCTAGAAAGTTGTGCTGAGGCTCTGACTCACTCCCACAATAAACCTGGGGCCTCATGTACAAAGGGTGTGTGCGCTGAAAAATGTTGTGTGCAGTTTTTTTCATGGCAAAATTCAGATGTATCAATAGTGAAATGAGCGTGGAAATGTGTGTGGCGTTCAAAGGGTGCATACACCAAAACGTGTATGAACTTCTCATACATCAGGATTTTTGGTAGAGCAGAGTTTTCTGGGTTTGAGTGTACACCCATTTTTAGTAGGAAATCCACACAAGTCTTTGTATGAGGCCCCTGCTGTGTTTTTACCAAAAGGCACAATGTTAAAGAAAATCTGAAGAGTCTTCCTCACTGCATGTTAGAAAGATATGGACTTTTCTGTAAAAATCTCTTAGTTCCATGAGCAGAAGTAGCACATCTGATGCAACTAATCAAGCCCTTGATTTGCTGCATCAGGTGTGCTAGAGACCACACCTGATTTGGAAACATATGTTCTGTTGGGGAACCTGTTCATGGGGTTGAATAGTTTAGAGACTGCAGTAGTCATTAAAAGTGCCATTTTGTGTTGAAGTGGAATATGCAGTGCTGTAATATTGAATTGTACTTGTTTGCTTTGGTTATTGCAAACAGCTGCTATTTTCAATATTTTGCCAATAAACCTAATTTGCGGGAGTTGAATAATTTCGATTGCAACTGTATGTCACACTGCTTGACAGGTTCTGTTGCAAAAATACAAGTTGAAGAATACAATAAAAAAAAATTGTTCTAAAGACAAAGTAAAAAATAACTGAATTAATCTTGCATAACATAACAAACTCTAGGCACATAATTCAAATGACTGGTAATTAGGGTGTCTTCACATTTTGTTATAAGGTATGTCTTTCTGTGCCACTTTAAATAGAGACTTGTTTTTTGACATAAATGTTGTTGCTAGTTGGTTAAATTTCTTTGAAATTTTCCATGTCTTGAAATACTTATTATCTTTTGATATTCACAGCATGCCACAAACATCTAATACGTTACAAAAGTAACTACAAAGATACACTGTTTTAACAGGACATAGGGCCCTATAGTTAGCAAATTAACTGAATGGCTAGATTCAAGATTCAAGTTTATGGTCATGTGCACCATATATAGAATACCTGTAAAAAACTAATGCAAATATCCATATGCAAATGAGAGTGTAAACAATGAACTGAAATGCCCATAGAAACTGAGAAAGTGAACAGTGCATTGTATGACATGAAATATTTCATGATTTTAGTCCATGCTCTCAGCTGTTTAGGAGTGATGGCAGAGAGGAAAAGGGACTTCCTTCACTCTTGAGGTCCTGCATTTCACACTCCTGTACCTATGGCTTAAGGGTAGAAGTGTGAACAGTCTGTGGCAGGAGTGGGTGGTCTCCTTGGTGAAAGAGGCAGCTCCCCTGTGGACTCTCCTGACTCACTGCTTTGCTTTAACTTCATGGCTAAATCTACTCATCACACAGATGAGATCACAGACATCAGCTTATTTTTGACTGAAATGCTATGAATGCAGGATTGAGCCTTAGTTATTTGTATTCACTTTAGGAATGGATATACAGTACATATCATATTAAAACAGTTAAGAGCACCACAGACACAATATTTTTCTCATAGGTTAAATTGAATGTTTATATACATTTTTAATTTCATTTTTAGTTTCTAGCTTTATATAATTAAGAATAATGGATCATAAGTGGGTTTAATGTTTTTATTTTTTGACATTTATTAACAATGTTAGTAGCAACTGTTTTACCCTAAATTAAGCTCGTTCTGTGGCTAACTGTAACAATAGCTCTTTGAATTTCACAATTTAATGTGTGGTGGTTAAGAGTGTAGTCATCATTTTTGCTTTACTATTCCATTGTTCATAACCACACACTTATCTTTAAACTTTAATGTAGCATATTAAACAGTAGTAATGTTCATGTTAGCTAGCACTATTGTCTTATGGTTTAGAAACAATGGATTGGTGGTAGAGGAGGGGAAGAACAAGGAAGAGTAGAAGAAAGAGGAGAAGATGGAGGAAGATTGCAAATCACTAAAACAAAATGTGTCTCTTTAACTAAAATGAGTCTGACCACCCTGGTCTACAGAGAGTTTGAGAGTGGCTCAGTGAGTTTTGATTTGGTAATTTTGATCTAAACTTGAATATATTTCTGTTCTGTTTATGTATATTCATTCTATATTTTATTCAGTTTATTTACATGATTTAATTTTCTTAGGTTCTGTGTGTGATATTACACTGATATTACTAATTGTCATTAAAAGTGCCATTAAATTAAAGTTAGCAGTAGCCTATATTTTAGTTTGATTTTACAAATCACAATAAATGACATATCACCCAGTGTATGGGTTCTTTTTTAATCCCTGAATAGGGTTACTTTCACTCATTGGGTTGGGTCAAATGAGCAGGATTCTGGGTTAAATGGGTTAACCTAAACACTTGGGTCAAAATAACCCAGCTCATGTTCTCTCCCATCGTTGATCAGCCCTTGGGTTATGGGTTGGGTTACTTTTTAACCCAGCAGTCTTTAGAGTGTAATTTTGAACATGCTAAACTTAATGCTAAACATCTGGATTGCTTGAAAATGATCATGCTACATTTTTTACTTTTTTTTTTTATCACGAGAAATACCAGATAAAGCCTAAAGAGGTGGCAGACTGCAGAAAGTCAAAAAAAGCACCCCGCCTCTTTCGCCAATGTTTTTTTTTTTCAAAACCTATCTTTTGCTGTGTTGTATGTACTGTATGTATGTATACTGTTGTATTCGGCACCCTGAACCAAACATACTTGAAGCAGGTTAATAGCAAAGCTTCTTTCATCTTGGTTGACATGTTGTTTTAATAGTAACCCTTTAGAATGATACAAATCTGTAGCAGGTTCTAAATAAGATCACAATTAGCTGACTGATTGATACAAAGGCCAAGCATGCTGTAGTCTTGGTGAGTCACTGACTGAATAATTAACTTTGTTTGTGAAAACTTGATTTATTGACTGGGAATCTGAGAGTCTGTCTGAGATGATTGGTTGAGCAGATGAACAATACCTGACTGTATACTGGTTTGCTTATTGATTGCTGGGGTCCATTGGTGTCATTCAACCAACTCTCCTTCTTTCCATCCCCCCTGTATTTATTCTTGCAAACCATCCCTGTGGCAGAAATATCCCAGAATTGAAAACACTTATCTAGTCAGCCTGTGACTGTGACAATTAAGACAGATTGGTCCAGTCTGACAGAGTCTCTGTGTCCCCTCCCCCCCCCAGGTCCAGTAGCAGTGATAAGTGGTGAGGAAGACTCTGCCAGTCCCCTTCATCATGTGAACCATGGGATTATCAGCCCGTGCACACTGGAATCGGGTTCGGATGCAGTGGTTATTGGATTGACTAGGATCCCTGTTATAGAGAATCCACAGTACTTCAAACATGGACACAACTGCACCAAACCTACTACATGTGAGTATTTATTTTGATGGAGTCAAAGGGACTCTGCATGTATATTTATGGATTATGGATATTTATTTGTGAAAAGACTTGATCAATAAATGTAAATGATCAATACATACATTAAAAATATATGTGTTAATATGCCACTCAGTGTATTTTGAAAGTTCCTCATTTAAAAATCTAAATTTAGTTAAAATCCTTCCTTACAACATAAAATTCCGTGGCACTATATTCATGTTCAGTCAAACTATGATAAAGGAAAAGTAAGGAATTTCAATTTTAATTTATAAATAGCGAGTTGGAAAAAGCTGACTATTTGCCTTGGAATTGCAGCAGTTACAGTAGTTCATGTGGCTTTGCAAATGGGCTGAAGCATAGTGTAACAGGACCATTAGAGTAATATACTCTGGGTTCAATGTGTTTCAAGCTTGTATGTCCTTTTGAAATGGCATTTAAAGCTTTAAAAGTATGAAACACGTTCACCTGGCTGCACTAGAACACCAAGCATTCAACCTCCTACTACCGTATAGATTTATTGCCAATGTAGATGAGTGCAATGACCATAGTGTTACCTTCAGCCACCTCAGTCTTCGTTGGAGAGGAGAGGAGAGGAGAGGAGAGGAGAGGAGAGGAGAGGAGAGGAGAGGAGAGGAGAGGAGAGGAGAGGAGAGGAGATGTTTCGAAAGTCTCTTCATTAAAACATTGCCATAAAAAAAAACATTACCCTCATATTAGCACAAACAAACCCTTTTCTCAAATACACAAAAATTCAAACAATAAACTTTTCTCTCAGATCACAAATTCACAATGAGCTCTCCATCCCCTCATACAGAGCACAACACCCCCTTGACTGCCCACATACAACTGAAGTCTTATATACTGTCTATTATTATTAAGTAGACATACTCCACCCTAGGTTGAGCCTTTAACAGTCCCCCAAAAACTGGCACCAGCTCCACACTCCCAGAATTCTGGGCCCTGTTCCTGTGTCTCAGCCAGATAGAAAGTTTAGCAAAAACATCAAACAATGATTTTGATCTTGGACACTCCACAAACAAAAGAGCGAGGGTTTCAGTCCAAGAGCAAAACAAACACTCACCCCAGGATCAATGCACGCTCTGTACCTTTTTGTAGTTATTGCACCATGTACAATCCTCCACTGGAGGTCTGCTGTCCGGTTTTCAATGGGTAGCTTGTACAGGAAACGACATTTGCCTTTCGGGGAAGAGTCTGGGCCAAAGAACTCCTCCTTGACTCCCTTACCTCCGACAATCGCTGGAAATTGAGGACTTTGATACAGGTCTGGTATAGACCCTTTTTTAATGTATCTCGAAGCATACTCAGAGATGGCATTGTGAAGGATAGAAACTTGCCCCCCTCCGCCTGCCACTCCTGAACTGCTGGGGAAACAAACAGACAAGGGAAACTATATTCACCATCCTCACACCACTGCTCGCACAAAGTTTTGTCTCTCAAAAACTGCAATTCTGTCACATAGCCACACAGACTTCTGTCACCACTCTGTTGAACAATCTGGTAGAGGTGATGTTGCCCCTCTCCTTCAGGACATCCACACGCCTGTAAGTCATTAGATGGACAAGCTAGGTGCATCCGACCTGTCTCAGATTGTCACGAAGGCTGGCAGATTGCAGAGTTTGAGTTCATAGAAAGTCATTGAAAACAGAGGCTCCTCAAATATCCATAATCCTGGAGTGTGTATGACTGCATTACTTATCTTAAGAATTTTCCAGGCCTGCAGTACCGAGCTAGCTAGCTAGCTAATTAGTTTTAGTTTAGTTCATTTATTTCGAACATTCAAGAAAGAAAAGAAATGCATCAAATGCATATACAATTGAAGAAAAAACAAAGATAGAAAAATAAATATATTTTCAATAAGTAACTTAAACTTAATTGTCCACGAACATGTTTTGTATATTGTTAGAAAGTAGATTATTTCTTTCTTTGAACATGATTTGTGCAGTTTTGAATTCCACCAAATCCCTAAATTTAAGTGCATGTGACTTTAAAATATTTTGTTGGTGTGTTCCCGTAATCCCACATTATGTATGACCCTGATGGCTCTTTTGCAGTGTGCATATTGTTTGTAGACTGCTTTTGTAAGTGTATCTATATAGTGTAATGTTGCAGCTTGAGGATAGATACTTAGAGAGATAGACTCCAGAAAAACTGTTTCCAAACCCCAGACTTCCAGCTCTCCACAAGAGCAGTCGAGCTCTACCCAACCAACTTGGACCAAAGCTGTAGAGCAATCTTTGAGGTGTTTGCAGTCTGAATGAGGCAACTTTTGACCTAACATTTACCAGTCCCTGGCCATGTTCAGCTACAGGCAGATACAGGGCTGCTGCCTCGACCCAGTGCTTTTCTGACCAGAAAAATGTCCAGGATTGCCCTCTGGACGTCCTCTATCAGTCCTCTCTGTGATCAAACTGATGTGTGATGAGCCAGAGAGTCAAGGTAACCAAGCTATTGGCAAAAAAACACAAATCTGTGCTTTACCAACTTCCCACCACAGTTTCAGGGAACCAAAGTCAGCTTTTTTAGTTTTCCAGTTATGCCAAAATTGCACAAAGCACGGGCAAAAAATATCTTGTAGTAATTTGTTATTAAAATGCCAGCATGACTTAAGACATTCACCTGGAGAGGTTATTATTTCAGCTATCACCAAATAGTGGTCTGTAAATCCAACTGGACTAATACTGCATTTAAGGAATCTAGAACTAAGAAAAAAAAAATAATAATAATAAATCCTACCTAGTCCGGTGTTTTAGCCTAAAAGCATCCTACAGGTCAATATGAAGTATAGCAGTGTGAAGGGTGATTGTGGGTGTGGTTCCTCACCATCCCTATCAACAAAAAAAATCTGAAGTGAAATCACCACCAATAATAATATGATCTTGATGGTAGTATGACTTGTTTTTTAGGAGGGCGTTAAAACCTCCTCTGTCTACTCCGTTGCATACTCCGTTGCATAAATATTAACAAAACATAAGTCTTATATTCTTCCCTGAACTTCTTCAGTACAGGTTAAATAGTTGCATTCGTATTTTCTTTGAAGAGGATAGCTACTCCTGCACTGAAATTTGTTCCATGACTGAGGTTCTAAGATCCCTCCCACCACACATCTCAATCTGTTTTATGGTTTGAAATCTCTGATATTAGCACCCTCTTCTGCCTGTCCCTCCCGCAATTTATATTTAGAGACCCTATCTTGAGGCTCCTCATAGAAAAGTCATATAAGAGAGACAGGTATGCAGAGACAAGCAGACAACAGTGGACAGAGAGAAATGCCCTGTGATGTATGATCATTTAATTTTTTGTTCTTCTATGAGTTCTAGTACTTTTTCTCAGAGTAGTAAGGTGCTTCTTGAGATGGTAATGTTTGTTTTCATCAAGCAGATCAAAACCAACCTGTCTTTTCAACACATTAACAGATCTAATGAATGTACTCATGTCGCTGAAGTAACACTTTTACTGATCTGTTGAAAGTTTCATCCAAGAACAAATTGATTTATTCCAAAGAATACAGACCCATATGTTGACTAGAATTCTCAGCAACTGAGACATTATCTGACTCTTAATCACCTTCCATGTCATCTCCTTGCCGTGAAGCCTGGCTGTTACACAACTCATGTCCTTCACTGACGGTCAGATCTTTACAAGAGTGACTGTTGGAAGTTCCTTCATCATGGTCAAGCAACTGTGAATTGTTATTGACTTCTTCTACCTTAGAGGTGCTCTGGTTTTCTAAAATTATCAAATCCTGCTGTCCTGCAGACTTACTTTTTTCCTTACTTTTTTTCTGAATAATTTTGTACAACAAGTGCAGCATTGTTACATGTTACCACCACTCCAAGAGCAGACTCTCTCTGGACTCAAGACACTTACAGGCAGACGCTAGAGATAAATTAAATAAGTAACAGTGTCAGAGTTCTGCTTGTGAGAGTTAAAATAGCTAAAAACATTCTTAGGTGTGATCAGGCATGTGTGAGTTAAGAACACGTGTGTGTGTAGATCTATTTCAACAGTTCCTTACTGAGGAAGGCCACAGCAGATGGAATAAATGACTTTTGTAGCTATTCTTCTTGGCCATTGGTATGGCCAGGCTGCAGCCTGAGGGCAGCAGCTGGAATGCTGAATAGAGGGGAAGAGTGTGATCCTGATAGATCCGGATTGGCTTTTTTATTGTTGCCTGTGTATGCTGGAGTGGAAGTTGTTCTTATCCAATCATCTTGCTGGCCTGATTGACAATTTATGCCAGACTGTTCTTTCATTTCACTGTGAGGTACCACGCCACCATTTTGTAGATTAGGAGGTTCTCAGTCAGTGACTTGTATACCACGGTCTTGGTGCATTTAGTGGCATCAAAACTCCTCAGTTTTCTGAGGAGGGCAAGGTGCTGTCTTCCCTTTTTGTAAATGTAGTTTATATTGTCCAACTGACTGTCTACTATGGTTCCCACGTATTTGAAGTGTGTTACCTGCTCCACCTTCTGATCCTTCATGCTGACTGGTATGATGGTGAGTGAGGGTCAGTGCTATCTCCCCTTGCTCTCTTTCTTCCTCCAAAGCTCTTTGGTCTTAGCAGCTTTGTCCACCTCAATGTTATTGTCGAACCAGGAAACAAGAGTCTTGGTGAACTGGCAGTAGGAGGTGCTGTCTGTGCCCTGCAGACAGGCAACCAGGGCCATATCATCTGCATACTTAATGAGGGAGGAGTCATTGTTGTTGTATATGGAGAAAAGCAGAGGACGCAGGATGCAACCTTGAGGGACACCTGTGTTCAATATGAGAGTGTCAGAGAGGATGTTATTTATGCAGACTTAGGAACTCCCTAACCCAAAGGACCGGACTCCTACTGACATTCAGGTCAGTGGTGCTCCATGCATTTGCAGAGGAGGGATGTGAGAGCAATGGGTCTGGTCATTGTTGGATTTTACATGGAGGACTTTTTGCACGGGGATAATAGTTGCTTTCTTCCAGGCCTGCGGGATGAAGTTGAAGGTCAGAAATAGTTGGAATATTTGGGTGAGAACAGGTCCCAAATGAGTTGTGCATTGCCTCAAAACCCTCCCTTTAAGTCCATCAGGGCCAGGGGCTTTGGGAGGATTGACCCTTCCCAGTGTGGAAATGAATGGTGACTGTGAAGTGACAGGAAGTCATCCCAGAACAGACACTGTCACTCTCCCCCTTAAAATCTCCTGTGTCAAATCGCGCATTAAAACAGATGAAGTCGCCAGATCGAAAGGGTTATCACAAAGAGCAGCTGGCTTAGGCTGCCTACCCATCATCTGGCTGCCTATCCATGTATCTCTTGCATTCCCAGTCCTCAGCTTCCTCTCAAATTTGTCCTTATAATCTGTTTGTGCTTTTTTGGTCAGACATCTTATTTCTCTGCTTATTTTCCTCATTTCTTCCCAGTTTCCCTGAAGAAAGGTTTTTCTTCTTTAGATTTAAATATTTTATTTCCTTGCTGGTGGTTTATTGTTAGAGTAGATTTTGATTTGTTTTATTTAAATTACAAAGTCCACACAAAAATGTATGTAGCTGGTCATGTTGTCTGTTCTGGCAGTCCAGATCATTGATAAATAGGTCTCAGTCAGTGGTCTCATCCACAGAGATGTCTGTCACGGCTTGATGGTGAATAATGGTGGTGACAGTACTGTGGGAGGAGGTGAATCACATTTTGGTCTGACCGTCCCAGAGCTGGGTGGGACTTAGCCTCACATGCATCTTCTATGTTCCCAAAGCACAGATCTAAAGTTTTATCCAATCTTGTTGGGCATGTCACATGCTGTTGCAGCACTTCAAACACTTCTGTGGATAACATAAATCTATTCAAAATAAATGAAGTAGAAATAAAGTTTCATATTAAATTAATAATCTGTAAATAAAATATAAATAAAGTGCAAATGAAAACATTGCCGTATAACCTGCTGATGAATACAGAGATATGATAGATTTCTGTATATGGTCCAATTTTGCTTGTGTTTCTTTTTCTGTGCTTACTATACAGGTGCCAGGAGAGGCCAAAATACAAAATAAAGATTTTAAAAATCTTGATTCTTGTTCACAACATCCCTTACTCTACAATAATTCAGGTCAAAAATACTGACAAAGTTAACCAACTTAGAGGCATCCTGACAGTTGAATTCCTCAGAGGTAGTAATGGAACCCTTTCCTTCACAGTGAGAGTGAAGGAAAAATCGGACCACGGCTTTGTCTTCTACTGCTTATTGGAGTGTGTTAAACAACTGCTTGCTGCCTCACTGACACTAAGTGGTGGGAAGCTGCATTGCAGTCGTATGGCCCTCGCGGTCCACAGGTGTAGAACTGAAAGTTTTTTGTGGTCCATTAGTTGGCGCTCATGGCCCACGCCCATGGTTAAGAATCCAGGTGTAAAGTGTGCTCCATCTCAACTACCATTCGTGCCCTACATTTAAAATTCACACAGAAACCACTTAGACAGACAGAGTGTCAATTCAGTTCCTATTTTTCTCTCTCAGATGTTCAGCATATCAAGCGGCGAGATATTATTCTGAAGAGGGAGCTGGGAGAGGGAGCCTTTGGCAAGGTCTTCTTGGCAGAATGCTACAACCTGAGTCCTACCAAGGACAAGATGCTAGTTGCTGTTAAGGTAAGAGACTGATGATAGAGGAGAGTGTGTGCGTACACACACACATTCATTACAGATATTACAGAATCCAAGCTTAATTAACACAAATTATGCAAGATTATGCAAGATCTTTTAGTAAAATCAAAACATAAGCTTGCATACAGAGTGAAGATAAAGTATAATTATAATTATAGATTATAGGCTACATTGTTATACCTCTATATTAAATAATGCCAGGCATGATGGCATAGCACCACAAAAGCACTGAAATTATAGTTTTATTGGGCACTGACTGCGCATGGTGCACACACCACTTGAATCATCTCGTGGATAGCTTTTAAAATGAGATTATGGAGAAATCCAAATGGGTTACAGGTTATTGAACCAGAGGGTTGGTGGAATGGTTCGACCCCCACCACATAAACAACATACAGAAGTTCCCAGGCATACTGGGGTGTGTGAATGTGGGAATAAATGGATAGATGTGTGACTGTAGCTGTTAAGTGCTTTGTGTACCATCCCATTTACAAAACATATCCTTATATGTGCCTCTAATAAGAGAGTAATTGAACATTTTTATGGTGTATTCATTGTCAGCATTACTTTTGCTGACCAAAAAGGGCAAAAGCAATACTTTATGTAACTGTGAGAGTGAGGGGGAGAAGATAGATGAGAGAGAAAAGCACAGAAGTAGCCTATTTAGGCCATAGGCTATTAACAGTAATCAGTATTATCATTTTGCTAAAATCACCCAGTGGTATCTTTCAGTTGCATCTCATTCTTAGCTGACCTCCAAGAACTTTTGTATTTAGAAAGAAATCTAACCATACCGAGGTGTTAAACTAGATAAGTGATAAGGATAATGACTGTAGGCAGCAGAACACATTGTGTTTATTGTATCTACTGTGGGCCATCAGAGGGTCAGTAGGAAGAGGGAGCATAAGTTTGGTATTCTAATTTTGTGGTTCTATTAAATTTCATTGCAAGAAAAATATATTTGTAATAAAATATTTCCAAAGAATACTATATAAAAAATATATGTAAGTTTGTAATTGTAATTTGTATGTACATTTCTTATTAAATTTCAGTTAAAAAAAGAAGGCAGGAGAATGACAGAAACATCAAAATCTGTAATAACATTAGTCTCTCCAGGATGAACTTGTGGACAACTTGTGTTTTATCCTTTTGTCTTTACTTTTTTTTGTTCACACACCATATTTATGCCCCAAGACAGATAATCAACATATATCTGTAAGAGACCTACATGAAGGAGCAATAGTTACATAGCAAGTGCTGGGGAACAACTGCAGATGGATACAGGGAGGACTGTAACCATGGCTGCCAAACTTGACACATAAATGGATAATGAAGTGGGAAAAAAAGCGCTCTCTCTCTTTCAGGCTCTGAAGGACCCCACGCTTGCAGCCAGGAAGGATTTCCAGCGAGAAGCTGAGCTGCTGACCAACCTCCAGCATGAACACATAGTGAAGTTCTATGGTGTATGTGTGGACGGAGACCCTCTCATCATGGTGTTTGAGTACATGAAGCACGGAGATCTCAATAAGTTTCTCAGGTCAGTTCAGCAGAATAGGTGGTGTCACTTCCCCTTCGAAGTATTAAATGATTAAGTTACTTCGTGATTTGAACAGTCTAATTTTACCACCAGCTGCTATAATGGCTAAAGGATCTTCTGCACATCGTCCATTATTGTTCCCCTGTCACCGTGTGACCTATCCAGATTGGTCCTATCATTTGACTTTTCCTTCCTTACTGCTTACAATGGGATTAATTCGTCCGTACCATCCAGTCTTTCTTGGATGCCAACAGCTCTCTCCTCAGTAGTCACTTCACAAGTTACCCAGAAGCTTGAAGACAAGTAGGTGTTCCAACATCTACTTGTTGGAACATCTACACTGCTGTCTAACAGATCTTCCACTGTGTGAGCTTTAGGACATCACCTGATGAAAAAGACATAAAGTAATAATTCATTCAATTCATACAATGAATTTCACTGCCATTTGAATATACATCAACAACATTAAAACCACTGAAAGGAGAAGTAAATAACATTGACCATCCCGTGATAATTCAATGTTCTACTGATAAACTTTAGGACCTTCATGTGGAGGAAAGACACCTAGACCAGACCAGACACCCCCACCCCATAGCAATGACACTCCGTGATGGCAGCAGCCATCACCAGCAGGATGCAGCCTGACACACACACACAAATGGTTTAGGAACAACAGTGAAAAAGACTTCCGTTTTGTGCAAACTAAAGAAGAAGCTTATGGTTCTTACTACCACGCCACCATAGAGAGAGTATTATTGGCATGGAGCAATTCGGTAGGGTATAACAACTGTTCAGCTGCTGACAAAAAGAAGTTGCAGAGGGTGATAATAATGGAAGACTGAACCATTCACTAGAGGGTATCTCCAGCTCCAGCTATCTCCCAATGTCTCTGCAGAGGAAAAAACATCTCCTCCCATGCAGGACATAAACTGTTTTCTTCGTTACTCTCAGACAGAAGATACAGGAGCTTGAAGGCATTAAACAGACTTAAAAAAATAGTCAGTAGCCATATCAGGCTGACAAATAATCATACTGTACTGCAGTCTTAGTGCATATGTTATGTTCTCACACTATTTTATTCCCATTTTACATCATCGATTTATACACTTCTATATACCATTTGTAGGAGCCAAATTGATAATTTTTTGTGGGTGTTGTGCACATTTGTGCCAGTAGGTGACAGTATCTTTAGACCTATAGTTCACTGTCTATATAGTCAGGTGGGTTAATTGGCGCAGGTGCACACACTGGGGAAACTATACAGTTTTTGACTGTGCCAAAGAGTGCAACGTCTAGACCGGGCCAAGGAATGTAAAGTGTAGTGTTGTGTCTGAAATAAATCAGCAAGGAAAACTTTGGACAATTTTTATAGTGTTTCTTTTTTTGCCAGTATAATATTTCTGTGAATAATGAATGAAACTTTATTTATAGAGAACTTTTTATACAAAGGATTTCATACATCCCAAAATGCTTTATGTAAAAAAATAAAACAAAGACAAAAGGCAATAGACCAAGAGACCACACACACACGCGCGTACACATGCAGACACGACAGACAATTTTAAAAACACTGAGGAATTTAAGAGCAATGAGGAAACGCTATCCCACCCTCACCACCTTAAAGTTGGGGAAACACTAGAGACATAAAAATAACTATAATAAAACTATAACTATAATATAAAAAATTCAATTAAAATACAAGATTCAAACAACTTTATTTATTTAGTTTCGATTTAATTTCTGGCATAATGTCAGCTATATGTTCTGAGTTTCTAACAGACTGTGAAACTGTCTCCTCAGAGCCCATGGACCAGATGCCATGATCCTGGTGGATGGGCAGCCTTTGCAGACAAATGGTGAGCTGGGTCTGTCCCAGATGCTTCACATAGCAAGTCAGATTGCTGCTGGAATGATCTACCTGGCATCCCAACACTTTGTGCACCGTGATCTGGCAACCAGGAACTGCTTGGTGGGAAATGGCATTCTGGTGAAAATAGGAGACTTTGGCATGTCCAGAGACATTTACAGCACAGATTATTACAGGGTAAGCTTGTTCACGTATAATACAACTCTTGCTTTGTTGTCTTTTATGCCTTCATCAGATGAGTGAAAAAGCACAATTATTTATATATGTTACATATTTCCAAAGGGAATTGCTGTGGACAAATAAACAAGTATGGATTTGCATCCAGCACAAAATAGAAACATGAGCCATAGAAATGCTGTTGGAGGACTTGGGGTGGGAAACCTTCCATATTCTCTTATTGCTGAACACAACAGTTCACTGCTTTGTTAGGGCATTACTAACTAAACTCAACTCAATGGTTACAGCAGAAAAAAATATTAGGATTGCTTGGAACAAGTAAAAAATAAATAAATAAATAAATACATTCTTGCAGTATTTTCAGAAAACAATTGTTATATCTGATATCATTTTGTAATAAGTATACAAGGAGATGCGGATCTGTATCATGTACATTAATCATATATATATATTTATAATGTTTCACTAGATATCACTGGATATTATTATTTTCTGTTTAGGTATGTGTTTGTGCAAAGGTCTCCAAGTACATTTATTTTATGTGTGGACCAGTAATAATCAAAAGCTTTGACCCACTTTAATGTGGAGTCACATACTGGAATTTTCCATTATAAATTCTGAGTTCTAGCCCAAATAAACGTGGGTGCATTCAGACCTTAGAAGTATTCATCTTAGTTTGTAAAATATTCTAATTTGCATTTTAATGTTCGGAATATAGACCTCTGTCTGTGTGTGTGTGTGTCTGTGTATGTGTGTAGGTGGGAGGTCACACCATGCTGCCTATTCGCTGGATGCCTCCAGAGAGCATCATGTACAGAAAGTTCACTACAGAGAGTGATGTTTGGAGCTTTGGAGTAATTCTTTGGGAGATCTTCACTTATGGCAAACAGCCATGGTTTCAGCTCGCCAACAATGAGGTACACTGTCTTTTACATACGTATGTACTATATGCACTATTTATATCACCAACCAATACCAAGAAAACTCCAGGAAGTAGACTTTCCACTTGACAATTTTTCACGTCCTTAAAGTTATATTGAACTTGGGTGGGACTAAATGAATTACAGCCAACATGAATTAAAACCTCAGCAGTGTAATGAGGATTTTAAACAATAGGATTTTAAGCTATAGATGTTGGTTGGTTGTCAACACTTTTTCAAAACTCCTAATTTGATATTGTAATGAACAAGGATGAGAAAACATCATCTTTAAAATGTGTTCTGAGACTGAATAGATGAGCAAATGTAGGAAATGTTATGTGTCATGTCTGCAGCACCATGATGATGTCACGGCATTCCACGAGACAGTCATTGTGTTGAACCTGGCAGGAGACGTTTTCTGGAATAAGGCAATGTTTTGTTTAACTATGTGTTTCTTTGTCTTTCCAGGTAATAGAGTGTATTACTCAGGGCAGGGTACTGGAGCGCCCCAGACTTTGTCCCAAGGAAGTGTATGATATGATGCTGGGCTGCTGGCAGAGGGAGCCACAACAGCGCCTTAACATTAAGGACATTCAGAAGATCCTGTTTACTCTGATGAAAGCCACACCAGTCTATCTGGACGTACTGGGATAAATATGGACACAAGCAGAAAGGAATAGACGTGTTCTGAGTAGAACTTGATCATTACTCGAATACCAGTAGATAGATGGGGACAGAAAGAAATGGATTACCTCGGATCAGAAGTCTGGTCTGGACTCACACCATGATGAATCTATGTAAACATGGATTAGGAGTGGACTATACCTTGCATCCAGCTGCCTGATATTTAAGGGAAATTAAATAATGGTGGTATAACGTGTATTTCACAGGCCAAAAATCAACTGGACTACACTGCATTGTATCATTACCTAAAACATGACTAACCAAATTGTACTGGTCTGGCATGATTTCATTTTCTTAATAATTTGGATACCCTCCTTTCCTAGCATACGCATCTGCATTTCATCTTGTCTAGATCATTACAGCACTGGTTTGATTGAAGTCTAGATGAAGCCTGACCTAGCATGTTAGAGTTTGGTTTGAATGATTGTCTGTCATCACAGAAACTGACCTAAGTGCCTCCCACTTCTTTCTAAAAACTTGGAAAAGGTAGTTTTTCAAAAAAGAAAATAATAATAATAATAGCACTTTTACATTTTGTTTACATGCCTAGAAAAAGGAATGCTGGTTGTAAAATATTCTCTCTTTTCTTACAACAAACCAATTTTCAGCATTATATATATAAACATATATATATTGCAAAAATATAAACCAAAACTCAAAAACTGAACTGAAATAGAAATCATACAAAAAATAGAAACCCTTTGCGGAAAAAAATAATGAACAGAAAAAATACTTTTGGTACCTTTTGACAACAGAGTTAGACTATCCAAGTTGAAGTTACTTTTTCGGTTTTTAAAAATACATATTTTCTATATTTTATATTTATTCTATATTAATTACAATAGTGTACATCTACCATTTTCCAAAGCCATTGGAACATGATTCCTCTGAGTAGGAAAAATCATCAGCAAACGGAAAACAATTGGCTCAGAGGGCTTACTTAAGAAGATGAAGATGTAAAATTTAGTCAGCTTTAAGATGGATGTATATACTATAAATGTGTATCTTGGGTCTTCTGTATTTTGAGATATATTGACTTCTTTCCTTTTCAAGAGTTTCATTATTTTGTAGCTTCTGAATTTCTGTTCAATGATTAAGTGAAGGTCAGTAGTAGTTTATTAACCTTTATTTTCACTTGTGGGCATAGAATTATATTTACAGTATTTGCCTCTTTCAGAATTGTTTACATTTCTGCATAAAAATGATTCAAAAAATTGTTATGAGGATTGTTATGAGTCCAAAACAAGTTTACACTTTCACACAAGTCCGGAAAGTAAACAAAAATCTTATTTTCACATATTTGTGAGTTGTAAAAGTAAGTGAACCCTTACTGTATTTTCAGTTCCTGGTGTGACTCTCTTATGCAGCAATAACAGCAACTAAATGTGTTCGCTAACTAACTACTCATCCACAAGAGCTTGGAGCCCATTCATCATTAAAGAGCTGCTTAAGTTCTAAGATCCTGGTGGGTTTCCTCACATGAACTTCTTGCTGCAGGTCCTTCCACAGAACTTCCATTAGATTAAGATCAGGGTTTTGAGTTGGCCATTCTAGATTAATTTTGTTCTTTTTTAACCATTCTTTTGTAGAACTTGTTTCCTTGGACTCATTGTCTTGCTGCAAGAACCAGTTTCTATTAAAATTCAGCTCATGAAAATTCAGAATTTATTGGTCCACAAGCTGTCCTGGCCCAGATGCAACGGAACAGACCCAAACAAGGACATTAGCACCCCATGTCTTAAAGACCAGGATGAGATGTTGGAAGGAGTTCTCCAAATATGAGCCTCTGATTTAAACCAAATAATTTTACTTTGGTCTCATCAAACAGTTTCCCAATAGTCTTCAGATTTGTCCACATGATGCTGATCAAACTGCAGATGCAAACCACAAATGGTCTATGTAAAGAGCAGTGTGTTTGTCCCTGCCACTCTGTTATGCACACCATAGTTGTTCGCTGTTCTCCTGATGGTGGATTGATGAACATTAAACTCGAGGCCTTTAGCTCCTTAGTTCCCCTAGTTCCTTTGTGACCTCTTTCAATATTAGATCTCTTGCTTTCAGAGTGATATTTTTGATCAGACACTCTTGTGGAGGGTAACAGTAGCCTTAAATCTCCTCTATTTTACTTTAGGGTTGTTTTCTTTCAGGACTTGTATGACAATCAGCTAATGTTTGAGTTGTTTTTATGCAAACATGTAGAAAGTTCTGAGCGGCTCGTTTCACATACATTCTATTCTACTGAAATGCTTTCCAAATTCACATCCTGCTGCCTTCGAATATATGTGAAAGCTTGTATGTGAGCGTATCAGTTTTCAGTTGTTTGAGACCTTTCACTTGGTTAAATGGTGATTCTAAATTGCATATAAGTGTGCATGTGAGTGTGAACGATCTTTTTGTCTGTATATGCTCTGATAGACTGGCAAAATGTCCCAGTGTCCACTGCCTCTCACTGTGACAGCTGTGACAGCTATAAGTTCTAGCCACTCTTGACTAACTACAAGATAAGCTGTAATAGATAATGGATGGATATTTCAACATTCCACTGTGTGTGTGTGGTTTTAGTATAACCAAGTAAATGAGTTTGGTGTCATGTGTGTCTTTGATAAGCTAATTCTGAATAGCCTCAACTCATATACAACTCTATTTGCTGAATACTGGGCTGTACTTTTTGCAGGTGTTCATGTCCATTGCTTTGTCATTCATTCATTAGGTCGCCAGCCTATTAAGAAAGACAACTATTCACACTGGTATCTCATTTAGAGCCGACTAATTAACCCAACAAGCATGTCTCCTGACTATGGGTTCAAGCCATAATAGTAATTTTAATAATAATGTTCATGTTTATTGATCTGTATTCTGATTTGAACTCACTTCTATTGATTTCTTTTGTACCCATGTGATCCTGTGCTACAGTGAATCTAGAAAAACCTCAGGGTAGGTAAACAGAGCTGGCTAGATGCTGCTCTCACAATGTGCAGCTTTTCACATTGTTGAAGAAATTTGTTCTAGCATTGTTTGAGAGACTAAACCATGCAGTACAGGAAGCATTACTGCAGTCAGTCAATAACGCTTAGTCTTATAGTGTGTCACTTGTATGCGACTTATGATAATGTTTTCTTTGATTCACTCTGTTAATACACACTTACTCTTCCCCCTTTTTCTATGTTTTGACATTTTTTAATCATTGTTCATGGTAAACTCATTTTAGAACCATATTGTTCATTTGCTTTCTGTCTTTTCTCAAGTATTTATGGATGGATGAATATGTTAGAACCATTATTACTCAACAAGTCAATGCCTTTCTCTTTTCTTCTCTTCTCTTTCTCTCCTTCCCTTCATCTCTCTTTCTACATCTAAAGTGTTTGCTACTCATACCCATACAGGGCTCTACATATTAGAACAATTTAGCAACTTATACAACATCTTTCTAAAAAGCTCAGATGTGGTGAGGTGTTAAGGTTGCTCGGTGTATGATTCTGACCCATTAAAATGTACTTCACTGAACTGTTGTGTTCCCCTTCTTGTTCATATTATGTTTGTCTTTCCTTCAGCTATCAACCCTGCCGGGAAAAGAAATGTATTCATTAAATAATGCAAATAGCCCACTTCAGTGTTGCATCTAGAATCCATTCATTGCTGATATACTTTAAGACAAAATAGACATTAAGTCACTCACGTTTTCCACTGTCTGATGCCAGTATTTCACAACCAACATCATCTTTTTTTTTTAGTAGCAATCACTGCTGAGTCTGTAAAATACATTTAGGTTAATATTTGTCAATTCTTCTATTCAATTCAGTTCAATTCAATTTTATTTATATAGTGCCAATAACAATACAAATTGTCTCATGGTGCTTCACAAAAACCAACCTGCAACCTCCAGAGCAAGCCTGAGGGCGACGGTGGCAAGGAAAAACTCCCTTTTAACAGGAAGAAACCTTGAGCAGAACCCAGCTCATATGGAGGGAACTGTCTTCCGAAGGTCAGCTGGGTAGAAACGGAGAAGACAGAGAGAAAAGAAGAGCAGGAGAAACAAGATAAACAAACTTCTGTCATAGATACATACATCAAGATGAAGGAAACACGTAGGATCTAGTATTATAACACATAGCCGATGATCTTATGTGACAGTTTGTGAGTATAACAGGAATCATGGGCAGGTTGGTCAATTGTTCATCTAAGTAGGAGTGGACAACTGCAGGAGGCCATGAAGACTGGGACAGATGTAAATTATGGAGTTCCACAGGTCTGATACACAGCACTCCAGACCACAAAGACTGGGCTGGTTGATGAGGCCACAGCAGCAGATGTAGCTTAGAACTCCACAGGTCAGATATTCAGCACTCCAGACCAGAGACCCTCACAAGAAGGACTGTGGTGCAGTGGTGAGAGGCACAGCTTGGAAGGGTCACAGGTTCGCCTCCCACCACAGTCATGGTGCCCTGAGCAAGCACCTAACCCCCAATATGCTCCACGGACGCACCCACCAAAGGTGAGCTGCAGTCCACTGCTCCAACTGTACACATTACTGTGTGTGAACAAATGGATGGGTCAAACAGCAGCAATATTGTATATCAAAAAAAGAAAAAGATGGAGGGGAGGGGAGGGGAAGGGAAGGAAGAGAGTGAGACACAGTGGTTAGTAATAGAAAATAAATTATAAAAAAATATAAGATATTAGAGGACAGGAGCCAGGGAAGAAAGAGGAGTGCATCGTCCCTCTGGGCCTATAGCAGCATAACTAAGGGATGGTTAAGCCAGCCATAACTATACGCTTTGTCAAAAAGGAAAGTCTTAAGCCTGACCTTAAATGTAGAGACAGCGTCTGCCTCCCGAACCCAAATTGAGAGCTGGTTCCACAGGAGAGGAGCCTGATACCTGAAGGCTCTACTTCCCATTCTACTTTTAGAAACTCTAGGAACCACAAGTAGACCTGCACTTAAAGACCATAATGATATTATTCTATGAGGTCTTTCAGATATTATGGAGCTAGGAGGCCTTTCAAGGCCTTGTATGTAAGGAGGAGGATTTTAAATTCAATTCTAGACCACAGTTATGCCATCCAACAAAACCAGGTGATTAGATCATGAATTTCTGACATGTTTAGAGCCAAATAAAATGACTTCTGTTTTGTCTGAGTTTAAAAGTAGAAAATTACAGGTCATCCAAGCCTTTATGTCTTTAAGGTATGCTTGGAGTTGAACCAGCTGATTAGTTTCATCTAGTTTCATGGATAAATATAGCTAGGTATCATCTGCATAGCAATGGAAGTTTATGCCGTGCTTTCTAATAATATTGCCTAAGGGAAGCATGTATAATGTGAATAACATTGGTCCTAGCACAGAACCCTGAGGAACTCCATAGCTTACTTTGGTATATATAGAAGAATTGTTGTTTACATGGACAAACTGGAATCTGACAGATATGATTCAGACCAGTCTAATGTAGTTCCTGTAATCTTGATCACACTTTCAAGTCTCTGTAGTAGAATACTGTGATCAATAGTGTCAAAGGCAGCACTGAGATCTAGCAGGACGAGTATAGAGACAAGTCCATCATCTGAAGCCATGAGGAGATCATTGGTAACTTTAACCAGAGCCGTTTCTGTACTGTGATGAGCTCTAAAACCTAACTGAAACTCTTCAAACAAACCATTCCTTTTTAAATTATCAACCAGCTGATTGGCAACTACCCTTTCTAAAACTAGGTTGGAAATTGGCCTATAGTTGGCTAAAACATCTGTGTCAAGAGTGGATTTTTTTAAGTAATGGTTTAATTACAGCAGTTTTAAAAGACTGGGGCACATATCCTGTTAATAAAGATAACTTTATCTGTTTTAATATGGAGGTATTAATTAATGGAGAAACCTCCTTGAGCAACTTAGTCAGAATGGGGTCTAGAAGACAAGTTGATGGTTTAGATGCTGTGATAACTGAAGAAAGAAAGAAGAAGAAGAAATTAGAAAGAAAGAATGCAAATATTGACTAGGTCCTACAGAGGTTTCTAATGCCACTGTACTTACATCTTTGACAGCTGGAAGGGTGCTATGAATTTTATCTCTAATGCCAACAATTTTATCAGTGAAGAAGCTCATGAAGTCATTACTGCTAAGGGCTGAAGGAAGACTGCTTTGAACTACGCAGCTGTGAATTATAACATGGAGCTACCCTCCTTCGATTTAACGCTTCTTTTTCAGAGGAGCAACTAGATTTAGAGTTGTGCTAAGTGATTCTATCGCGCTGTCAACAAAATAATCCATCGTGTTGGAGTTAAATTGTGGTTGCTGTCACCCATATCACTGACATAAGGCACTGAGGTAAATACTGAAGGAATAAATTCCTTATATCTAGTTATAGCATCATCAGATAAGTGTCTACCATACTGAAATGTCTTTCCAATTTCTGTGTAATGTCTTATAGTAAATTCAAATGTTACAAGGAAATAATCGGACAATAGAAGGTTATGAGAATATATTGTTAGACCTTCAGTTTCTATGCCATGAGTTAGTACAAGATCTAAGGTGTGATTGAAACAGTGAGTTGAACCATTTACATTCTGAGAAAAGCCAATTCAGTCTAGTAATGACATAAATGAAGAGCTAAGACTGTCACTGCCAACATCAACATTAACATCTTTACATAACAAAAGCTTAAACACAACAATCCCTATTTATCATATGGCTGTGCTGCAAAAAAAATGTATGGAAACTGGAAAGGTCTCTGTTATCATGCAAAAATCATTATTTTCAAGAGTAACTTCTACCTCATAAACAGTAGTGAATGAAGCATCTCAACAATAAACAAAAATATGGACTGTTGGGAAACTTTGTACAGACGTCACGCTCAGCAAAGACTGAATATTTGCTATTTCTGAATTCATCTGGTAGAAAAGAAGTGTTGCCTTTGTGTCTGTGGAACATGGATGTTATGAGTAAAGCAGAAATTGGAGCAGCAACAGGGTCAGGGCAAAGATCTATTTGAAAGACACTTCAATGTGTGCCACAAACAGAGCAGCCTCTTTGTACATTCTGCAAGGGGCACTTTTCTACTCGCAGTGAATACATGTGAGGGCTGAAGATTAGTCAAAGGTCGCCCTCAAAATAAATGTCATCCAATTCATAACTGGTCAGCTTGCACAAAGTTCAAATCAGACAAAACTCAAAAGCAAGACACCAGAAACTGAAGCAGGATGAATGGTTAAACGGTAGCTTATGACAAACAAAAGATTTTAGGCACAGAGAATCCAACGAAAAGTACAAGCAAAGTCAGTCCAACTGGAGAAAACAAGGTTATTCGAAGGTAAAATATTTACACATAAACAAAAGATAGGTAACAAATGGAAATAGAAAGAGGGAGATAGTCAAACAGATGGACTAACAACTAGACCAGGTGACTCATTTATCAGCCGTCCTTACGCACAATCTGGGCGTGAAGAGAGCGTAAGCACATTCAGACACAAAGTATGGCATTTATCAATTTGTACTTGTGCTTACAAAAGTATGTAAATTTACACACAACTCTGACCGTGCGTACACACAAAATCTAGTGGTAGAACAGTGGAACTACACATAAAACCCATTAAGAGAGTCGCAATGTTAAGAAATCTCAAACTTCACACGTTACCACATATTGCCAGTCTCTTATAAAAATGTTCAATCGGTAGTTTAGCGGACACTTTGAATAATTGCCATGACAAGCTATAAAAGACAACCCAAATACACAAATGGGACCAGCACCCTCCGACTAGTGCGGGAATATGAGAGGACCTCAAGGAAACTTGCAGACTACAGGAACCACCTTCGGTTCAACTTGAGATGCAGACAACACAAGATTATTCCCACCAGCTTACACATAGGCTCCACCGTTAAGGGCTACAAAGCGGAACAAATTCTCCAGAAAGCTCAAGCCCAGCTGCTCAACGAGAGAGTGAGACAGGTCCATTTCACCATCGATGCTCTCAAATCCGAGGCCAAACACTGCTTCTGCAAACTAACATCGCAGCTACCTGAGGACATTCTGGAGAAAGTCTCCAACTTTGTGGAAAAGGCCCAAATCACACAACACACAAAAGGTAAGGAACGACAGAAACGCAAATTCCAGGTTTTGCAAACTAGACACAATAGAAAACAAAAGTCGGGAAAAACTGACATGGAGGAAGAAGGATGACCACACCACCAGGAGAAGTGGGTCCAGAACCTATCACACAGAGAACTCACGCAACCAGAGAATGAGATCCTGGCCAAAGGACTAAACTTTGCCATAACACCAGAACAGATTGCAGTGGTAGACCTCATCACTGTTACAGAGTCTGCCATCAAGAACAACAAACTGACAAAAAAGAAGCCAAACAACTCAGACTGGAAATAACATCAGCCCTCGCCAGTGCAAAAACACCACCATCGAACATCACCCCCCAGGAGAGGAAGGCGCTAGTATCACTGCAGAAAGACCGGGACATCACGATCCTGCCAGCAGACAAAGGGAGATGCACAGTGGTGTTAAACACAGTGGACTACCACGCAAAAATGGACAACCTCCTCAAAGACAAAGACACGTATGAGACGTGACCCTACCAACATCTACAAAACCAGAATAATAAACTACCTACAACAGCTGGAAAAGGAGAAGGCCATTGACAGACTCCTTTATTACCGTCTGTACCCAGGGGAAGCTACACCGTGTATGTATACACAAAATACACAAGGAGGGAGCCCCACTCAGACCCATTGTCAGTAGTATCAACTCTGTCACATATAACATTGCCAAGCATTTGGCATCCATCCTCTCTCCATTAGTAGGCAACACCCCACACCACATCGAAAACTCCAGGGACTTTGTGAACAAAGTCAAGGACGTCACACTGGACCCAGAAGAAACCATCGTGTCCTATGATGTCACCTCTCTGTTCACCTGCATCCCCATGAGAGAAGCCACAGATGTAGTAAGGAAAAGACTACAAAAGGATGACACCTTGGCCTCAAGAACAAACCTCACCCCAGAACAAGTCTGTGTGTTACTCGACCTGTGCCTGACCACCACCTACTTTCAGTTCAATGGAGGTTTCTACAGGCAAAAACACGGCTGTGCGATGGGGTCCCCAGTGTCACCGATCGTGGCCAATCTCTACATGGAGGAAGTAGAGACCAGAGCTCTGGACACCTTTGCAGGTTCCACTCCCACCCACTGGTACAGATATGTGGACGACACCTGGGTTAAAATCAAGACAGAGGAGGTGGAATCTTTCACTAAACACATCAATGCAGTGGACAGCAACATCAAGTTCACCAGGGAGGACATCAGCGGGGACTGCCTGGCCTTTTTGGACTGTTTGGTGCGTGTTGAAGAAGATCGAAGCCTCAACATAGAAGTATATAGGAAACCCACACACACAGATCAACACTTGTTATTTGACTCACACCACCCTCTGGAACACAAACTGGGAGTCATCAGAATCCTCCAGCACCGAGCACAGACTGTCCCCACTAGACAGGAGGGCAAGGACAAGGAGGGAACACACATTAAACAAACCCTCAAGACATGTGGATATCCCAACTGGGCCTTTGTCAAAGGCTCAAAAAGATATCTCAGGAGGGAGGAGCACAACAAAAGGAAGAACATCACCATCCCCTGCATAGCTGGTGTATCAGAGAAACTAAGGAGAATTTTTGGTAAACACCGCATCCCAGTTTATTTCAAACCTGGAAACACACTAAGACAGAAACTGGTCCACCCCAAAGACAAAACACCTAGACAGAAACAGAGCAATGTAGTGTACGCGGTTCAGTGTAGCGAGGAATGTACAGACCTGTACATTGGAGAAACAAAACAACCCATACACAAGCGCATGGCCCAACACAGGAGAGCCAGCTCATCAGGAAACGACTCAGCAGTCCACCTCCACCTGAAGGACAAAGGACACTCCTTTGAGGATACCAAAGTCAAAGTCCTGGCCAGAGAGGACAGATGGTTTGAGAGAGGAGTTAAGGAAGCCATCTATGTCAAAATAGAGAAACCTTCTCTAAACAGAGGAGGTGGACTGAGGTTTAATTTACCAACTATTTATAATTCAGTTTTGACTTCTGACCCCAAGAAGTTTCAACAACATTCACACTTTGAGCCTCCAGGTTCCCATGGACAATAGCCTCGTTAGAGCTCTATTCATAGGATAAGTTAGCCTAGGCACACAGTTCCCTCCATTCAAGGACAGGTAAGTATCAGCCATTGTGGTAATTAGTGACCCCAGTTTCTGGTCAAGCAAGTTTCTGGTGGGTGTTACCCACAGAGTTTATTCCTATTTAAACCTCAATTTCCCACTAGTTTATCAGAACTGAAGAAGCTACTCGGATGAGTGGCAAAACGTCTTCAAGAAATTCTACAAGTCCAGCTGACCTTATTCAACGCTTTTTTGGATTACCATGACCTGATGACTGAGAACCTTCACAGATATAAAAGACAACCTGAAAAGAAAAGTTGAAGTACACTACCATTGCTTATTTTGTATTATTGGAGGATATTGAGAACTGTGCGTTTTCAAAGAGCGTAAATTAATCTGATCTGTTCCACACTGCTCGCCAAAAACATACTGATGGATTTATGCCGAAAGCCAACCGTGTGTATTTTTATAAAACAACAGTGCTTAACTGTTATATTATTATTATATATTATTTGTACGGTTAATGAACTAGCACCATAGAAATTACAGTATTTAATTGGTGTGTACTTTACAGTTTTATACTCCATACTGTAAAAACTACTGAAATCACAGTATGTAATTTTTGTTTTACAGTGACTATACCCATACTGTAAATACGTTTTATAGTAGATCTACCGTAAACAGTGATGGGAATAATGGTGTTAAAATAAACAGCGTTACTAACGGCGAGAGATTGTTCCTTTTTTTCAAACAAACCAAATGTGTTGATACATGATCGTTAATGAAAGCATAGGTGAACGGCAACTGTGTGACTGTGTTTATATCCAGTTTGTATAGCGATCTCCCACACTTTTTCAATGATCATGGCAGGGCTCTGCATCCAAGAAAAGGGGGGATTTGGCAGGAGTTATCGGGCACTGTGCAGGACACAGTAATTTATTCTAATATCAGCAGCATTTTGAAAGAGTCCATTCTTCAGGTCATCAACAAACTCTAACTTTATCTGTAATGTATGCGATGATGTATGAGGGAGGAAAAAACAGGCACGCAGCTCTCACAGCGGGAGGTCCAACTCAGGACTTTTGCGGATGTGAAAGCCTTATATGTCTAGCAGTTGGGGTCTGAGGTGCAACAAATATTAAAAGTTCTTTCTAAGTACGTGTCTATACAATTCTACTCCATTCAACTGGGTTGTGAAACCTGCTGAAAAAATTCAAATTATTAGACATATTTAAACTTACAAAAAAAAACAAAAAAAACGAGTAACTCAATAATTACTTTCCCTGGTAACTAGTTACTTTTATAGTGGAGTAATTCAGTTACTAACTCAGTTACTTTTTGGGAGAAGTAACTAGTAACTATAACTACTTTTTAAAAGTAATGTGCCCAACACATATTTACCTTTAATGCATGTGCATGAATCAGACAAAACCAAAGGCAGTGAGAACAAAGAGAATACAGAGAAGAAATGAACAACAATTGAAAACTATTGCAGTAAAGATCTGGCAACGTGCTACTAAAGACCAACCCATTCTTAGGCAATTTTGTAATAGAACGCAACCTGCTCTTCTTTCAGTTTATCAAAAAAAATATGTAAATAAATAAATCATTTAACTCCTGTTAAAAAGTACACCACAGAATATATTTATGGTTTATTTAAACAAGGACTGCTTTATGTGACTCTAAATCACTCTCTGAGATGTGGAAATCTTAGTTTCCAAACATTATTCTTAGTACACTTTGAGAAAGTACTTCAAGGTACTTGCTTGGACATACCTACTCTCTGACATCCCATATTTGCACTGTCTATGATGTGGGCCCATGTTTCGTACCAGCTTTGTCTTATAATAAAGCTGGTTCCCAAATTTGACATCAGCAAATTCATACTGTAAACATTGTTGTGTGCAGTTAATGTTTGCAGCACATTTTATGTCTCGTTGCAGTACAAAATACAGAAGCTAACTTACTTCACTCAATCCCTAGCTCATAACCGTGTATGTAACATAAATAACCACCAAGCAAGAGACTCCAATCCATAATGGATATTACCTAAACCTCTTGATAACTGTGTAGAGTTACTGAGTAAGAGTGTGTCATTTACACACCCACTGCTCTTTGTGACCCTTTAGTATAGAGTTGCAGGGTTAATGCCTGTCTCATAGGGGCAGATGTGGTCTTGATTGAATAAATCAGCAGCAACAGGGGTGGAGACTTTTGGTTTCATGAATTCTTTAAAGGCAGATGGTGTATTCTGGTTTCATTAATATTTGAAGAGAGATAGCAGACAACTGGCTGACCACAAGGTACAGAAGGCAAGTTTATAGATAATTTCAGAAACATTTCTGCAGCTATAGAGGCAAAACCACTGTGTACAAAGTGTGTATGTAAGGGAGTTTATGAGAGAGGCTTGACGTCCACTACAGGAAATCAATACTCACTCCTGCTCTAAGGACCAGGGCAATGATTGTCTTAGCTTTCAAACTGATTTCAAAAACAGTTACCCATATACAGTATGCACACACCACATACTGTACTAATAGTTATTAATTGTATATTTGACTTGAGTGATTCAATAAAAGCTTGAAAATCAAGTAACTAATTATTGCCATTCACTGCTTTTGAAAACAGTTGAATACATATCAGAGGATTAGGGATTTGGTAGAATTTAGAAGTAAGTAAGAGTTTCCATAATGTCCCTCAAAATGTTGATGCATGTACCACTCTTTCGTCTACTCCAATATCAGAAAATAATTGCATTAAATATAGTATGAACATGTAACTCACCAACCAATATAAACCAGGAAAAATCTAGGGTCGTGGGGGTGCTGGAGTCTATCCCAGCTGTCATCAGGCAAGAGGCGGGGTGCATCCTGGACAGGTCACATAGGCGGATTGTATTGTACTCACACTCAAACTCACACCTAGGGTCAATTTAGTATCCACAATCAACCTAATAAGCATGTCTTTGGAGGTGGGAGGAAACCGGAGTACCCAGACAAAACCCACAAAGACACAGGGAGAACATGCAAGCACCACACAGAAAGGCCCGAGCTGGACTCAAACCGGACCTTCTGGCCATGAGGCATCAGTGCTAACCACAGAGCCGCTGTGCTGCCAACCAGGTAAAATGCAAACAAGAGTAAATAAATTCTAACTACAAGAACTGTCAGTCTTATGCACCACCTTTTGTTTTTGTCACTGATTTCCAGTCCATAGGTGTACTACTATTTTTTTTTTTTTTGTAGTTAAGTGGTTGGAATAAGGCAGCTAGAACACATACAACCATTTAAATAATTAAACATGATTTAACAATAATTCATAATTGGGAGTCATTTCTACCAATGGGCTTGTAGTTGTCACAAATACCCCAATGCAGCCACAAATGAATCCAAAGGTAATATAGAGCCACAATTAGCTTTTTTGAAATTCTCAATTTGATTAGTTTACCATACCTTATATTTTATTCATTCTTTGTTTCTTTTTTCTTTTTTTTCTCTTTTATGTTCTTTACTCAATCCCTGATTTAAGGCAGTTAGATCCTTTTACCACATGTATCTTCTCATCTGCCAACCTAGTTTATTTAGTTTCTTTCTCCACTATTAGCTGGTGTGGAGTTTATGTCAGTCTTCTTTGTCAGTCTTTTAATCTCTACTTTTCTGTCTTTTATTTCATCATCTCATGGGAAGCTGTTAGCATCAGTGACATCCAATCTGCCATCAACCAGACCACCTCTTCTACACACACACACACACACACACACACACACACACACACTGTATCTTTCTTTATCATTGTTTCAGCTTACATTCATGGAACCACATTTTATTAACAATTCAAGTATACCTTTTTTACGTTTCAGTCCCTTTAGTTTTACTGTATTTTTGAGATGTGTGGTGTGCCTCTGTATGAAGGATATTTTATGTACCAAATGTGAGGACAGGTAAGCCAGCTGAGAAGCAACTCAAAGTAGCTAGAGGATTCCTCTCTTTCATCAGCACTATAAGACTAACAAGAATTAGCTTACATCTAAGGCATACACACATTTTAGAATCAAAAACGCAAAACTGGCATGTGCCAGTGGAAAAAAAATACTTAGGAAAACAAAAAATGAAGTACAATTCCAAAACGCTGCCTTTCGAAGTGGTGAGATCAGTCCCGATTACCATACAGTATGACCTCACAGTTACCACCGTATCAGTGTCTCTGTCACTGGGGTTGGACAGTATTACATTTACGTGACTTACAATACCCCTTGGCAATAGGTCTTACCGTAGTTAGAAGGGCTTTCAGACTACTAAATAATTCACTATTCACAAATCATAGAACAGATTTCATACCACATGCTCCAGTTTCATATTTTGTTTTGTTAATAACATGATATATGTGATATTCACTGATATTCTCTCTGCTGTCTGTATTTCTCCTCTCCTGCCTTTACTTTTCTCTCCACTCTTTTTCCCTGCTGACTCTTTGGTCATAGTAATATGATGCCCAGAGAAGTACAGCTGCTATTCAAACTGTTGAGAAGTCCAGTTTGTTTTAGCTTTGTTTTTGGATATACATGGCCTTAACACACATATCTTAACACACACAAGTTTTGTGTGGATACCATGTGTAATTACCATCCACAACTTGATGAGCCAACCTCAGCTGCCATGGGATTGGTCTCTGATATTTTGACAATGTATAATAACTGATTTTTCCAAGTCCTAGTTTAATTAAATTGTCAGATACTTTCTTCTGGGTAGAAACATCATCATCTTTATATCTAATCAATATGTTGTTTCTTTTGTGTAAAATGTCATGACTAGATAAGTGTGATATATCTTATAGAGCACAGTAAACTTAGGTGGAGTTTGAGACACCATAACATACTTCCCAGCACCTGCAGCTCAGTAGGTAGGGCAGGTTGACCACGAATCAAAGGGTTAGTGGTTTTATCCTGAGCAAAACTTAGAGCTGTTCCTAGAGTGTTTGTGTGTGAAGGAATGGGTAGATGTGTCTTGAACTTGTTTATGAAAGTGAAATCCAGCGTATTGTCCTTTTTTTTTTTACATGTTTTATAATGTCTTCATTTATGATTCAGTAAATGCTGATATTGTATCTGGAAATCATTGTCGGTCATATGAAGACATCCAGGGAGGGCAGAACAATACTAATAATACTTGCTGTCTGTCTGTGGGTACTCCATGGTGTTTAGTATTGACAACAACTAATAAACAGCGTGATCATAATGATTAGCAAAATTGCAAGTTTAGCCTCATTAAATAATATGAATTATCAAGGTGGGAATCTGGCTAATAATTAGGTAACTATTCTCAAAATGACCACATCAATACTCCTACATAAAACAGACCTGCGTATACAGACCAAGCTAGTTAGCTGAGATCCCGTCTGTTGTTGTATATCAGCAGTGAAAGATGTGGTCCAAACGTTCCAGAATATCTAAAGAGGAGTACTCCTGTAGCCAGCTGGATCATGGATCATGCTTTACAGTCACAGTGACACATTCACACACCTGTACCAAGCACATGAGCAACTGGGGGTTCCGTTTTTTACTCAAGGACACTTTGGTATGTTCCTGGGATTGAATCGTTACCCCTCCAGTTTGTGGGCAACCTCTCTACTAACTGAGCCACAGCTGCCTCTTAAGTTCATCAAAGTAAAAGTATTTCATACCAACCGTTCACTTTAATAGCACATTATAAAGTTGGAGGGGAGCCTAATCATCAGTGACGTGCCTCTGTTATTGATCACATCATTTACACATGCACAGACAGCTGTTGAATAAAGAAAATATACTCTGAAGAATTTTCAACACATCGGCGCCCCCTTTAGGGCGGTACCCCTAATTAGTGCATACCCACTTTTTCCGCCATCGAGCACATTATTCATAGCTTAAAGGTAGCAGGCTGTTGGTGCCCCCAAGCCTGTGTAGGTCCTTCCCGAATACCTTGTCTTTTTCTCTTCTTTTCTCTTTCTCTCAAGCTCTCTCTCTCTCACACATAAGTGCGAGCATGCACGCACACACACACACATGCACACACACACACACACACACACACACACACACACACACACACACACACACACACACACACACACACACACACACAGAAACATTAGCTGTGATGGTAAATAGGCCTGTGGGACTGGATAGTTAAATGACCAATTTACTGAACCAATCAATAACGTTCCCTCCTGACCAGATTAATTAACTGCTCTGTAACAAGAGAGCTAATACAGCTCTGGATATGTTTACAGTACAGTGACATGGGCAGGAAGGTAACCTGTTGCTCTGTTGTTTTACAATTTGTTGCTGAGAGATACAAGACTTACAGCACTTCTATTATAATACTAACACTTATCAGAACATAATACTCATCAAGCTCTTCTGACATCTGAAGTGAGAAAGGTTCAAGTGTTGACGCTATGAGTCTTTTTTTAACTGGTTGATGTGACCAATTTCATTCCATTTTTAACATTCGCTTCAGGTAGAAGTTGAAGAAGTAGAAGACAGTTAAAAACCAACAGCATATTAACAAGATACAACACAACAAAATCAATAGGACAGAATTGGAGTTTGGAGTTCACGATCCTCACAGCCTTTGGGATGAAACTGTAGTTTATCATTGTTTTTTTGACTTTGAGGCTTTGCAGGTCTTTGTTTGAGGGGAGGGGGTTGAACAGGTCACATGCTGGGGTGGGGTCTGGGTGGGTTACATCTCAAGTGCTCCGAAGGAGTCTCTCAACTGCTCCCCATCCTGAGGCCTGGGGGCCCTACAGCGCATGGTTCAGTCGGGTGGACTATTGGACGGTATGGTGGTGGGTGTTGGTGGGCGTAGGGCCCTCTTGCCCTGCTCCGGCATGCGATTGCTTAGGCAGTCCAGTGATGCTGGCCGTCGCTTGCCTGGAACACTGGGGGCTGCAGTGGCTCTCTGGTCTGGGTACCCCATGTGTCCTGCACCAGGATGGTGGGTAGGTATGGGGACCTGGGGACCCTGACCTGACTCTTAATATACTGTAGATGTTAAATTTACGGCTCTGCTGCAAAAATCGGCCCTCAGAAATTTTGATATTCTGCAAGTAATGGCTTAGGCCCTCTCTGCTGTGGGACTTTCAGGACTTCCTCAGTTCTAGCACTGCTTATTTGAACAGCCAAAAGTTGCATGGTGGATGGAATGACAATATGAGGGTAAATGGGAAAAATAGTGTGAGATGACTTGGAAAGCACCGGATCCTTCCCTCCACCAGTTCCTACCAACACATCTAGCTGCAACAATATAACTGCAACAATCTCAAATAATGTTGACACCCTGTGGTGTTAAACTATGGACTATGGACAGGACAAATACTAGGACAAATGTAGACGAAAGGGAAGGTGGCATTCATGATGGTCTTTCCATCCACATACTCTACGGTTCCACATACTGTACCAGAGTTCATTGTAAAATTACCCTGTATCTTGAGGGCATAGCCAGTGTGATGCATCTGACAAATAAAATAAAGGTCATAAATACACAGCTTTTTGGTTAGTATATGGTATCTTAAAACTAAAATGTACATGTGCAAGTGGATTAAGTAAAATGTATATACTTTGTTAAATTAGTAATCAAATTACTCAGCTTAATTAAATTCCCTTTGAAGATTTATATTGATGCTTATTTTAAGAATAAGAAAGACACGCTCATCCATTTCTGAAGTTTTGACAGTATCCTGGTCTCCCACCATGTCTGAAATCATTTGTAAAGCAGTAGACTCCATCCATTTTAATTTTATCGTTCATGTACAGCCTTAATTGGACTCATGGTATGCAATGCATTGTGTTTTTGTGGAGTGGTGACACCACCTTGAACACTTAAGGATTTCTTCTACATCTGCAGAAAAAATGCGTATATTCTTTCAGTGTTTTTTTTTTTTTTTTTCCAGTCCTCAAGTCACATTCTCTTTTTCACTTTCTTTATCTGCGTGAGTCCAATGTGGCTTGTGGTTTGGACACAGAACATGAGTCTGCTGCCCGTATTGGAGCAGTTCAGTGTACAAAAACTAACTGGCATATAATACTGCGTAAACTGTAAGCCAGAACTGCCTGTTTGTACTCCTGCCGTATCTGCCATTAATGTTGGTGTTGGCCTTTAGGGATATAGATGAGAGTGATTTTTCCGCTGTCACACACATAATTATGTACATAATTGCGTGTTTTGTCTTTGTGAGCAGCTCATCTTTATTTTGTTAAAAACAGAAGCTTAGGTTTAGTAGAATTGTGCCTTGCACGTGATCCTCAATACAAAGCTTTTGACAGCAGTACTGTCTCCATGTAGAATCCCCAGGGTTGTCTCTGCTTTCTTCAGTTCCCTACAGTAGCCTGACCAGCCACCAGAGCAATTATGGCAGCCCAGTTCCAGTCAGAGATGATGGCGCAGATTACAGTTTAACATTCATTATTAATGTCGGTTGAAGTATCATATTTTGTTTGTGACATAGTAGTAAACAGGTTTTTGTTTTGTTTGATGGGTGTAACAAGAGGATTTGAAACGGGAAATACAGCGGGTAAAATAAGTATTGAACACATCACAATTTGTCATAGTAAACATATTTCTAAAGGTATTATTGCCATAAAATTTTCACCAGGTGTTGGTAACAACCCAAGTAATCCATACGTAGAAAGAAACCAAAACAAATACGTTCAGAAATTAAGTTATGTGTAATAATGTAAAATAGCAGAGGGAAAAAGTCTTGAATATGCTTATTGATATTTAATACTTGCATTACATGCATTGCTCAGATGTGATTTTGACCCATTCTTCCACACAAACAGTCTTCAAATCTTGAAGCTTCCGTGGGCCTTTTCTATGATCTCTGATTTTTAGTTCTTTCCATAGATTTTCAAATGGATTCAAGTCAGGTGATTGGCTGGGCCATTGTAGCAGCTTTATTTTCTTTCTCTGAAGCCAGTTGAGAGTTTCCTTGGCTCTGTGTTTGGATCATTGTCTTGCTGAAATGTCCACCCTCGTTTCATCTTCATCATTCTGGTAGATGGCAGCAGATTTTTCTCGAGAATGTCTCTGTACATTTATTCCATTCATCCTCCAATTATATGAAGTTTGCCAGTACCATATTCAGAAAAGCAGCCCCACGCCATGATGTTCCCACCTCCAAACTTCAATGTCAGTGTGGTGTTTTTGTTCTCCCAGTATTTTACAGGCTTGTCCAAATGTTGTGCAACAAACTTTAAATGACCTTCAACATGCTGTTTCTTCAGAAATGGAGTCTTGCGTGGTGAGTGCACATACAGGCCATGGCCATTTAGTGCATTGCTTGTTGTTTTCTTTCTAACAATTGTATCTGCTAATTCCAGGTCTTTCTGAAGCTCTCCACTAGTGGTCCTTGGCTCTTGGACAACTCATCTGATTATTCTTTTCCCTCCTCTGTCAGAAATCTTCTAAGGAGCACCTGGTCATAGCTGGTTTATGGCTGAATGATGTTCTTTCCACTTCCAGATTATGGCCCAACAGTGCTCACTGAGTTTAGAAACCCTTCTGTAACCAATGTCATCAGAATGTTTTGCAACAATAAGGTTGTGAAGGTCTTGACAGAGTTCTTTGCTGTTACCCATCATGAGATGTTCCTTGTGTGACACCTTGATAATGACACACCTTTTTATAGGCCATCAGTTTGGACTGAACCAGCTGATATTCATTTGCACTGACAAGGGGCAGGACGGCTTTCTGATTATTGATAGATGTCAGCTAGTGTCTTGGCTTTCCATGCCTTTTTCCACCTCCCTTTCTGTGTGTGTTCAATACTTTTTCCCTCTGTTATTTTACATTATTATACATAACTTCATTTCTGAAATAAATCACCTTTATCTATGTGTTCTTGTCAAAATGTGAAAACACTGCCCATGTGATACAGTTCCTTTTTCATGTTGGTCATTTAAACAACAACTCATATTGCTCATTTTGCCTTTATTGGATAGGTGCTGTAGAGAAAATGTGCAGAAAGAGAGTAGGGGAATAGTATCAGCAATGTGCTGTTAATGACATGTTTGCTCATTTGATATGTGTCCATACTAATTGGTCAGCAATTAATACAGGTAAGAGGATTTACACAACAATAATTAAATATAGTTCAGTCTGCCAACTAACAACAAACAATATTAGCTACAGTAATATAAATGTGCAAAAAATCTATACAAACCATAAGCAAGGCTTTTATATAATAATCACTTTCTATAAGAACTGTATTAACGCAAGTTGTCTGTAGATGTCTCCATTACAATATAATATAAATCTTTCAATATAATATAAATCTTATGTTCTAATTCTAACCCTCGTCTATGGAAAATGATGACTACTGAAGTAAAACTATACATACAGTAGATAAGGGTTAATTAGGTTTCATGTCTCAGTGTTTTTGTGTTTAGTGGCAAATTTTAATTTTAATTTCTTTTGTGCACATTCCTATACAGTTGTTTGATTTCATTCAGACAGGCTTGTTGTGTTTCATAGAGGCCCTCATCTCTATGTCAAAATGCAAAGATGTAAGAATGTTTCCTTAATGTAGGATTTGTCCGTTGGCAGCGTTCACACCATTACATTTGTTTCTTTTCTTTTTTCCATTGAGTGTTTCAGTGGATGTCTGGGGAAGAAACAGGTGGCCCTTGATGCTAGAGTGGTCAGAGTGGCCAACACAGCCTTGCCAATATTTAGCTGCACCGTGTCCTTCCTCACATTCCTCCATTTCATCTCCACTGGCCATGTTGCTGTTGACATCTGAATGCAGATCAGTGGCCTGAAGTGTGGGACAATATGTGGAATACTCAATCTCCTCAACACATGGCGGCTCATCGTCTTCAAAGCAACTACATGAGAGGAGAAAAGATATATACAAAATTGTCTTTCTCGTCAAAGTATCAATACATCTTACATGAACATTATAGAAACATCACAACTACAATTAATTAAAAAGTAGATAGCTGTTGTGTTAGTGTATGGGAGAGCATGGTGAGACACATAGGAACACCGTTGGGGCAGACAGGATGTGACATGTGCACCAATCATCTTATTACAGCTGAGAGACAGAGGAAGAAAAAGGGACAAAATAGCACAGAAGGAAAAGATGATGTTAAAAGAAAGAAGGGAGTGTGAAAGAAAAGAGAAAAAGACAGAGTCTGAATGCAGACTGAAAGACCGTGGTGGCAGAGAGAATATGTATTCTAGCAAACTGATCCCCTGAATTTGGAGACCAGGTCAACACCTTGTACTGTTTTCTCTTGTGTTTGGAGTTGTTCCTAAAGTGTTTTTGTGTGTGTGTGTGTGTGTGTGTGTGTGCGTTAGGCTGCATCCTGCTGGGGATGGCTGCTGTCATCAAGGAGTGTCATTGCTATGGGGTGGGGGGGCCTGGTCTGGTCTAGGTGGGTGGTATCTAAGTAACACCCACATGAATACCAGGTCCAAACATTTCCCAGAAGAACACTGAATTGTCACAAGATGATCAATGTTAGTCACTTCCCCTGTCAGTAGTTTTAATGTTATGCCTGATCTGTGTATGATCACACATACAAGGACTTTCTTGGTGTTCAGTGCATGACCGTAAGGTAGATGACTGAAAAAAATACCTTACGCACATCTGTACTATCAATGTCCATTTGTCATTAATAAACACATACTATAAACACACTTTACAGTGGTTTAATAAAATACAGTGTATTGTTTTAACGAGGAGGGGAGTAAAGAAAACAAAGTTCTTGTGTCAAACATGAAAACAGCAAGTATGTTTGAGCATTAAAATATCAGCAGCTGTTTTTTAGCTTCATTTCTATATATAGCTTAACTCCTATTTAACTAAGAGTTTAAGGATTTTAGCTGCATAAGTGCAAGTTAGAAGTTGAAATTTCATGTTTGTCTCTGCAGGTGAAAATAATGTGAAGGAATTTACTACAGAAAAGAATGCACAGCTTACTTGATAGATTTGTGGTCAATGTGGCTGGTCAGTCTCTTGATGTAAAGAGGCTTCAAGTCTTTGGCTACAGACAACAAACTTTGGCAAAATTTCACTCCCATTTCCTGTAGCTCCCTGGTTCCTAACTGCAAGCCCTGGAACCAAACACACACAAACACACACACACACTCCTTCGGAATCAAAGGAAATGTTATACACAGATGTAAATGCATTCACTGCCTGTTTCAAGACAAGAAGAGTCTTATACCTCTGGTTATTTAACAGTTTTGTACTTATCCAAATTAAATTTATCATTAAGACAATGTAGGTTTTAACATTTAAAGTGAAACCTTTTACAAAGAGATTATTACAAATGATTAATGACAATTTTATCTCACGGTTACACAGGAGCATATGGACACAACCACATCCTATATCATAAACACCTGAATAGACTAGGAATGGATGAAACATTTCAGAATGTGAAATACCCGAACACTTAAAACAAAGCAATTTTTATTTAAAGAACCTAGAACAGAGGTGCTCAACCAATACCACTGGAGGCCAGGCACAATGTGATGACTACTGTAAAAGAGCCTCAGTACATTGGGTGCTCCTCTGCAGAATTCACGCAGGTCGTACAACAATTTCGAGACAGGTCTGGGTCACCTCATGTAGCAGATGCAAGCAATATTAACATCAGACAAATTGACCACCCATTGTATAACTGGCAAATACTATGATAACTCTACCTCATTTATTTAGCAGGGTATTGTTGGACAACAGAGTAGAATGTGATTTTCGGCAAATTACATGATACCCATATTATATAGTGCAGGCACTTTTTCTTGCCATTGGCCTCATATATGGGGTGAATTGCCTCTTTTGTTAGGTGACTTGGCCTGCCCTGGGCCCACATGGCTCAAGAAACCTTTTCCTGAGAGAGGAGGAAAAGCTTAATTTGTAACTGCATGTCATCTGTGCTGTACCCTACTGTGCACTTCCCCATAATATGTGTATCTATACACATAATGTATCTGTACATGAGCTTCTCAGCTCTCTTTTGTTTTTAATTTATACTGGATTTACTGGCTCTATTTATTGCTTTTATCAATTATTGATCTGCCATGCATCATACACCACCTGTACGTATTATGTTGCTTTTATTGTGCATGTACACAGTTTACCTCAGGCAGATGGGTCTCCATATGTGTGCTGGGTTCAAATGACTTAGTCCACTACAGTTTGATTAAAATAGACAACATGCTGCAGGTTTGAAAGCACACAGATAGATCTCTTGGGATTGGTTAAACTCCAAGCTAATGGGCTCATGTCCTGCTCAACATGCCCTAATTTTAAGCTCTATAATTTTAACTTTAAAATTTAACAGATCCAGATCTTCCCCTACAGATTTTCTATATGATTTAGGTGTTAGCTCTGGCTTACACATTCTAAAACATCGCTCTTTTATTGCTGAATCATTCTTTGGTTGATGTGGCTGTGTACTTTAGATCATTAATCATGCTGAAAGGTGAAGGTTCTCTCAAGGTTCTGTGCCAAAATTGACTGGAACCTGGGCCTACTTATGATTCCTTCCACTTTCACTAATGCCTCAGTTTCAGCTGATCGCTTGATCACAACTGTGAACACCACTCTTCACTGTGTGTATGGTCCTCTTCGAGTTTTTTTTTTTTTAGCATTTTTGTCGCTAAACCAGGCCCTTGGAAAATACCTAGTGTACTGTCTCCCTCTGTCTTTGGACTGCTGATTAACTGTGATGTTCGGCTGATCAGGTCTGAGCTCTTTCATGTCGAGCTTCTCCTCTCATAAGGTATTGTTTTGGGTGACTTAACTATATTATTTAATTTCTCTTTCTCCATTTTGCATCTCTGACCAATCGTCTCCGACATCGATGAACGTAACAAATTTACTCATCATTAACTATAAAATAAATTTCATCATATTTATTTCATCAGCTATAAAATATTTATTTAAATATACATATCAAAATATTTTTATTTTATTATTTTATTTTTATTTACATTTTTTATGTCTTATTCAAGGTAATGTGGTGAGTGTTGAGTGGTGGAGCGGCACCCTAGCGCCCCCTATTGACCAGCCGCCACTGGTGTTACCTACTTCTGCGCTCCAACACTTGAAAAAAGCTTTGCCTGTTAAGGCGGGGTCGGCTGCTCCTGAGAGATACTTTTCAACAAGCCCTGTCTTATGCTACAATAATATACTCATATTCATCATTAATGCAAAGAAACACAGCCTCACACAGGGCACATGACTTCACTACCACCCAAAAGTTTCTGTTCTCACATAACGACAGTAAAAGAGCCTTGAAAGCAAGAACATCCCCAGATTTATTTTTACTACTGTAGCCACTGTAGTTTGCAAAACTGTGGAGTCACAGCTGAGTGATGCATCTAAACATCTTTCAGAGTCTTTGTAGCTCAAAGAGGTTTCCATTAATTAACACAGCCATGTACAAACAGATCAATGTGTCTTTAGCGACAGACTACATGCCTCTGTCTTCTATAACAGCAAAAGTTGGTCAATTCGTCAAACTCCAAACGTGCCTTGAGTGACCTGTAACTTTCAACTTCTAAAATTAGACAAATCCAAAGTCACTGTATTTGGCTCTAAGCAGTTATCATGTACTAGTTGGTCTAGTCTGAGTAAATACCCCAGTATGTTGGGTGGTAGAGGCACTACACATTACCCCTTCCATCTAACATACGTATGGTGGCACACACCTTGTATATTCCTTGGTCACAGCCATTGAATGAACTCTCCATGGTATAACTTCTCAGCACGCCCATTTCCCTCCACACAACAACCCTGGCTGTAGCAGAGCGAGATTTCTCCACCTGACAAGTTAAAATCAGAATTCAGTGATGGGCTGAACATAGTCCACGCAATGACACGTGTGTGTGTGTGACTGTAAACAAACACAGGTAAAAGAGAATGACTGAACTCCATATAAAATTTGTATTTAACAGAGAAAAAATACATAATGCGACACATGTTTAATATTACAAAGATGATGAGTGATAATGACGTTTAGGATTTAAACTTCCTTCTTTGTTTTTCTGCCAGTTTTGTGCATCACCTACTGTATCATCATCAGGCTCAGTAAGAACGGTGTATCCCATGCAGTTATTTTTTCATTTGCCAAAGTGCATTCAAAAGTGTTCAAAAGCAGTACTGTCAGGTTCTTCAGCCATTCTTGAATTCTAGTTTTATATTCCTTTTACGTGTGTTTTCTTAGCTGTATTTCTTATTTTTTAATGGTTGATAGCTACCCTGACTGACATCAGGCGTGTTTTAAAAAATAATTAGATTTTGTATTTTTGTCCTGTGTGCTCTGAGGTCCGGGCCATGTTTCTTGAAGTATTATTTTTGATGATGATACAAACAATGGTAATGGTAATAATGGTAATAGTGATAATAATGAGACTGCAGATAATGAAGAAGATACAAGTATGGTACGAGTATTATTTTGTTGTACAGTAATAAGGAAGATAAGATAAGGAGATTAATAGAGCAAAACATATATACACGTACTAAATACTTTTCATCACGTAAAATAACATCATGCTTCATACATAATGTTGAAATATTACCAAGTAGTTGCAGCTGTTGAAAGAAAAAGCTGGTGCAATACAATCCAACGTCTTTGGAATGGTCTAGACAAAGAAAGAGATAGACACATGAACAAAAAGGGATACATGAGATACTTACAAATGCTGATAACCACAGTTAAAATTTTAATCGTGAGTTCTGTATGGCCTGGTCAGTGTGTGAGGTGTGTCAGTTTGTGTCTTACTCTATATCTTGGGTCTTCTTTCAATCCTATAGTGTCAATAGTAGAACCAGACTGCCAGAGAGTCTCCTTAACACTGCAGCCATACAGGAACACATTCTTCTTTCTGGAGTGGCCATGGTAATCGCAGAACACCTAAAGGACAGAGTTTCGACAGAATCAAAGCTTTGTGGGGCAGTAATCTAATGTAATTAGAAATTATGAAATTGGACAAACCCCTCAATCTGATTCCTGAAGTGCATAATTTCAGAGATGTTTATAAAACCTTTATTTTCATTAAGTAGAAACTTTTTTTTTCTATAGGGTTAAATGGTAAATGGTCTACACTTGTATAGTGCTGTTCTACCTTCAAAGTATTCGAAGCCCTTCACAGTGTATCTCATTTGTCCTTTCACACACGTGCGCACACATACAAATATGGAAGCTGCAAGATGCTCGCCCTCCAGTTGAAGCAACTTTGAGTTCAGTGTCTGTGGCTCAGTAGGTAGAGCGGGTTGTCCAACTGAAGGGTTAGCGGTTCGATCCCCCGAGTGTGCCATATGCCGAAGTGTCCTTGAACAAGACACTGATCCCCCAGTTGCTCCCAGTGCAAGTGGCACTGGTGAGTGAATGGGTGGATGTGTCACTGACTGTAAAAGCGCTTTGAGTAGGTAGAAAAGTGCTATATAAAAGAAAGACCAAGGACACATGTACCAGCTTTTGGTTGGTCAGGGTTGCTCTAAGATTATTTTAACTTATTATTTATCTTTTATACAGTCCACTCTTTACTGTTATTATTTTTCTGCCCCTATATATGTATGCTGTTGCAAAGTGCAATTTCCCCAGTGCAGACAAATAAAGGTTTTCTAATTCTCTATACTCTAATTCTACCACCTGAGCCATAGCTGCTTATATAAGAAAGCCCTCTTTTGTCTTCCACACTCAACTACAGTGTTTTGCTAGATATCATCACTCTTGTAGACAATGTGCATCCCTGAATACAGTCCAGTCAGCATGAGGCCATGTTGAAGAAGCACTACTGGCAAACAAACTAAAGTTTTTATATCCATGTACAGACACAGATTACACAAAGAGATATTGCAAGATAATTAATTTGGACTACAGTTTCTGGTAGATTATTATTTATGAACTGTGGATGGAATGAAGCACACCAATGCAGATAAACAGATTTCTGCACTGGTGAAACACCTTTTCAGCAGACACAAGGACAAGTGCAATAACACTAACAGGCTTATACCACAAGAATCATATGTATCTTACCTGTGGAGCTCGCCCAATACTGTTGAGGTAGTAGAGTAAGCCCTTGGTGTGGTATATGGTTGGACTAAGAGTGGGGTCTGGTTTACTCCACTGACGGTTAAGATCCTCGCTGCTCACATCACAGCGACTCCTGAGGAAATACACAGCAGAAAAATTAGCTATATACTATTATAAATAAACAAACTTGCCAATGTGAAATGATATGCCAGACTAACACACATTACTTCTACAGAATCTGAATTTACAAGTGCAACCAAACTGTCTGCATTGTCTTTTTGTGCTGTTTTTAATTTGTTTGTCCTGGACTTTTTGTTTTTTGACTGCGTCATTGGTCATTGGCTGTGGAGATCCAGTTGTGTCCGTCGATGTGTTCCTGCTATTGCTAGGCTAGCACTGTCACCTGAGCTGCCCAGAGTGAGGTCTGAGATTTCCGCTAAACTTCAGAAGAAGTGCTTTGGATGCCAGGCTGGAGTTGGTGGTGGAGGAGTGGAGAAGGAGGTTTGGGTTGGCGGTGCCATCCCTCCATCAACCAATAAGGAAACACCATTGACGAGAAACAGTCTGTCTAAGTATGACACAGCATACATGCCACCAGGGACCTTCTGTTCCAGACATCTACACCACCCTGACCCATCGACCCCCATCAGGGTGACCACCTGGCTACTTGGTGTGCCGACAACAGCTTGACCCTCAGTAACAAAAAGACCACAGAAATCATTGTGGATTTTAGACATGTTAGGAGCCACATACAGTAGGTGCCTCTATTCCTAACAATAAATTCAGGTGAAGCGTCTATCCGGCTTCAAATTCGCTGGAATCCACATCTCTGAGGATCTCACCTGGTTTTCAAACTCTCCATCCACAGCAGCAGGCTCAGGAAGAGCTTCTCCCACAACTACAAATGCTTAATACGATCAACACTGTCCACGTTCTGCTGGATTAAAGCAGGGGGCTTATCAAAAATAGATGGATAGATTCCTTCCCTATATACATAAATATTCCTCTTCATCAAATTTCTATTATAGTAGCACAAAACTGTGTTATGACTAAACTTTGGAATGCCAGAGGGAGTCTTTTTGATTAGTTTCATGGAACTTTGCAGACACTTTTACAAACTGATTTGTGACTTTATCACACTTTTCTGTCTCTGAAATACCACACAGTCTCTTTTTTATTTCTTAAGATCCAAATAAATTTATTCAACAGAAGATCCCCAGACTATTCCTGCTTATAAACTGAAGATTGGTAAAAATGACCTATTTAGAAAAAAAAAAATACTGTGTACTGGAGTTTGAATGCAGACTGTAGGTGTGTAAGGTCTAATAGCAAATAATACTGTGCACTATTGAACTTGAGAGTGACAACTTACATGGAGCACCAGAGAATTTAAAGCCCCATTCTTCTTAAGTTAGTAACTGGCTATATTAGGTGTGAAGTTATTTGCTCCTAATGCCAGTCAAACTAATCAGATGACGGACAAGCTCCAATTTTGCTCAGCTAAACCTAATGGAGTATGACACGTCATCAGGCTATGTTAGTCTATCAAGTTTAAAAGGTCTCACAAACAGATGGTTCAATATTTGAACCTTGATTTAAACTTGACATACATTTTATTGCATGTTTTTTCTTCTTCCAACACAGCGGACTAAATTTCTTTCTTTCCAGGTGATTAGGTCATGGGTACATTTCAATTGTCGCATATTTAACAGGGCTTGTGCACGTGTGTGACCAAGTGCACCATGCCAAGGTACACCTTTCCCAACCATACCAGCTCAGGGAAGTGTACCGTACTAAAGCACAGTCCCTACAGGGAGTCTATCCATAGAATCAAACAAATAAATAGGGAAAACAAAGATTTGATTTCTCCAGAAACTTTATCTAGCGTAAAAGTAAAGCACACAACAAATGGCTCACTTTACATTAGCCTATTATTATTGTTACTACTACATTATTACTTACATTAGTGTAAAGGGTAGGGTTGCCACTTTCAGAAATGAAAATGAGGGACACCCACCACAACTGCTCAGGGCCAAGTGTTTTTAGTAAAGAGGTGATCAAGAAAGCATTTAGTCATATTTAAAGCTTAAAATGCTTTATTAATAATGAACATGTTTTTGTGCAACAAGTGAACTTTCAAAATATAAACTAAATAAATAGAGAACCTAAGGTAGATTTTAAAGTGCATAGCTATTCTTGCTGTGGGGACACTGTGAATCCTGGGGGCATTTTAAAATACAACACTTTTTTCCCTGATTGTTCAAATAAGAGGTGCAAAACATTATTCCTTCCCCCGTATGTCTTGGATTCACTCCAGCTCACTGAGTTACTCATTTTTCCAAATGTAGTCCTTGTTACTCCTTGCATCACTGAGTGCTGCTCAAAGTTGAGGATGATCAGGAGCACACTCCTCATGAGCTCCATGGAGCACCTGTTCCTGCAGTCACTCCATTTGTCATCCATTCTTGAAAATATAATTTCTACATATCCAGTAGATGCTGTTATGCTCAGGATGTGGCTGATGATAGATATTTAAATAAACATTTTCTCTTAACAATATTTATTTATTTATGATCTATTAATCAATTAGTGTCATCTGTATTTCCAAAAATAAATTATAATTCAGTCAAAAACTGAAAATCCTAAACAATTAATCTAACCACAACAGTCTTCTAAAGTAGGCTATGATCATACATGCATTGACATCTTCTGGGACAACCAGATTGGAAATTGAATCAATCACAACATCATGTCCCATACCGTATCAGTCTCAAGAGATGATTGAACTGTGAATATTCCAACGTTTGTACTCAGAAATTCTGACTTCTGAGTACAAATGGAACCAAGTGGCACCAAGAGTACCGGAGCGGGGGTCGTGCATAGATCCACACCACACATTCGCAATTCCATATTTTATGGGACGGGTGGCAACCGTTAACCGTTAAGGCCATCCATCGGTGAGCATGGCAGGTCAAATATGATGGAACTCTTTCGTATTAAATATATCTTGAGAAAACAAAAGTTTGATTTCCCGAGATAATGAGATAAATAACTCAAGACAACAGAAGAAGTTAATGCATGACCACTTAGGGTTTCTGTAGGGTACTTAGAAAGAGATGTGAAATATCTTATTCACTTAGTCACTAATTAAGTGTAACAGTCTTTGAAAGGAACAGCTTGGCTAGATGATAAATAGTCACTGGCCTTGTATTTATTGATTCATTACCTCTCATCTCTTCAGCCTGTTTCAGCTGTCACTGGGCAAAAGGTGGGATACACCTGGGACAGGTCGCCAGTCTGTGACAACTAACACAGAGAGACAACTATTCACACTCACATTTGCACCTACAGGCAATGCAGAATCGCCCATTAATGAGCATGTCTTTGGACTGAAAGAGGAAATAAGAGTACTGGGAGAGAACCCATGAAGGCCAGACTGGAGTTTTCCAGTGAGAACCTACAGAAAGACCAGGAATTCTGCTTTGGACAGATGAGTCTAAAATTGTATTATCTGGACACCAGAACAGAGGACAAGTTTGGTGTGAACCAAATACAGCATTCCAGGAAAAGCCTCGTACTAGCCGTGAAACATGGACATGGAAGCGTCATTCAATTCAGTTCAATTCAGTTTTATTTATATAGCGCCAGTACAAGCGCTATATAGATGTCATGGTTTGGGAATACTTTGCAACAGCAGGACATGGCCAGCTCACCATTAAAGAATCAACCATGATGATGATACATTCTACAGTGTATCAGAGGGTGCTTGAGGAACATGTGAGATTATTTGTAAAAAAAAATTAAAGTCGAACTGGATTCCGCAACATGACAATGACCCAAAACATACCAGTAAATCCATCAAGGACTGGCTGAAAACTAATAAATGGAAAATCCTGGAATGACTTAGTCAAAGCTCAGATCTTAATACTGTGGACTGTACATTCAAGAAACCCCTCATAATTCTGCATTAAGGAGAGGGGCAAACTTTCCTCAGACGATGTCAGAGACTGGTAGATGGCTACAAGGAGCATCTCACTGAGGTTATTTCAGTCAAACACTAGTTATTAGGATGTAGGACGCCCTAACTTTTTTCGTCAGTTGGAATATGCATTTTTGTTGATATCTTTTGTTTAATGAGTAAAACCAGGATGATTGTTTGTTGTTTACCTGCGATTAAATCACTTTAGCAACACTGGGGCCCCACAGGGGACTGTCCTCTCTCCCTTTCTCTTCACCCTCTACACCACGGACTTCAACCACTGCACGGAGACCTGTCATCTCCAGAAGTTTTCTGATGACTCTGCTGTGGTTGGATGCATCAGCAAGGGTGACGAGGTGGAGTACAGGGCTGTTGTGGACAACTTTGTCACATGGTGTGAGGAGAACCATCTACAGCTCAATGTGACAAAGACGAAGGAACTGGTGGTGGACCTGAGGAGGACCAAGGCGCCGGTGACCCCTGTTTCCATCCAAGAGGTCAATGTGGACATAGTGCAGGATTATAAATATCTGGGGGTTCACATTGACAATAGACTGGGGAAAGAACACAGACGCCCTGTACAGGAAGGGGCAGAGTCGCCTCTATTTTCTGAGGCAGTTGAGGTCTTTTAACATCTGCAGGACTATGCTCAGGATGTTCTGTGAGTCTGTGGTAGCCAGTGCCATCTTCTATGCTGTTGCGTGCTGGGGAGGCAGGCTGAGGGTGGTGGACGCCAATAGACTGAACAGCCTGATACACAAGGCCAGTGACGTTGTGGGAGTGAAGCTGGACCCTCCGACAGTGGTGTCACACAGGAGAATGCTTCACAAGTGAAAGCTATCTTGGACAATCAGTCGAACCCACTCCATGACGTGCTGGTTAGACATAGGAGTTCTTTCAGCACCAGACTTATCACACCACAGAGCGTCACAGGAAATCATTCCTGCTGGTGGCCATTAGCCTGTACAACTCCTCACTCTGAGGGTGTAGAACCCATATTATTTATTTTATGTGCAATAATTCAATAATGTGCAATAATTCATGTTCACCTCATCTCTTAGGAACATTGGTTTCACTTCACTTATATCTTGTACATATTGTTATATATATATTTCCTATATTTTTTACATTTGCTTACTTATCCTTATTGTCTCCTACTTATTCTGATTGCTCTTTGTTCTTAACACTGTTACACTTTGGGTTGGAGCTGCTGTAACGAAAAGTAATTTCCCCCTGAGATCAATAAAGTAATTCTGATTCTGATTCTGATTATTTTCCATAGATAGAAAAAAAATCATTTCTTGATCAGCTTACTGAATATTTAATAGGGTATCCTAATTTTAACTGTACTATAGGCTCTGCATAGATTTGTCACAGAGGTATAAAACAAACATTAGTCATTGGTCCTGCATTCAACCCTGCCCATACACCTTAACTTACGTTCCATTGATCACTCCATCTGGGTTGAGCATGGGGATTATCTTGAAGACAAAAGCCTCCCTCAAAATCTGGGCCACCATGTCATTGCTGCACAGAAACTCTAGGGTACCCTTCATGACCCAGCTGGCATTAGATTCACCAGGATGCACACGGCCTGTCAGTACAATGTAGGGACGATTACCTGGAGAAAAACAGATATTATCACAGTTATCCTTTTTCCTATTAACATGGCTTAAAAAGTGGATGCACAATTTAAAGTGTTTCAGTGGGTATTTGTGTTGTAAGCAGAGCCAGCAAAGGCAGCTCAAAAACACGCCTGCTGAAAACTTCTGAGTGGAGTTATTCTTTTAATGTGCTGCATGGCCACACAAACTCCTGGGTCTGTGACACAGCCAGACGATGGTCATTAGTCAGTAGGAAGGTGCTAGTCAGAGCCCTGTCGACGGCTTTTCAGCAACTTGTCACCAAGTACAAGGCAGACAAATGTGACAGACCAGGTGTACAGTTACAAGTCAAATCCTCAACAGTCCAACTGTGCAGCGTCTTATTTAAGCTCTCAGTAGCTGATGAAATAGTATTTGACATAATGGTTAAACAACTTTCAAGCAAATATCGGAAATGTCGCAAAGAAGAAAATGTGAATTATGCACGTTTCTATCAACTGGTTTGGAGAGAATAAGCTAACCTGAAAAGATGACTGTATGCGAATATAGCATTAAACAGAGTAGAGGACAAAGAAGACGATGGGAAATTAAATAAATACAAAATAAATAAATAAACAAATCGAGGTGTTATATATAGGTGATATAAGAGCAACTTCTGCACATCACTTAAACTTAGGTTTTATCTTGACAGGAGTTTTGAGCTTCTCATCACGTACTCTATAAATGCTGCTGCTCTGAATCACCAGACATAGCTGGTTGTAATTAGATCTGATTATGAAACTCAATTCTTAACACTGTTGCTTAAATTTGTGTTGTTTTTGTTGTTGTTGTTTGTTTGTTTTTGTTTTTTGTTTTTGTTTTTTAGACGTTTAGACAATAATTAAGTTAGAAGGCCAATTCATTTAGCATTCAACTGGCTGACCTGGCTGTTTGCCAGCCTATGCAAAGAGCATCTGTGTTAAATTAGTGCTCTGGTTTTGGAACAAAACTGCCCAACATCCAGTAACTTTACAGTGGACAAGATACATAAAGACAGACACAGTCCCTACAGGGAGTTACTATCACCCCAGGATTTACTGACATTTAGCCAAAAGTAGGATGTTTCTCTCCATGAGAACATTTGAAAGCGAAGCAAGATCATATGTTTTTTTTTGATGTTCGATTCATTGTAAACTAATTTTTGTAATGTAATGTCTCTGTCTAAATGTATTCATTCACAATCTGTTTCCACTTAGGGCTACAGGGGACTGGAACCTAACACGGTTGTTATTAAGTAAGAGGCAGGATAAACCCTGGAGAGGTTACCAGTCAATCACAGGGACTTTGTGTTGATATGTTTCTAGTAAATAGACAATTCACTTTTATTCCCACAGTCTTGTCATTATTGTCCATATTGCCATATCAACGAACACATACAATCCTCATAGGCAATATCTATGAAAACACAACTTCAGTGGTCCTGTCTGTTTGTAATTATTTCATTACACTTTTTGTGTATTGTTCTTATGCTTAAAATAATATAATAAATCCAAATCCAAAGCATTTAGTGCTTCTACAAAGACCTCAGCTTTTAGTCTCCCATAAGAATGAATCCCAAAAGCGTTGTGTGTCTATGTAAATGACAAGCCTTATGGCCATATGAGAGAACACTTGGAACTGTAAGTAGTGACATTCTCTCATTAATTATACACCACCTGGAAAGAAAAAATGGGGCCCTGTATAAAAATAGTTGTAATGAGATGAGAGGCAGATTCTGAACACGGCCACATACCCAGTTACAAAACTCTGGCAGTTACATTATTTTATATAAATTTTTAAAAAAATTTGCCTTAGTGGCTTTACATCAAAGTTACAGTAGTTCTGATATAACTCATCTTTGTTTTCTAACTTAACTTTTTATTTCCACCATACCACCATACATAAATTATTCAAGGTTATGCATGACATATGCAAGATTGAGAGTGGATATAAAGGATTCAAAGTATTATTAAAGAACATTTAGGGAGGATACATTATGCACGACATTAGTGTTAAAATAATAAACACATTAATGTTAAAAGGAAAAACAGATAAGGGCAGAAACTATGTCAATAATGAAAGGCGTTCATATTACAGATGATAAGCCTGATATTAAATGTTAATTTAAGACTCATCATAACCAGATTAGAAAATGATGCATGCACTTAAGCATAGCAAAGAGGGTGTCTGGTGTCTGTGTACCAAACTGGTAGAGGAGTCTGACACATGAATATTCTGTCCGTCTGTCCAAATTGTGCTGCTAAATGCTATGATATAACAAATCCATATGTAGAATTATACAAAAGGCTGGGCCACTCAAAATATGACTACATCACAGCTTTCCATGAAAGAATTTTCATTTATTTTGTTACAAAAACAGCTGTCAGCTCATTCACAAAACAGCAATTTCAGATTGCTTCTTAGTCAGGATCATGGGTGAATGGTGGGGGTACCCCCAAACTAAAACCAGTTTGACATCCTTGGGGTAAAGGGAAATGGTGTCTATTTCAAGATTGGATTTATTAAGACCTGAAAACTTATGAATATATGTGTAACTCTTAGTTGGTTTGTAACGCTGGTTTTCAATCTGCTTTTCTGTAATGCAAAAGCAAGTCATTGTTAACTCTAGCTGGCATTTGCTAGAAAACAATTTCACCTGTTCCATTCCAAGCATGTCTAAATGAAATTTTGAAGTGATCAACAACAAAGGGCGTCTCACTACTGAGTCCTTTTTTGACACGTTTAGTCCTATTTTGGGGTTATTTGGGCTATGGTCAGCTGCTGAACAACCTGTTGGAGTTGTTGCTAACATTTTTGTCTCTTGCTCCAATGTCTTCTTTTTGCATTGTAAAACTCTACTTACATTTTGAAGCTCTTGTCATTTTCCCCCGGTCTTAGAATTTTGTTTAGGAGTGTATTATGAAGGTGGTCATAATGTTATTCTTTATTGGTGTAAGTATCTAGGGCTTATTAATAAGGCTTATTAAGTAATTTATTAATAAACCCCAGAAGCAATGTTAGGTCTGGGGCTTATTAATGGGCCAGAGTGTAACATTGCCGCCACTCCTCAATGTTACCATTTAAATGACTCATCAGTTTTTAAGATCATTTACTAACATAGGTTTATACACACACAGCAGTACTCACGTAGCTGGTACAGGTCTTTCCAGTCGCTGCTGGCAGGACAGGCAGTGATCGTGACCACTGGACAGGAGTTTCCAGCCAAAGTTGGACAAAGAATCTGCTGTCGGAAGAATATCTTGGTAGGATCCACTGAATTCTGTAGCATCTTCAAATGAGCCTGACAGAGGAGAGATAATGTTTCTTAAGTGTATATTTTTCTGGAGAATGAAAACAAGGACATGTTTTCCACCTTTCAGTTCTGCCTGCTGCTTTATGTTTACTAGCATGTTTCAATTGTTGGATTAAATGGAATGAAAATAGAATGAACTTCAGAAGTTGTGGTACAGAATACAATGTACATGTCAAAAGACCTTGAACCAAATATGTAAAGTGCACTCCGAGAGCTAGGTTCATTAGAGGCCAGATACCAACAACTACTTCATATTAGTATGTTTGAACACATAGACAGTAAAGCCAGGAAACAAGAACTGAATTCTAAGCTCTCTTCATGACAGATGTGTCTAGATTGTGTTCATCCCCAAAGAGACAAAGAATGTCTATAACTCGACTCTATAACGACTCTATAACTTTGACTCTGAAACGTAATGTATTTGTGGGTATTGGTGGAACACTTCATCAGATTCTTATGTTTAACTTTTACCAGTAATTTTAATCAGTTCAACAAGTACTGGCTCTCCATTAAAGGTGGTACTTAACCTTCACCTTCTGAGCAGTGTATGTGAAGGGATAGTGGTAGGCCAGGTAGCAGACATCCTCTTTGTGTTTGAAATTGATGGTAAAGGTCAGAGTGTAAAATGTTGTTCTCCTTTTGCCATGAGCTGTACAGAAGTGGTTTCTACAGGAAAAGATAGAGGGAATAAGAAAATAAGTTATGTAACCAAATGTTTTAACTCTTGTCTAATACTCACTATTCTATGCTAGGTAGGGAAGCACTAATTGCTGCAAAACTCAGGCATAGGCATAGTTAATTAATTATGTAGTATTATGATTAATTATTCTGTATTGTTATACAGAAACACACAGGAACCAAAGCAGTTATTAAAGTTATAAATTAACACTGAACTGTTTTACTTTGTATGAAATCTGTATTTCCTAGTACAAAGTATATGTGGCTGAATTGCTTGCAACTCTGTGAAATCAGTCAACACTGAACTCCATTCTTTATTCATACCTGAAATAACAGATTTCCGTTCCAGTCCTGACCCAGTGTGGCCTACCTTCCAGAGCTTCCCTTACTGAGTAAAGCACTGGCTGCATTCCTGCAGGACAATCACACAGAGATAGACAGTCACATGGAACAGAAGTGTTCATTGAGAGAACACTTTGTGTGAGTTGTGTACAAACTTTAATGTGTAAGATTTGTACATTTTTGGGTTGAAGTTTTTGGGTCACTCTCAGGAGCTGAGTGAATTCCAGTTTGGTACTGTGATAGGTTGCTACCTGTGGAACAAGTTTAGTTGCGAAATTTCCTCACCACTAAATATTCCATGGTCAATTGTCAGTGGTAGAAACTGGAAGTGATTGGGAATGACAGCAACTCAGCCACAAAGTAGCAGGTCACGTAAAAGAGAGGTCGCCAACTTTCTGCTGAGTCAATCGCTACAGACCTTCAAACCTCATGTCGTCTTCAGATTAGCTCAAGAACGGTGTGTAGAGAGCTTCATGGCTTCATTCCATAGCCGAGCAGCTGCATCCAAGCCATACATGCATCAGTGCAATGCAAAGTGTCAGATGCACGCTGCATTGGACTCTAGAGCACTCTAGAACATTCTCTGGAGTGACGAATCATGCTTCTCCATCTGGCAGTCTGATAAACCAACTGGGGTTTGCAGTTGCCAGGAGAACGGTACTTGTCTAACTGCATTGTACCAAGTGTGAAGTTTGATGGAGGGGGGATTATGGTGTGATTTTTCAGGAGCTGGGTTTGGCCCCCAAGTTGCAGTAGAAGGAACTCTGAATGTTTCAGCATACCAAGAGATTTTGGACAATTTCTTGCCCCCAGCTTTGTGGGAAAAGTTTGTGGTTGACCCCTTCCTGTTCCAACATGCACCAGTGCACAAAGCAAGGTGGGATTTGGCCAGGAAATTCTATGAAAGTTTCAGCTGCCATTATTGAAAGTGAAGCAGGAAGTAGAAACAAAACTCAACCGGCAGAAAAGAGGGTGGTGATTTTAGAGATCGAGCCAAGCACACAGGTTTAAATATCTCACACCATGTGTATCCATGTGCAGGGTCTGTATGTAGGTCAATGCAGCACCATAAAACTTTAAGTTCATATGAGTGTAAATGCAGGTGAGTGAATACTACAGTGTATGTTAGGACTGACAGCACAAATCAATTGAATTTTTTGAGACATATATGTGCAGGAGTTTTCAGATCACTATTTAGATTTTCAAAACTGGGAAACATATCTATATTTAATTATTAATTTGTGGATATTAAAAGAGTACTTAACAGAAAATAATGTAAAGGAACACGTTACCAGAAAAACTGGATTTTTTTTATCCATTTCCTCCCACCGTCTAATGACATGCTCATTAGGTTAATTGGTGATTCTAGATGTGACTGTTAACAATTGTCTGTAATAGTCCTGCAATAGACTGGTGACCTGTCCAGGGTGTACCCGGCCTCTTTCCCAACGGCAGCTGGGACAGCCCCCCCTACCCACCCACTCCCCTGCAACCCACTAAAGGACAAAGAGCTACAGAAAATAAAGGAATAATGCTGAGGCAATCGAAAACAAACTGCATCAATGACAAAAAGACACCAAAATAATGCCAAATCAAGACAGTCAATTTACAATGGTTGACCCTGAGAGGAGGTACCAAGTACATGGCAGATGAACTGTCAAAAGCACGTTGCCATCTCTTTACTGCCTCTTACAGGTCTGTGTGAATTGCGTATTTTATAGTCTCTAAAACATGGCCTTATTATGATTCCCTCAAAGTTACCATGAATGAAAATCAGAGATGGAATGCTTTTGTCGTTCTGAGGAACGCCTTGTTAACAACAGGTGCACATCAATGCCCATGTCTTTTTATTTTTCATGCAGTTCTGTTTAATGACTTTAATGATTATTCTGTGTTAAACTTATCAAAGGTCTGTGTTAAACTTAACATGTGCACACAACCTGATGGTTGCAAACCGTGTAAACCTTTATAATTATAAATACTCCTTGTGGGTGGATGAGGTTTTGCAAACATGCCACTCAGAGGGCTTTACCAGTTGAGGCTGTACTTATTATATTACCATGAGGAATATGATTCTAGCCACAGAACTAAGTATAAAACTATTTCTGTGCTAAGCTGTGGATATTTAAAAAATTGCTGAATATGTATCTCTTTATCCACTATTAAAGTTGATGTGACCACTATATTTGTATTTACACAGAAGTCATGCATTAAAAAAATTCAAGCATGCATTAAAATGCTTTGCAGCCAAGTTTGTTAAGCGCCTTAAAGACATAAAGGCTTGGTTGACCTCTAACTTCCTACTAAACTCAGACAAAACAGAAGTTGATTGAGATCACTTTGACCTCAAAGTGCAGGTTTTCTAAAGTTTAGTTTCAAAAAGTGCTTTCACTTGAGGAACCAGATCCTGGTTTGGGTTGGGTCTTTAGTTTTAAGGTTAGACTTAGGACTTTCCTTTTTTAATAAGGCTTATAGTTAGGGCTGGCTCATGTGACACCAAACCATCCCTTGGCCATGCTGCTATAGGCCTTGGCTGCTGGGGAGAAGCACTGAGCACCTATCCTTTACTTTCTTCTTTCTCACACCAAGCACTTTTCCTCTAATTGTTTCCTTTACTTAATCTAATTTCTTCTCTCCTACTACTTGTGCATTTTGTGTTCATTTTTGGTCCTGGTGCCATTAACCTGATCATTCTTCACAGTTTGCAGTTACCCAGTCCCATCTAAATGCATAATTTTCCAAGCTGCCTACAACCTCTTCTATTCAATGATTACTGTACTGTTGCATTACATTCCTGTTGTCACTATTAGTTTTATGCCCCCATGCTCTGGTTTACATTCATTATCAATCTTTCATATACAACGGGTAAAATAAGTATTGAACACATCACAATTTTTCATAGTAAACATATTTCTTAAGGTGCTATTGAAAGAAACCAAAACAAATAAGTTCAGAAATTAAGTTATGTGTAATAATGTAAAATAACAGAGGGAAAAAGTATTGAACACATGCAGAAAAGGGGAAAGTCATGCTGCTACTTGTCAGTGCAAATGAATATTAGCTGGTTCAGTCCAAACTGAGGGCCTATAAAAAGGTGTGTGATTACCAAGGTGTCACACAAGGAACATCTCATGGGTAAAAGCAAAGAACTCTCTCAAGACATTCACAACTTTATTGTTGCAAAACATTCTGATGGCATTGATCACAGAAGGATTTCTAAACTTCTGAATGTTCAAGTGAGCACTGTTGGGGCCATAATCCAGAAGCGGAAAGAACATCACTCGACCATAAACCGGCCACAACCAGGTGCTCCTTGGAACATTTCTGACAGAGGAGTGAAATAATTATCAGAAGAGTTGTCCAAGAGACAAGGACCACTAGTGGAGAGCTTCGGAAAGATCTGGAATTAGCAGGTACAATTGTTTCACGCCATGTTTGGAGGACACAATGCACTGTACATCAACCCCAAAACACCATACTGACAGTGATGTTTGGAGGTGGGAACATCATAGTGTGGGGTTTGTGGTTGGTATTTCTGAATATGGTACTGGCAAACTTCCTATAATTGAAGGGAGGATGAATGGAAAAATGTACCGAGACATTGTCGAGAGAAATCTGCTGCCATCTACCAGAATGATTAAGATGAAACGAGGATGGACATTTCAGCAAGACAATGGCCCCAAACACAGAGCCAAGGAAACTCTCAACTGGCTTCAGAGAAAGAAAATAAAGCTGCTAGAATGGCCCAGCCAATCACCTGACCTGAATCCAACTCTAAAAATCAGAGTTCACAGAAGAGGCCCACGGAACCTTCAAGATTTAAAGACTGTTTGTGTGTAAGAATGGGTCAAAATCACACCTGAGCAATGCATGCAACTAGTTTCTCCATACAGGAGGCGGTTGAAGCTTCATTACCAACAGAAGCTTTTGTACAAAGTATTAAATGAATATCAGTAAGTGTGTTCAATACTTTTCCCCTCTGTTATTTCACATTATTACACATAACTTAATTTCTGAACTTGTTGTTTTGGTTTCTTTCTATGTATGGATTACTTGGGTTGTTACCAAGACGTGGTGGAAATTTCATGTCAATAGCACCTTTAGAAATATGTGTATATGTGTATCTCATGCTTCCTACTGCTCTCTTCCTCTCTTCTCTCCTCTCTCTACCCAGATGGTTTCTTCCTGTTAAAAGGGAGTTTTCCTTGCCGCCATCTTCGATCCTGCTCTGTTGGTTTCAGGCCAGGTGTTGTAAAGTGCCTTGTGACATTTTGTATTGCCTCTTTATAAATAGAAGTCCTACTTGGTAACATCACTAAATGCTGCATTGTGAATCATTAATTAGTTAAGAAACACACACATGAAACCATCTCACCATAGTTAAACTGGCTGTTGGTCTTCTCACAGTTGATGATATTAAATCGGTAAGGGACGTCTTCCACCATGTTACTAACTTCAAAGTAAAACCACTGTGTGTGCGCGGAACAGTTGGCATCTGCATTTAATATAAGGTCATATTCATATCTAGAGGAGAGGAGAAGAGAGGTCTTATTGATAATTTATTTCAGCTATACTGACGTCATTAACTTTCTATCAGTGTGTGTGCTTTTTTGTCTCCATACCTGCGGACTTGAATAGCCTTTCTAAGGTTCCCACATTCAAACTTGGAGAAAAATCTCAAAGAATCAGGTCGACACTGAAGACTGACAGACAAAGAAACAAAACAATGACAAGAAGGGTTTGGGCCCTTAGGGTTAGGGGTTTTTAAACTACCATTTGAGCATAAACAGTCAAATTAAAATTTCACATTGAAATTGCAATGAAACCTTTAACCTACCTGCTATCTGCAAGGTCAAAGACTACCTGGTTGATCATGTCATCAGTACTCAGGAAACGCTGGATATCTTCCAGCACCTTCTGTCTGATAAAGACAAGCAAATTAAAGTGTACAAATATTAACGTTGTAGTTAAGTATTTCAAGTCCTTTCCTTAACTTAATAGTTTTCATGGATGCATGGTGATGACAGAAAATCCCAAGTTCTTTCTAAGACAGACATAACTTTATAACAGCCCTTTGGCATATATCAGACTCTTTCCAACCACACTCACTTCACAAAGGGGTCCGCATCCCCCTGGGGGTCTGGGAAGGTACTGCATGGAGGGTCGCAAAATCTTTGGTATATTACACATTTTTTAATGTTTATATATATATATATAATTTTCCTCCACAGTTTTACATTTCTTTAAACACACATTAACATGAATCCAGCATATTTTAGTAAAGGGATAAATGGAGGCAGAAGATTTTATCTTTCAGTCAGCACTTCACTCATTCAGTAGTATAGGAGCTGTCTCAACAGTGCATCATTTCACACAGAGTGCCACACTAGACCTGTCAATCTAAGCCTCCTGTGTACAGTAGGACCCGCCCATGCTACCGAGCCAATCACGAGGCCACATATTACACGCTGACTCTGTCAAGTTACCTGCAATTGGCCCTGAGCCAATTGTTTATTATTTTTGGAAATAAAAATATATTATTTGAATATATTAACACTGAATGTGAAATTATAATAATATGTATAAACCACACTAGGCTGTAGGTAGGGAATCCCTACTTAATCTCTCCATCAGTTTGGGGTTCCTTGGCCTGAAAAATGTTGAAGACCTCTGATCTAGAGAACATATGGAAGAATTCAGCATCATAGACCAGCCTCCAGGGAGTTTAGTAAATATAATAATTTGATCTGTGGACATTGGTTTTCCAGCACACCATTTTCCTCCTCCATTATATGAATGAAGGCTTCATATCATTTAGATATTTTTTTTAAGTTAAATTTAAGTCTATTTCCATAATAATTAGAGTTTTGAAATCATGAAAGTCATTCAACTTACTTTCTACAGTTCTGAAAAAAAAAAAAAATGGTATACCTTCATGTGGTACATATACTGTATATCCCTCAGAGTGATATTGCTTGTCTCCAAGTAACCATGATCAGGTAACCAGGTATTTACTTGATAGGTTTTGATCAGTTTTATTAACTTTAAATTGTAGTATTAATAAGAAGCACAAATGTCAGACTCCAGGAGCAGGAGGTCATGAACTCCAGGGGACCCTCACTCAGTACTGCAAAGAATGATCAGCTGGCTGACAAGCAGAAAGTTTTGAAGGTGCTGAAGATTTGATAGGCCAACGTTGACTGTGTGTTTCGTCTTTCGCCAACTCATCCCTGCCCACTGTCTCTCCAATCTGTCCTCAGAGTATGCGGAGATGTTTGTATGCTCTTTCAGAAACAGAAGGTCGGGAAAACACTGTATATATTACCTCTGTATGTTGGGTTTGCGTGAAGACATTGGTTCATGTCCTGGTGGTGGGAGATGACCCCAGAAATCAGGGAAAGCCAGGATGCTGAACCCTGGAATAGATTTGGTTTTGGCAGCTGCAGCATGGTACAGCTTGGGATCATGGTGTGGAATACAGGCTCCATGTCTTTCCAACAACTTGTCTGTTGTAGAACAACAGAAAGGATCTCTTGCTCCCTCTTCGTCTTGATCATATTCATTCCCTTTATGACCTGGGTGTGCTCCCCCCCTATAATCAAACAACAATAGTAAGGTTCAGAGGACAGGATGTGGAATGAAGGAATCAAGGCAGATGGTAAATTTTAAAGACAGAGATGCAGAATGAGGGTCATGCATCAATGTCAGAAAGTAAAGGTTAGAAGGAATATTTTTGATATTTATGCTGAAGCAGAGAAAAAAGGTCAGTGTAAGATAGGTAGCCTAGCTGTCTTTGTGTGAGAAGAACTCTTAACAAGACAACAATAATGTAACAAGTGCATAAGAGGATCATCCAACCAGTGGGCACATTGCTCATGTCTACAGCTATTGTAAACCACCCTGAATTTTAACATGATATTGATAAATATACAGATGCCTCCGCGATGGAGGCATCATGTAAATCATGCAGCAGTGAAAAGTAGTAGGTCAATCATACAGACACACAACTATAATGCTTATAAGCTAGGCTAATGAGCTTTGTACAAAAATACAGTTGCGATCAAAATTATTCAACACCCACTGCAAATTAGGTTTATTGGCAAAATGTACAAACTACCAGCAGTTTGCAACAGACAAATAAAAAGTACAATTCAAATATCTCAATACAACTGGTATGACAAGTGGTTTCTCTGAATTCAGCTCAAAATGCCACTTTTGATGACTGCTGCAGTATGAAAATTATTTCCTCAGAAGAGCACGCTTACCACTGCAAATCAGTTAGAATTCTCAGCTAAACCTACATAATTTGAGGGTTTTTTTTTTTTTTTTATATTTCTCAGTAGTTGCATATTTTTATTTCATGTATTTTGCATGAAAACACCAACTGAGTGTTAATTCATGGATCCCGAAGCCAGACCAGTTGAGAACCACGGATGTAAAGCACTAAAAAAGTATAGTGTACCTGTAATTAATGCAACTGCGTGTATGGTGATGTTTCTTTTGCTGCTGTGTTCACTATTAAATCTGTATTATGCATTTGTTATCCCATCCACCAAATTTCACTAGCCATCACTGCGGCTCAGAGATGGTCTGGGGCGGTTTTGGTCTCTCTGGCACTGGTAGCCTGCAAATCCATTAAGAATCTCTGGTGGGATTTTAAAAGGACAGTTGCACCATGCAAACCCAAAAATATTAGTGAAATGGAGGCCTTTCCCCATGAAGAATGGGCACAGATTCCCCAGTGACGCTGCCAGAAGCTGGTGTCAGGCTGTACATGACGTCAGGTCATAGCAGTAAAAGGGTGCTCTAAGTATTAAAGATGATTGTCATGAAGGGGTTGAATAGCTTTGCAGCTGCAAACATCATTAAAATTGGCATTTTGTGTTGCATTTAGAGAAACCACTTGGAATAATAGTTGTATTGAGCTATTTAAATTGTTCTTATTTGAATTGTTTATTGCAAAATAACGTGAATTCCAATGGTGGTAGAATTTTGACTGCAATAGCATGTGCAGATAAAATAGAAACTTTCTTCTTACGTTGCCCCTTTAAACACAGTCCCAAACCCAGTTCTGGTGGACACGAGGTTGCAATAACTGTGCAACTCACAGGACTCTAATAGTGCATCACCTGGAGAAAGAGAAAGAGAAAGAGAAAGAGAAAGAGAAAGAGAAAGAGAAAGAGAAAGAGAAAGAGAAAGAGAAAGGGTGAGGATGGTACAGTGGAGTGGTGGTTAGGACTGATGCCTCAGAGCAAGAATGTTCTGGGTTTGAATTTATTGGCCGACTAGGCCTTTCTGTGTGTAGTTTGCATGTTCTCCCTGTGCCTGCGATGGTTCTCTCCGGATACTCCAGCTTCCTCCCACTGTCCTGCTCATTAACCAGTGATTCTAAACTGGCTGTAGGTGTGCGTGTGATTGTTTTTTTGTCTCTCTGTGTTACTCTTGTGATAGACTAGGGACCTGTACAGGTCTGCCTCTCGTCCAGTGATAGGTGAGATAGGCTCCAGTCCCTACTTTAACCTTTAAAGCGCTTACAGAAAATGAATTAATTTGTATTATCCAGAGTACAACTCATAATATAGCACTCCCTATTTAAGAAAAGTTCACAAATCAGAAAGAAACTAGGAAACTATAGGAAACTATAATTTGCAAATGCAGACAGCAGAAAAGCTGGAAAGAAAGTGGAATTCCTCTAATTCAGAAGAACTCTTCAATGCCTGGAAAGATAGTTTAACAACAAATAAAAATGTATTCTGATGACCTGTCCAGGGTACCCAGCCTCTCACTAAGTGACAGTTGGGACAGACTCCAGCACACCTGCACCCCCAGAAGATCAGCAGTTACAAAAAAAAAAAAAAATGAATTAATAAAAATGCCCTCCATAATGCTAGAACTGTATATTATTCAGCATTAATACATTTGCAGGAACCACTTTCCATACAGTTATTACTGATTGATCTCTGCCCTGATGTTAATTAGACCTGCAGAAAACCCAGATTATAACTCCAACCCTCCAAAGGTTGCATTCACAGTGTAATCTCTGGTAATAAAGGTAAATAAAGACATCTGTGAAATACTATCACATGTGGCTCCTCATACATCAACACGCATCAACAATTAACACAGAATCACGCTCATGTGCTCATATTAAAAACTTTTGTAAATTTGTAAATTCTTACTTATTTGATTTATTATTTAGTTAGTTAACAGCTACAAAGACAGGATATTTACAGGCCTTCCTCCTGGTGTACTCCAGGATCTTTATTGTTTCATCTTGGTTGGTGGCTCTAATACTCACTAGTCCTCTGCCTCATTCTTTCTACTTAGAGTGCAGCCCCAGTGTGCTGGATTTGGGATGAAAGTCCTCGTCCATGCGAAGAGCTTTCTGTTCACCCACAGGCACACGGCCTGGCAAGATAAATTGACACCAGGATCTATTCAAATCCTGCTGCATTTTTTTCTGAAAGCCTTGGAGAGCACTTTAATTACACCGCTGTGTTAGTTGATATTTATCATACATGATAATTCTGATATGACATTTGTTCTCAGTCATAATCAAAATGCATGTCCACGATTACTGTGTACTAATTTTCCAGATTGTTGTTTATGACAATGGCAGCATAAATCTGTGAGCACTACAAGCAGCATGCCAGGGCTGAAGCTATTTTCAATACCTCAATACCTTCCATAATTTTGGTTTTCAACTTGTCTAACTTCTTGTTTCTTATTTGTGCAAAAATCTAATTGCTTTGCTCTTAGATGTGCAACAGATGGAGAAACATTTATTTACGATTGGGAGATGTTTGCTATGTCTATCACTTCATGTTGATGAACGAATGTGATGAATGTATTGTTGTTTTAGGGTTGGTGTGGCTACTAGATGTTGTGCTTTGGCTTGGCTCTGACCTGGTGAGTGCCTCCTTATGGACATTTCTGACTTTGAGTGAGAACCATCATAGAAGGTGGACGAAATACTGCTGGTTGTGTCAACCAGCACAGGTTCTTCATTTGACGAAGATAATGTTGAATTCATTGGCTCTGAAGTCAAATCCAGCTCCTGGAAGACAATAACAAAGTTATTTTAAAGTGATTTATGGCGACATAAATCATCTTTGATAAAATGGAGCAAGAACATATCAAAGCATTTCAGTATAGTCTGTTAGAGGGGTAATCTGAATTAGAATCCTCCTTGGGCAGAGAGTAAGGATGTTTCTCAAGAACACCAGAAAAATAACCAAGAAGTGTAGAAATTTAACAAACTGACATGTTCTTGTATCAGAGTTGTAAAGCAATATCAATTAAATACAAAGTGCATATCAGTGTCGGATGATCAGAGGATGTGGACTTGTGGTTGCAGAAACAGCTTTGAGAGTGGCTATGTCTGTGGCCTTGAGCAAACACCTAAGTAAGCCAGTAAGCTTTGCACAATAGTTCACAGGTTCAGTCAAATTGGGTCACAAATAAGTTATGATGATTAAATGAAAGATAATATGTGCTACCCTATCAGTTCCTTTACACTTTAATATGTCTTGAATAGAGACATAGATTAACTATATGAAGTTTATCAGAAAGAGATCTGTAACAAAAAAACTTTCAACTCTTAAATTGTATTGTGTTGTTCTAATACGTTTCTATAATTCTGACAACCCTATTCAATGAGCAAGGCTATGTAACCGAAATACTTAATTCAGTCCATTTTGCCAGCATAATCTGTCATGATTCTGAGTTTTAGATCCCTTTTTTGTAAGTCTTCATTAAATACAATTTGTTTCCTACTTCTGCCTCATCCTTGTGTGTCCTACATTTGGGTCCAACTTCCCCCGAAACGGGACACGATCTACTTTGTCGAAAATTATCATACAGTTGTGTTTCTTATGCTGTTTATACAGTAGTGGAAAAAAGTTTTTGGACACCCTTAAAATTTTACACAATCTCCAATATTATCATGAAATATTTGTGGAAAAATCTTTTTTTGAATTTCAAAAGGTGTGGCTGTATTAGACAGACACAAATAAATACAAATTCTATTTATTTTGTTTATTGTTTAAATGAAAACAAAACAAACAAACAAAACTAAATTCTTGACAGTTTCAATATGTCAGTTTTCAACATTGTCAGTGTCAAAGTCAACAAATAAGAGAGAATGTTGTCAAAACTGAACAAAAAATAAATAAATAAACCATCACATCATCAAATTAATATTTAGTACTCCTGCCATTAGCTGCAGAGATCTAATCCTGGCTGGCATGTTCTCTACGAGCGTTTCACACTGTTGAGGGCTAATCTTGTCCCATTCTTTTTTAAATTCTTTTAATTCCTCTAAATTCTTTAGTTTGTGCTTTGAAACAGACCTTTAAATAATCCACCACAGGTTTTCAATGGGGTTCATGTCCAGGGATTGATCAGGCCACTCTAAGACCTGGATACTTTGCTCCTCGAGCCAACTTCTACTGGTCCTGGATGTGCGGCAAGGGGCATTATCTTGTTGAAACATCCAGTTTGGACCTCGACGGAACAGTGAACATGCAGAAGGGAGCATGTGGGTTTGGAGAATGGCAAAATATTTGGCAGAGTTCAGTGTGCTATCATTGAGAAGACCAACACCAGCAGCACTCATGCATCCCCAAACCATGATACTGCCTCCACCAATTTTTGACAGTAGATACTGTACATGCTGGAGATAATGCTTCTCCTGGTCTTCTGTACCCTCACATTAGCAGGAGGAAGATAAAGCTGGAAACTGGACTCATCTAACGAATCCTCTTCCAGTTCCTGACTGTTCAGTTGTTGTCTGCTTGGGCTCAATGACACTGGGCTAATCTCTGTCTCTCATTGATCAGGGGCAGCCTTGTAGGACCATCTCTGTCTGTGAAGAACTTTCAAATGTTCTGGCTTTATATAGACATGAAGCACAGCAACAGAAAAGTGTCTTTTAATAAAAAGATAAGCCTTCATTAGTGGATAACTGGAACCAAAATCTTATGTATTTTTGTGGAATCAATCAATTTTAAGTTTTTAATGGCTGTTTTAGGATTTGTTTAGTATTTTGTCTGTGACTGTACTAAAAGAAATTGCACTAAAAAGACCATTTCACAAGTGCATGGGGTGTCCGAAAACTTTTTTCCACCACTGTATATGAATAGAACTTAAAAGTCACGAATGAGGATATAGTGCAGGATTGTAACATTAGAATTCAGGAAACATTGAGGTGACGTCAAAGAGATCTTGTCCATGTCAATGCTGTACTATATTTAGACAGGGAAAGGCAAGATGAAGTTCCAAATGGGAGGCTTAGGACCAAGTGAGACTGATAGCTCTAGCAATTAATTTGGTACACACAGCCGTCATTTATACCAGCAGCAGCTTCTGGCAGACTGCTTGTGGGGAAGAAATAGTCAGAAACTTAGATGAATGTGTCATACGTAGTACATAGCAACCCTCAATGCAAAACAAAAACACTGTAACCTTTACAAATATAGGATTCATTGCTGGGTTATCTTCTTCTGACGGTATTTGTTTCAGCTAGATTAAACCAAACAATGGGCAAATTAGCATTTATTTCATATGTGTTTCATAAGTGTTCCTTCCTGCTTATGCATATGGTACTCTCACAAAAAAAAAAAATGCAGATTTTTGTTGTATTTCCATTATAATGGCAATCAGGAGGATATTCCCACCAGTGATGGCAATGTGTGATTTGTACGCTTTACGTGGAGATGATTGGTTAATCTGATTTGTAGTTATCACTACTACACTAAGCATCACTAAGGATGATCAAAGGACATTCTATGGTCCTATGGGCTGAGGGGAGGCGCCTCTGTAGATCATCCCACAGATATTAGATCAGTTTGCAATCTAATGAATTTGGAGGCCAGGTCAACATCTTGTTCTGTTCTTCATATTTTTTGAGTTGTTCCCATTTTTATGTGTTTGCTTGTGTCAGGCTGCATCCTGCTGGGGATGGCTGCTGCCATCAAGGAGTGCACTTTACCCAATTCAGTGCATAAAACCTCAAGAGCAAACACTAATTTGAAAGGGACAAGTAAAAACTCCCTTTTAACATAAACACCCTTGAGCATAGCGCAGCTAACAGGTGCAACCCGTCTATATGAGGGAGGGGAGATGGGAGACTGGTAATGGATAAGAAAGTATTCATTGTAGAAATGCTTACTGGGTATTGTGTCTGTGATTGAGAGAGGACCACAAAAATAATGGCATGCCTTCCAATAGCCCATCAATGCAGAGATAGTGAGAAAGAGCGGATAAAAGATGATTGATGGGTGGATCACTGAATCACCCCCAGCAGCCTAGACCTATAGCATAACTTATCAAAAACAGCTGAAGATGCTGCCTCCCACTCTACTTTTTGAAACATCAGGGACCATGAGTAAGCCTTAAGGTATTGGTTACATAGTATTTTAATACAGCAAATATGCTGCCTCACAGGCTCAACATTTCAATGTCTCCTTTGTCTCTCATTATTTGGATTCTATTAAAAATCCATCTATTGTTTCAGACAACAGTCGACTGTTGTGTGTGGTGTGTGGTGTGTGTGGTGGTACAAAAACTGTACCTTTTAGGTTATTAATATAGATACAGTGCATCAATAATGCTCATCCATCCATACATCAATTCTCATCCATCCACCAGAGACATCCCTCTCCCCACCAACACCTTTCAGTTGTTCCTAAGGGACCCCAAGGCGTTCCCAGGCTAGACGAGATACATAGTCCCTTCAGCATTTTCTGGGTCTACGCTGGGGTCTCTCAGCTGACCATGCCTGGTAAACCACCAAAAGGAAGCTCTTTCGAGGCATATCAGACGCCTGAACCACCAAGGCATATAAAATTGCCTTTATTTCTGATCTATGAGATTCTAATTTCTTTTGCGCAGGATCTCTGACAAAAATAAGCAACATTTAGCACAGTAATATGTTCACATCAATCCAGGTTAAGCATTTGGTGTGTGTGATACCAACAAACAACTGATGATGCTTTAATAAACTAATTGTGATGCCGAGCAGTCAGTCACATTTTTGTGCATGTATTAGCAGTTGCACTGGTTCACCAGGCTTAGAACAGGGTTTGGCAATGAATTCTCTGGGGAAGACTGAAGGACTATAGTGCATGATGCCACTTGCTACAAGCCATCCTTGGATAACTAAATGAGAGCTTGGTAGATTTTCTCTGAATTAAACCACCTGTTAATACTGAAAATGAATTAATATTCACAGCAATGGTTGTTGTTGGAGGTTATGTTGTTGGTAAGATGAGGAAGAAACACTGTATGGCTATATCTTTTAAAAGTGATGATGCTGATTTATGTCAGTGTAACAAATGACTTTGTGAGAAATGACTGACATTGACTTTGCACATTCATTTCTGGCATGTGTCCATACTCTTACCAGTATTAAATGGCCAAAGTCAGTTATATCCTGCTAGCAAGTTGTGCAGTATTTTGACGTCTACACAACATTAGTTACATCACACAACAGGTTCTCCTCACACTACAAATTAATTCTTTGATACATAGTGGTGCATTTACATTCATGACCGCTGCTCTGTTAACACCACTGTTAGGATCCACAGTATTATTTTAATTATTGTTGTATACCTGGAAGTCATGTGAGCGTTCAGGAAAGAGGCGGCTATACTGTGGCAGAAGCTCTTTAGGTCTGTCTGGCTCGGGGCAAAGACGAAGTTTGTCCAGGTCAGTCTCCAAGTCGTCATCCTGTACAGAGAAAAATAAGTTGAAATTCACTTTTTGTTTCAAGTAAGAGTCTAATAAAGCACCATTAAAGAACCTGCTGCAGGTGTAACGGATCAATTAACTAACTGAACATCCAGTAGGCAAGCATGAATGTCATGGCAGCCTCCACATTAGCTGTACAGATGCAAAATTACATCTATGTAGTGGCGGCTGGTGGTGAAATTTGGTGGGTGGTCTAACAAATGCATAATACCAATTTAACAATTAACACAGTAGCAAAAGAAGCACCACCTACGATTCACACAGTTACATCAATTACAGGTACACTATACTTTGTTAGTGCTCTACATCAGTGGTTCTCAACTCGTCTGGCTTCAGGACCAACCATCACACCTAAAATTTTCAACTTCTCAAATTTATTGAAGGCCAGTTTGAATTAACACTCAGTTGGTATTTTCATGCAAAATACATGAAAAAGAAATGTGCAAATACTGAGAAATATTAAAAAAGAAAAAGCTCAAATTATATAGGTTTAGCTGAGAATTCTCACTTACTGATGGCATGACAACCAACAGTGCACTATAGAAAAAAATTATGTTCTGTCCTGAACATGAACATGAAACTGAAGCCAGCGGCTGACGAAAATGCAGCATGTTTCCCATGTGACTTATGCTGCACGTCATATTTTATAGTGTTGTCCGACAAATGTTTCAAATTTACAAGGAATTGTGAAAAGGAATATTCAACCCCTGTGAAACCAAACGAAATTTCATTGGCTTTGGGCCAGTCTATTCCAACTAAGGTGCTTATATGGAGTATTTTCAGTCAGTTTGGACTTCTAAGTCGATTGTAATTGTAATATTTGGCTCCATGTAAACGTAAACCCAGCTAGTGTGTTTCTGTTCCTCTATTCTCAAGCCTTCAGTTGCTTTGCTCTGTTATTGACACTGATACAGCTTCTTCTCCACCTTTCTGCTTCCTCAGGCAGACCTTGAATTCCCACACTATTCAGCTTTTCCTGATCACCATCCTTGAATTCTCTCATCGTCTGGTTAAGGAGGGTTAATTTAGTCATGCCAAGTGGCAAATGCCATGGCTAAAGATGGTCATCTTCACAGTATGGTGTGAATACATCTGGTGTTAAGACTGTGAGAGCAAATTTGGAAATAAGAACACAACGTATAGGGTGGAAGAAATCCTGAGCTTCCTATGTAAACAACATTGTGCGGGGAAATCAAATCATTTGGTTGGCTTTCTGATTCTCATTCTCTGTGATCGACAAAAGAGATGAAAATGATTAGTTGTAGGACTATCCACTCGCATGGATGTTTGAGTTCAAGTGTATAAATGTTCATCAACACTTATTTTTGGTGATATCACTGGAGCACAGAATTAAGAGCAGAAATCTGTGTAGATGATGTGCAGGATACTCAACTCTCTCAACTCTTGTTATCCACAGAGACACAAGAACAAGGAAATGCATTTCGGGCAAATCACAGCCTTTTATACATTCTATACCAGACCAGAGGAACAAAAGTTCACACTTACACAGTCTCTTTTGTCCGCCTCTTGGTTATTTTCAGCTTCTTCATCACTCTCCTCACTGCTCTCATCTGGACACGGAACAGACAAGGAAAAATTATAGCTAGCTTCTTTGTAGCGTTCTGCTACAAAGTTACATAGCAATTGAGAGAGAAGAATGATCAGTTAAGAAAATCAAATCAGTTAACTATGAGATCGCTGTACACTTTTCCATTTAAGCTTTTGTTTTATATGTCTTACATCCAATGGAAATAGTCCTAAAACAAACTTGACATGAAGTGAAATGAAGACTGATTATGTACCTGGTACCACGTCCACGTCAGAGATGTCATGTGGTCTTCCAGGCAGGGGGAAGGTGTATGCAGAGTGATCGGATGCCAGTGATAGAGGAGTTTTAGGAAGACACTTCCTCATCAACTGCACAGATGGCTCCACTAAAACCTCCAGACTCTTACTCTTCAAACATGTCTGCCGAGAAACAAACATGGCAAGATGGGAAAAATTCTCTCAGAAGCTATGAACTCAGTTGATAAATGCATTTAGGGCTGTACTATAGACATACCAAAGATATCAGGAATTGTGCTGCTAAATCTCAAAAATAACTGTTCAAAATATAAACAGTTAAGCTAGAGCCTATGGTTCCTTGGGAAAAATAACTGTCCGCCTCAGGTTTACAAATTGATCAGGTAAGATATATGCAACTTTCCCCCAAATTAGAATAAATTGTACAATGTGTTTTTGAAGAGAAAGTAGGGTCAAACTTTCACACCTATGTTAGGTGATAATACTGAACAGATGATTTTGTATCACCTCTTTCAGTTCCAAAATCTGAAAATATGTTAGAGTGAAGCCAAATGGACCAGTTGTATGCATTTATGTACTGCAATATGCATATTTGTTCTAATTGGGCTTTTGAATATTAGTAAGATACTAGTGTCCATGTGGCCATAGCCCCTAACGTAAGGAAACAAGCCACAGCCTGACCCTATTAAAATGAACGTTATTTGGTTTTATTGAGGAGGATTTGAACTTACCTGTGTAGTTTGATAGAGCAGTCTGATTCCTCCCTGTGAAAGGAAAGCCTGTTTGCCTGCTTTACTGTTGGTGGCCTTATGAAGACAGCATAACAGTGCGTGGCGGATTGCTATGGCAACATGCTGATTATCCTTGCTGTGCCAGTCATTGTAAAGCAGCAAGATGCCAGAGATGTAACCCTTAGATACCACAGATGAAATGTTTGCCTCTGTGAGGGATTGACAAACACAAACAGGAAGGGAAGAACATCAGTATGTTCTCGTCCTTGATCTATTTTCAGTAATGCCTGACCGGACACAGTGCTGTAATCCAGAAATATATGTACTCAAGATCTCACAATCCATTTTGCCACATGCAAATCATCATCATCACAAACCCTGGTCTTACAAGAAATAATCTATGTAAAAAAAAAAATAAATAAATAAATTTAAAAAAAAAAAAAAAATGGTGTTGTGACATACTTCCTTAAATATATCGTCTGCTGCATCTCTCACATCTATCTATTGTACCTTATTGACCTATGTTTCCAGGCTAGATGGACTTCTTATAAATGAGTGGAATGCCACTTTCTTTCCAGCTGTCACCTTGTCTGCTTTAATGTGTGCATTTGCTGTGTATACAAATGAAGCAGCTGAGTTGAAAGATCCCTACATTCCTCCTCCTTGGTCTGAACTTGGAAAAATGTTCATAATTTTTTTTCCGTAACCGTTTGTTCTCAAGAGAGTTGTGGGGGGCTGCAGCCTATCCCAGCTGTCATTGGGTGAGGGGCGGTGTACACCACATGTTACCAGTCTATGCAAGGCTAACACAAAGATACAAACAGCCATTCACACTCACATACACAACTACACCAATTAACCTTATAAGCATGTCTTAAAACTGAAGGAGGAACCTGGAGCACCCAAAGAAAACTCACACAGGCACATGGAGAACATGTAAACTCTGCATACAAGGGCTCGAGCTGGATAATTAACAATATGACTGGGTGGCACTGATTCCTTTAGATTCACATATTAATGCTTCAGGTAGGTTTCAGTACAGTGCCAACATTAAACCAGGAGTCACTGGTCAGGTCCTCCCACCGTGATCTTGCTTAGTTGCGGCCCTTCAATAGTGTTTTCTGCCCATAGAAAATCAAGAATACTGTCATTGTATTATGACTCCACAGGGATAAGAAAAAAAAATGTTTTCCACTATTCTACTACTACAGCAGAGCCAAGCTTCGACCTTGCTCAACCAGAACAAGTTTTTCATGGACATAAGCCGCTTTCATGGGCACACAGATCACTTGCACCAGTGTTCTATTCAGGTGATTGCAACTCAAACCAGCATTGTACTAACATCCAGTCTCTACCATGGTCACTAAGTCTGGGGCTCTTTACAGTGAGCTATCAAAGAACATGGGTAAGCTATGAAAGGCATACCGAATCTATCCACTTGCTGGTATTATGATACATAACCAAACATTCAAACTAGTGAAAGGTAACTTCATGCACCAGGCCTTCGCTGGTGGCCTTGTCCAGATTTGATGTGACAGACAATGCTGCAGTGTCAGACTGGAAGCTAGCCCACAACAGTTTTGCAGTGGAAAGCCCTGGCTGCACTTAGCCAATGCAGTGTAACATCTAATTCTGAATTTCTTAACTCTGCCTACAGACTAAATTAGAGCTGTTGGAGGTATATTTGGTGAGGAAACCAAAACACTAGCTTTAAGAGGAAGTGTCCTTTGACTGTTCCTGCCCTACCTCCTTTTTCCTTTTTCTCTTGCCACTTCTGTCAGCTATGGCACATCAAGCTTTACACTGCTGCAGTGAAAGCTAGGCCCACACAACTGTCAGTGTTACAGTTGCCATTCCTGTTATAGTCTTGGCAACACCTGCTGTTCACTGCTGCACAGCAAAACCCATACCTCCACTGGATGTAGTTTTTTTCTCTCAGTGATTATTATTTCCAGTGGATATCAGGAATATGTCAGGATAAATGAAGGTGAATGAAGGTGTTGTGAAGCTGAAGGTGCTCCTCTGATGCCATCTTCATTCATCCTGACAGCTTCACAATACACACGTGTGGTTCCAAACAATGGTGCAGTTGTGAGAAGGTTGTGGTGATGACTTTGGGGCAAGTATGCATAATCAGAGTTGCACAGTGCAATTGTCACCTACCAGGAATAAGCCACCAGTTGTGTGCCTGAGCCTTGAAAAGGAGCACTTTGAGCTTGAGCTTGCAGTTGTTTGTTCTATCCAAAAACAATAGTCTGTGAAGCATGTAACTTGTCACTTTTTCAGTACTGAAGAGCAGAAAGAGGCACAGATCCCATGCTGAGTCCTCTTGCCCTTGTTCCTTATCCACAAACATTGCGCAAGTTTCATTTACACTAGAGTTGTACGTCACCCATCTCATCAGATGTTTTCAAAGCCAAATGTGTTTTTAGACTTATAATTATAACAGCACACACCAGCAGAGCATTGCTTAGAACATAATAACAAACAACAACACATGTTCTGCGAAGCAGAATCTCAGAGAGTAAATTACTTCCTCACCACTGGAGTAAGGCCCTGATTAAACATACAGAGACAACACAGACAGAGTAAAGAAAAACACAGATCCAAGCACACATACATCTGTAAAATCATATTAATTGCAGGTCAAACCCAGTAGGTGCTCAGCCTGTATATGCTACAGGCTTGAACACAAAGTTCAATAGTGACCTCTGCAGGATAGAGTAAAGTATTGTTAAAACAAGAGCTAGAGATACAAGAAGAGTATATCTAGTGCCCAAGATCAGGTATTATTTGTATATTTTATATATAAATTTATAGTATATACAGCATATTTTATAATAATAATAATAATAATAATAATACATTTAATAAATATTGTTGAAATCACTGTAGTTGGGTATATTGCATCTACTCTCTGGGTACTCCAGCTTCCACCCACAGCCCAAAGACATGCTCATTAGGTTCATTAGTGATTCTAAATTGGCCGTAAGTGTGAGTGTGAATGGTTGTCTGTCTCTCTGTGTTAGTCCTGTGATAGACTGGAGACCTGTCCAGGGTGTAGGCCAATGACAGCTGGGATAGGCTACAGCCCCCCTATTCCAATTGCTGGGATAGGCCCTAGTCTCTACAAGTGGGTATATAGCTAATGGCGGGAAGATGTTTGTTTGTTTTTGTTTTTTTTTTTTGTTTTGTTTTGTTTTTTAAGTATTTAAAAAAAAAAAAAAATCTTTTTAGAGGGGAATGGATCACATCACACAGATGAGGGCAGACTATGTCCATGACAAGTAGATGAAGTTAGTTTGATCAGTTTACCTTTGTACAGACTGCTGCACAGATTAGAAAAGTAATACAGCTCTGAAGTATAACTACATAGCTCTGATTTCATGCCTTTTCAGTCAGGGCCACTTTAGTCAAATCAACTTTTATTTCCCTTCTGTAACAACTTATTTTTGGGGGCATCAATCTGTTCAAAGACATTCCTACCATTCTATTTGCATACATGGGAGAGCAGACCTCCCTGTCACTCCTTGTGCTCATAAAGAAAAAATATGGTGTATGTTTTAGACTGGCAGTAAAAATAAATCACATCTTTCCTATTGTTTAAAATATTTAAAAGTATGTTTCGGCAGCATACATCATTGGAAACATTGCCTGGAGCTACCCCCATGCAGCAAACAACAGAACATGTTGTTTACTGCTGGTTAAACTAAACCAGCAAGATGTCGTTAAGACTCCATCCAGCCTGCTTAAGGATCTTTACCCCCCACCTTAACTGAGGTCACTTAACAGTTTCTTCACCAGTGACAAGGGAGTTTCCTTGCCACTGTTGCCTCAGTCTTTGTAGAGCGCCTTGTAATAATTTCTATATTATGTTATTATGTAATCTGTGCCTTTAAAGCAGCAGTTCTACTTTTCGACACTATATGTACTACGCTATGACATTATTCTTTATGGGCAACTGTTTTCCATCCTTGCCTACCTGTTGACTTATTATTCCAACATAAAGACAATGAACACAAATGCATAAACAAAATGCATTCCACGTGAGAAAACCTCAGCTAAGCGAAAGGCTCAGCATAAATTGTTGTTCTTGAGTCTGATATAGACAACGTTGTTGTGAAACACCTATTAGACAGAATTGGGCATTAAAAAGCTATGGGCTTTCTTGGAACAGGTAATAGTGTTGTGTAGAGAGTTGATAATGGGTCAGTTTACATGGTACAGCATGTCCACGTTGCATGGAGCACTGTGCACGTGCTCCGTAGGAACCTACTCCTACAGAACAGAAATAGATAGTCAACAGTAATGAATCAAGTCCAGACAGCTTAAAGAGGAATACACCCACAACCAGAAATCATGCTAAAGGTTGGTGAGACTTCAGCAAGAGAACAAAGTGAAACAGTATGTCCTTCTTGGTCTCAGTCAAAGGTTAAGTGCTGCAACCCATGAATTCTGCTCCACAGTTAGGCGTGGTAACAGAGGGTGGACACCAAGAGGAGGTGGTTCCCAGTGGAAAAATTATATACATGTATGTTTAAATTATCATAGGAAAATTGAAGAAACCACTAAACGATGGATGCTCAAATGTATTTTTGGACAGTATAAATAGTATAAATTTACAAACCTAAAACAGTTGAATGTGCAGTGTATTAGTCACTAATGATGAGCAGACATACTTTGTGTTGAACTAAATGTATTCAAAATAATCGTTTAGATAGACTTTAATATACAAATACAAATGTTATTTTATTAGGTATTTATACTACAAAAAATAGTACATATCCTTTACAAGAGATCATTATGCATGCCATCACACAAACTGTACTTTAAAATAAAGTATCAATAGTACAGGCCATGGTACTAAGTTTTTAAACTTTTTGAGTGTGTCGTGACATTGAATTTTTAACATTTTCTTTAATAGGTTTCCTAGTGCTTCCTGTTCATTTGCCCAAGTGACTCTCACCTGTGTCTTATCTTGTGATTTTTGACTGTGTGTTTTCCCCTGAATCTTGTTATCGAATCAGTTCTTTGTATGTCTATACAGTGTTTATACCTTTGTTTTGAGCTTTGTTTTTGCATTATCTTTTGGACTTGTTTGTATCTATCCTGCATTGTCTTCAGTAGCCTGTTTGCATCACCTTGACAATGTTTTTTTTTCAAACATCAAACATCGTCCCATCTTGTATTTGTGTCATTCCCTTCTTCCACCAGCCTAACCATACGTGTCAAGCCTTCCAATATGATCTGACTAATACACTTTTAACATCTACTCAAAGCACAAAACACTTGATTCAATCATAAAAAGTAAAAACAAAACAAAACAAAACACAATTTGCACTTCTCATAATCGAATGTGCTTTGTATGGGAATAGCAATATATTGCATGTATATTGCAGTCAGTGTGATCAGTAAAAAATCTAGCCAGTTTCTTCCAGAACGCCGGAACCAATGAAGAGGGGTTTCTAGAACTTCATGGCAATAAGACATTACAACAATACAGGGTATGCACATGACTTAACAGCAAGCAGACGTCTCCGTGGTTACGGTCAATGAGTGGCAAAAAGTGACAATTGAGCATGGAGATTAGCATCATTAGCTTGAATCATAGGCTTTAATGCAGTCTGAATTATAAAATTTTTAAAAAAGGGAAGAGTGTGCGTTTGTGTGCGGTTGACTGTACCAACAGATTTGAAAAGCAGTCAGAGATATATTTTTATAGATATCATGGATCGCTGCATTAGAAAAATCAACTGGAATCCAGGCACAGATACCTGGTGTTGAGGTTCACATTTAGTGTCAGGTAATATTAATTTATACTGTATTTTTTGATGAAGTCATACCTTAAGTTACTTCTTAAGTTACGTTCTGGAGGCCTGTCAGATACAGCAGGTAAAATAAGTATTAAACACATCACAATTTTTCATACTAAACATATCTCTAAAGGTGCTATTGACATGAAATTTTCTCCAGACGCCTGTATCACGAAGCAAGTTCAACTTACCCGGGGTTACTCCAACTTATCCAGCTGAACCTGACCACAACAATGACAGTCTGAATAAGCGGTATCATGACGCTGGTTATCAACTTGGTAACTTAAACCAGGTTTTTCTTGATGTGAATCGGTGAATGTGCACGTATAAAGGGCAGGTTCCAAGGCAGCAGACCAATCACAATCATGAGCGCTGATCCGCCAGCAAAAAGACTGCATACACCTCCTACGAGGAGCAAAGACTCATTCTCCTCAAATATGAAGAAGAAAAAGTAAATCTCACCGAAAAGTCAAACACCGTGGCTGCATCGAAGAGACGCCAAATGGCATGGAAAAGGATTGCAGATTGCATAAATTACACATCAATGGCTCAATTAGTTTACATTTAACACAGCCATGAATACCAATCACTGTGCTAATGTAATACATTACATCATATTAATATATCAAGTTGTTGGCCTGAATGAAATTATCCTGATTTTGAGCTGTGTTTAAGCTTAGCGGGGACAAATGGCAGAAATATACTCTTCTTTGTGTTGTTATCTGCTGGAAGGTGCGTTCATGCCATAACACTCCTCGCGATTTGGGCTCCAATCTCAATCGCCCAAGGGCATGTGATTCTTTCCCGAACAGCTGATTGGCTGGTGGGTGGAGCTTTTTATCGGATTCAGATAAATCCTGAAAGTTACCCTGACCCAAAGCAAGTTAGTCGTTCAGAGTAAGTTACCATGGTGACATACCTCAATAAGAATGAATCCAACTTCATGATACCGGAAACCCACGGTTAACCCTGAAGTTGCCTCGCTAAACCCGTAATCCTGGTTTGTGATACAGGTCTCAGGTGTTGGTAACAACCCAAGTAATCCATACATAGAAAGAAACCAAAACAAATAAGTTCAGAAATTAAGTCTTGTGTAATAATGTGAAATGACACAGGGAAAAAGTATTGAACACGCTTACTGATATTCATTTAATATTTTGTACAAAAGCCTTTGTTGGTAATGAAGCTTCAAGATGCCTCCTGTCTGGAGAAACTAGTCGCATGCATTGCTCAGATGTGATTTTGGCCCATTCTTCCACACAGTCTTTAAATCTTGAAGGTTCCGTGGGCCTCTTCTATTAACTCTGATTTTCACTTCTTTCCATAGATTTTAAATTGGAAGTCAGGTGATTGGCTGGGCCATTCTAACAGCTTTATTTTCTTTCTCTGAAGTCAGTTGAGAGTTTCCTTGGCTCTATGTTTGGATCAATGTCTTGCTGAAATGTCCACCCTCGTTTCATCTTCATCATTCTGGTAGATGGCAGCAGATTTCTCAAGAATGTCTCGGTACATTTTTCCATTCATCCTTCTGCCAGTATTATATTCAGAAAAACAGATCATGACCACATCATGATTTTCCCACCTCCAAACTTCACTGTCGGTATGGTGTTTTTGGGGTGATGTGCAGTGCGTTTTGTCTTCCAAACATGGTGTGTTATAGCATCCAAAGAGTTCAAATTTTGCTCTCATCTGACCAGACTATGTTCTCCTGGTATTTTACAGGCTTGTCCGAATGTTATGCAGCAAACTTTAATGAGCTTCAACATGCTGTTTCTTCAGAAATGGAGTCTGGCGTGGTGAGCGTACATAGAGGCCATGGCCATTGAGCGTTGCTTATTGTTTTCTTTGAAACAATTGTACCTGCTAATTCCAGGTCTTTCTGAAGCTTTTCATTAGTGGTCCTTGGATATTGGACAACTCTTCTGATAATTCTTTTTACTCCTCTGTCAGAAATCTTGCGAGGGGCACCTGGTCGTGGCTGGTTTATGGACGAATGATGTTCTCCACTTCCAGATTATGGCCCCAACAGTGCTCACTGAGTTTAGAAATCCTTCTGTAACCAATGCCATCAGAATGTTTTGCAACAATAAGGTTGTGAAGGTTGTGAGAGAGTTCTTTGCTGTTACCCATCATGAGATGTTCCTTGTGTGACACCTTAGTAATGACACACCTTTTTACAGGCCATCAGTTTGGACTGAACCAGCTGATATTCATTTGTACTGACAAGGGGCAGGATGGCTTTCTGATCACTGATAGATGTCAGCTGGTGTCTTGGCTTTCCATGCCTTTTTCCACCTCCCTTTCTGTGTGTTCAATACTTTTTCCTCTGTTATTTTACATTGTTACACATAACTTAATTTTGAACTTACTTGTTTTGGTTTCTTTCTATGTATGGATTACTTGGGTTGTTACCAACACCTTCATGATACAGGCTTCTGGAGAAAATGTCATGTCAATAGCACCTTTAGAAATATGTTCACTATGAAAAAACTGATGTGTTCAATACTTTACCCGCTGTAAGTTTGTTGATGTTGTTTGGGCGAATTTACAGTTGACAGTAACTATTTCAGTTCCAACAATAAATAACAATAAAACAATAAACAGAATATTTATGATCACTCATCATCATGCTTTTAACGTCCAGTCAGACGCTCCACTATTGTATGGCTAACGTTACTTTTCAGTAAAGCTCTTAGCGTTAGCATCTTTTATTTAGCTACATTTATCATAACAGAAATTAACTAAAACTAACTGAAACTGAGGCTAATCCACTTTTACAAATCCATACTAGTTCTTATGGATCATTGTCAAATTCAACTGTCCTTAATTTGATCCGATAATCCACTTTTTTCCCGATCTTGCTGTATTTACTGATACATTTCACCATGTTTGTACCACTCAGGGGGGCGTGACTCCAGGCAGCAGTGATGTTAATGTACACCATCTATACTCTTTATATAGATTATGACTTTCTAAATATTCTATCTGTGTAAATGAGATTTTGTTTACTTTATTGGTCAATAGATGTTTGTGATGTTTCTGGTTGAGGCATTTTACAGAGAAGGTAAAGGGAAGGCACTCCCCTTTTTTACCTGGTAGTGTGTGCACAGTTATGTCCTCTGACTAGTTGAAGCCATGTCAATAACACTAATGTGATGGCTCTTTTGTTTTTCACAAATGTCTAAAACTGTTCTGTTGTTCATGTTGATGACGTTTACTTTGAAATTATTCTTTGGTGGCTTTTAGTTTGAAATTACTTTACACCCACAGGGAGAGGTTTAATATGTTATCAATCGCCAGAGTTTTGGAGTTTAGATAAATCTAAAATCATTGCTACTGCTTCGGGCTCATATTATTTGTTGAAGAATCCTCACCTACTCTAAACCAGTATCCTAGGTGTGGTATACCTTTATTATTGTTATTATTATTATTAGAAATGTTCAAATTATGACTAGTTACCCACTGAATAGAGAAAACAGATTGCATCAGAAATGGAGTATACTGGAGTATACTTCTGCAGAGTGATGATGATGATGTGATGGTGATGGTAATGATGATGTTGTTGTTGACGATGACTGTGATGATAAAGGTCACAAAAAACTTACTTGTGCACAGCAGAGCAGCAAATGCATTAATAGCTGCCCTGAAAGAGAAACAGAAGGTGCAATTAGTGTCTAATACATTTTAATGACTACAAAAACATATATTTCATACGAGATACTACTGTGGTCAGCAAATGAGTGTATCAATACACATTGATTTCAATGTCCAGTCAGTACCTTTTAGGAAATTATTCTTAGATATGATTATTGATGTATTTTAAAACATCAGTGGAGCAAGAAAATGAAACACAACACCGCCACTGGCCTCCACTAAGCTCTGATCCACCTTAAAGAGACCAAGCAAGAATTCTATTTGTCAAGTGCAACTTAGCCATCAATACCACCATCCCACACATTCATCACCTCTCCTGGATCAAGGACTTTCTTTCAAACTGCCCGCCAACTGTGAAATTAGGCCCACACAGTACCTCCCCCATCATCCTCAGCACTGGCTTCCCACAGGGCTGTGTGTTGGGCCTTCTGCTATATATCTCCTTCAACACCATTACTAAGCTTGCATGTGACACTATCGTGGTTAGACTCATTCATTGTGTTGATGAGACAACTTACATATACCGCTTTCACATCGAAAATCCCGGGTCGACCCGGCATTTTCAGATCTGAGTCGACACGCCTTTGGTGCGCTTTCACATTGGCAGAAGTCCCCAGTCGGACTTTCACTGTGAGAGCTCATATGCCATTGCGTACATTGCAGATAACATTGCAGTTTGTTGATGACCTAAAGAATGGACTGACCAAACCCCCAATCCTTCAAAAGTCTGCTAATATTGGAATAAATCACTGTGTCCTGCACAGAGCTGGATATCTGCTGCCAAATCTCCTCTTCTCCTCAGATGCAGAGTGTTGACATGATTGTTAAAAAGTGTGGGAGTTCGCTATACAAACTATAAACACAGCCGCCATTCAGCTATGCGCTTCCAGTAACGATGGTGTAACAACACACTTGATTTGTTTGATTGAAAAAAAGAACAATAAACTGCTCTAAAGAGATCAGTTTTTATGGGAGTAGACCTTCCTGTTCACATCGAAGTCACGTGGAGCTGAGCCAATAAAATGTTGACCCAGGTCGTTTGACCCCCCTTTCAAGGGGCTAGATCCTGAAGCTGTCAACCTGGTGCACTCACAAGAAGTCTGTTGGACAGCAAACCCCTCTGCAGAAGTGGAGAAGGCCCAGCAGCAATTACACTTTCTGACAGGGCTTTGCATGAACTGAAGCTGCAGAGGGTGATAAAAAAAAGGTAGAGAAAACAATTGGCTAACCTCTGCCTTCACACAGTTACAGTACACACAGTTACATCCATTACAGGTAAACTACACTTTTTAGGGCTCTACACATGATGGTGTTTTCATGCAAAATACATGAAATGAAAATCTACAACTACTGAGAAATATTTAAGAAAAAAAAAATCTTTTTTGAGAATTCTCACTTACTGATGGTATGTCAACCAACAGTGCTCTATGGACAAAAATAATGTTCCTGTCCTGAACGGGAGGAAATGTGCTGAGGAAATTGAAGCCAGTAGCTGATGAAAATGCAGCGCATGTTTCCGATGTCACTTATCCTGCACGTCATGTTTTCTAGTTTTGTCCGACAAATGTTTCACATTCACAATTCTTTGTTGGATCCATGCCGTACCTCCTCCAAAAAGCAAGCACGGAAAACCAGAAAGTGAATTCTTGGCTACACCTGCCGTTAGCCAGTTATTTCTTTCAAACCAAGAAACACAAAACTTACAGTTTTGTTGTTTGTCCATTTCAGTTATTTGAACATTGTTAGGCCGATGTGATCCCAGTCTCTTAACTTCCAACTTTTCTTAAAAAGTCATTGAGGAAAATGGATTAGGAATCAAGTAATCCACTTGGTTCATGCTAACTGCGCCACAGCTTAATTCCTTCTCCTTCCTTCCACTCTGGCACCAGCAGCACTTTTGACCAGCGGCCTGAGGGCTGACTGGATTTAGCCCAAATGATCATGAATGACAGGGTGTGACATGACACCTGTCAATCACTCACAAGCATTTAAATGAATGAGAGTGGATGGTAGGGGTGGTAAAAAAAAAAAAAAGCCCATTTAGAGATATTCTATGTTATTCTTTTGACTTTTTGGTGTTGCTGTCCTTGGTATCACTGAAAACAAGAAAATATCCAGTGAGCAGCAGTTGTGTGGACGAAAATGCCTTGTTGATGTGGGAGGTCAGAGGAGAATGGGCAGACTGGTTCCAGATGATAGAAAGGCAACAGTAACTGAAATACCCAGCCATTACAACCAAGGAATGCAGAATACCATCTCTGAACACGTCGAACCTTGATGAAGATGGGCTACAGCAGCTGAAGACCACACTGGGTGCCACTCCTGTCAACTAAGAACAGTAAACTGAGACTACAGTTCACACAGACTCACCAACACTGGACAATAGAAGATTGGAAAAACATTGCCTGGTCTGACGAGTCTCGATTTAAGCTGCCACATTCGTATGGCAAGGTCGGAATTTGGCGTAAAGAACATGAAAGCATGAATTCATCCTGCCTTGTATCAACGGTTCAGGCTGGTGGTGGTATAATGGTGTGTGGGAAATTTTCTTGGCACACGTTGGGCCCCTTAGTACAAACTCAGTATTGTTGCTGACCATGTCTATCCCTTTATGACCACAGTGTACCCATCTTTTCACGGCTGCTTCCAGCAGGATAATGCACCATGTCACAAAGCTCATATCATCTCAAACTGGTTTCTTGAACATGAGAATGAGTCACAGTCACCAGATCTCAATCCAATAGAGCACCAGATGGTGGAACAGGAGATTCGTATCATAGATGTGCGGCCGACAAATCTGCAGCAACTGTGTGATACTATCATGTCAATATGGACCAAATCTCTGAGAAATGTTTCCAACACCTTGTTGAAAGTATGTCACGAAGAATTAAGGCAGTTCTGAAGGAAAAAGTGGGTCCAACCTTACACTAGCAAGGTGTACCTAAGTGGCCAGTGAGTGTATATATAGGTGCTGTGCTTTATTTATTTACTTTTATTTTGTAGTATAGTCAAGGCAGAATGGATGATGCCCAAACAGGAGAACACATGGAATATAAAAAGAGAGTATGGAGAACTTATAAATAGATTGTGTGGAAGCTCAGGGGTAACAGCACCCCTGATCCTGAGGGGCCTCATTCCTGGCATTGTCATAATGTATATACCATGTCTATACTATATATACACTGTTGCCTATAAAGTTAGAATGATAATTTTTTTTTTGTTGTTAGGAAATTATTGTGACAGTGTAAATCATATAAATAGCAATAAAGGGAGGTATGTGTCTGAAAACAAAATTATTTGAACTTTATCGTCAACTGCGAATATATGGTATAATAGAGAACCACAATATTTATGAAGACAGTTATGTATGATGAAATGATTCAACTCTAAGTATATATGCATTAAGGTGCTGAAATTAAACTATACATCTAAAGAAGAGCTGTAAAAGGTAATAGGGATTTACACAAAGTGTGGTCATTTGTCAATGATAATTTGTCTATGTACACTTTTAAACAGTTCTACCTGCAATCAGTTTTTTTTAACCTCTACATATGAGACTACTTGTTTTTCATGATTATGCTTTTTTTCTTTTTTTTTTATGTTGTCCAACATACCTAATGTCTGATGAGATCCATGATTTAATAGAATCACTTAGCCTTTCAAAATCAGTTTAAAGAGCTACATAATCTAAAGGCCATTTACTTGACCTGGTACTTTACTTTGCTTTCTGTGCAAAGATAATAGATATAATGGATGTCAGACTGGGTGGAGCTTGCATGTTCTCCCTTTCTCTGTATGGGTTTTCTCTGGGTACTTCAGTTTCCTCCCATTTCCAAAGACATACTTGTTAGGTTTTGGTGATTCTAAATTGACTGTAGGTGTGAGTGTGAGTGCCCACCACTCACCCGGTGACAGCTGGGACAACTGTGCCCCTTGACCCTACTGAGGATAAGCAGTGCAACTTGATGACTAGGTCTTTCCTACCACTGACTCTGCAATCAAATCTAACAATGCTTTTCCAATTTGTCTTTTGCATTACAATACATACATAAAATCGGGATAACCTACAGTATTAGTCTCTTTCCATTTTCAACCATATTGCTTAAGAATATTAATTTAAATAATATAAATACAACCGAGACTAAGAAATAAATTAACTGATACAAAAGAAAATTCACAACAAACTGACAAATAATTGTCATAATAAAAACAGTGCCATGGGGTCTCGCAGGCTATCAAAGACTGTATATTTCTTGTTTATTAAAAAAAAAAAAAAAAAAAAAAAAAAAGCTATGAATTGTGAGATGTTTATTCAAATTGTTACCTTGCTTGCACAATATTGCTTTTGAGCACATGTTCAAGGTTGTTGAGTCTGCATCTTCTGCAGCCAAACTTTTGACGGTTTTTGAAGGCTCACTTCCATACATGCAGGTGAAAAACTGACATGATGTCACACGTAGTGTTGGGACAGCAATAGAGCTAAGGGGGCGATAATTAAAAATTCAGTGGCACTGAAGTTAAACAGCCAAATCTCTGCTGATTTTCGGTCTGGTTACTACTGTTTACGTCAGCCCCAGTGCCATTATGGTACCCATCCCTATCTGTCACTGCCCAAGCCACAACACTTCTGGCCTCCTGTTATCTGCCTGTGGCTTCCAGACACCCCTACTCACTAATGGGCACAAAAGGCACTTTTCTTCATCTTCTTCTTCTAACCCTGCTGTATACAAGAAGGTTCTAAGTATGCTGCCATAATCCATAGATGGAATCCTTTCCAGGTCTCCAAGAAGACCACATATTCTGACATATAAGAGCCTTCCTCCCAGTAATTCTGTCACATGGAGGCAAACCTCTCATTCTTTTGGGAAAGCTCCAACACAGAGTCCAGGACTTGTGTATAGACCTCTTCATGAATCAACTGTAAATCAAAGTATGACCAACTTTCACTTCTACAGTATCTCATACCTGGAATAATCTGAAGAGGAAATGAAGTACTACTTAGCATTGTAGCCTAACAGATATGACAGAGCAATCAACTGTTGATTTGCTGACCGCAAAGTGCTGAGAGATAGTTGGAAAGTTGTATAAAGTCTTTTCTGCTTTAAAACTATAGACTGTAGCCAACCGGCATATCTAACTGTCACCACATTAAAGTTATAATTGGATGAACCAATGTGGCAGGCATGACTTCTGTCACATGTAAAATTGTGTTGCCAATAGTAATAAATAAGTTTCAGCTGCCTTTCGAATATGGACTCACACCTTCTTCGTAACGTGTTAGTACAATTAGCAGATGGCTTCTGCATGAAAATTATTCAGAAAATTTACCCAGAGAGCAATAAATATGTGATGTCAGGGGATCAAATTTCCTAACACCACTGAGGAGTGTAATGTCCTCTGCTTGACATAAATCCAGGCAGAGTAGTCTTAGTGTTCGTGGTATGCTCCACTGGATATACTAAGAGATGTTTGCTATATGAGCCAAATGCCATGCAAATCATTTGTGACAGATGAGAAGAGGACATACAATCTCAGATGCAGGTTGTACATGGAGATGGTTCTTTGAGCTTCGGTGGTGGTAGTGTTAGGAATTAAATGCTTGTCATTCCAATGATTCAAATTTTCATGTTGGTTAATATGTCTATCGAAGTGAGATCAGTGTGTTACTATAACGCCTTATTAAATGACATAGCATTTTAGGGTTATATAGCATTTTCTACCTCTTGGTACTCAAAGTGCTTTACAGTCACGATAACACATCTACCCATTTGTCTACACCACCACACACATTCACACACACGTGCCAAGTACTGGAAGCAACTCAGTGTCGAGTGTCTTGCTCAAGGACACTTCATATATCAGGGATCAAAACCTCTGGTTTGTGGACAACCCACTCTACATAATGACCCGCAGAAATAAAAAGTTAGAATGTAGAGATCATATTTAGCAAAGACTTTGACCTAGCAGACATCTGTCTTTTAGTTAATATTAGTCAGCAACAGTTTCTGACCACTGGGACACTCCTCTGGTTCTTTAAGCGTATATGAGTGCTTTGGGGATGATCAGTGGAAAATACAGAAAGCTTGCTCATACTTACTTGATGGTGTGCAGATGCTTGGTGGTGTACAGAGGAATAAGGTGGTAGATGACATCCAGTCCATGGTTTTCTCTAATTAGGTTCGCTGTAGAGACTGTAAGGAAAACACAGCAGACTTTAGCACCATTGCTCATGTGGTCAACAAACACATCACACACAGAGAAGAGATACAAACTACCTTTTGTTGCTGGCAGCATTTTTTCTTGCTGGTGGCAACTTCAAAATGGAAACTAAGTGGGCATACACAGCTTTGATAGTAATTGTGTGCAATAAAGTCTTTCAGCCTTCACTAAGTATTGGTTTAATTTCATTTCATTATTAAACATGTCTATATATCTCATGTCTGTGATTGTAGATTGGACTATATATTATCAGAATATTTTTTGTAACTTTACTACCTCATTCTTACACTATTTTTAAGATTATTTTATTTTTATCTTATTATCTTATTATTTTTTTCCTTAACTCACACTCTTATGTCTGTGTAAGATTAATAATCAGATTTTATGAGATTGTTTGGAAAATTATGCCCAAAATAAATTGTTGCTGCCTGTGTGAGGCCCAGCATGAGTTAAGGTGAGTACATGCTTTAAGGTTTTGGTGAGCTAAAGTTTAGGTTAGGGTTAGTTAGGGATACGCAAGTATTAATTAGACTGAGAGACTCTGGTTGTACCTGATGAGGAGAAGACTTGGATGACCAAGAGGCAGGCTGTAGCCATCCTAGCATGTTTGACATTGTGTTTGAGCAGATTCAAAGTGAGCAGCACAGCTCCAGCCTCCTCAGCCTTCATACCAATGCGACGATCTGCATATACAAATACATGTAAAAAAAAAAAAAAAATGTAGATGGTGATATAAATCAGTACAAAAACAACATTAACAGGAGTTTTAGAAACGCTTTTTAGTCACTCTTAGAACATGGTATAATTACTATTTAATTAATTTCCTACTACATAATATAAGATAATGGTAATCATTTTGCCTTGCAAACTCTCTAATACATTGTTTTTTTATTTTAATTTCAGTCATTATAAGGGATTGTCTTTTTTCTAAACCCACCTCTTTGTCCAACTTTAGCCAGCAGATGCAGCACCGGCAGCAGGATGGTGTAGTTGGGACTTGAAGTGCAGGCATTGTTGACCAGTGTCGTCAGTAAGACCTCACTACCACGTTTACTGATCAAATGGCGGATGAGACGATCTGTAGCAGAACAGAAAGACCATATCTGTAATTAACTAGCAAGCTGTTTGTCTAGTTTCTTTCATCTTTGAATGTAAACTGAAACAGAGTTGTGACTCGCTGTGAATTGCTCCACAGAATAATTAAGATACTTTCCACCACTTTGTGCATTGAACAACTCCCCTCCTGTCTGTACTAGCTTGTTGGGGCTAACTGCTTTAATGGCATTCTTGTATGTAATCTCGGATTCCACTGTAAGTCGTCAAAAATAAATTTTGTGGTCAGAAGCAGTTCTTATCTTAACTTACCAGCTGGCAGAAGTTGATCCAGGGCAGTGAGGATATTCAAGGTGCTCTCCATATCCCCAGCATTCTATGGAGATAAAAACAAAATAAAGAACACCAGAAGATATATAATCACAGCTGCAAAATTATATTATGCATATGCTCTGTCACTTATGTTTCTGTATTGAAATGAACTGTCTGGGCGCCCCTCTTGAGGACAAGCAATAATAGTTATTCATTTTTTTATGTATAGTAGATTTGTAGTTTCAGAACATATTAGCAAAGAGTCCATGGAGCCATGAGTGTGAGAGACAAAAAATAGCAGCAGCTATTCCTCTCAAGAAACATGTGTAAGACCCTGTGGACATATCGGTTTACATATCCCTAATGTCTCATTTACTCTACATGCTAAAGGATCACCAGTCCTCTCAGAAGAATTTCTAATCCCAAATGTTCAAAATGTTTTCCGGGCGACTGAAGTGCAGCCAGCTCTGGCTGATTAAATTCTGCACTTTCATCAGAAATCTTTCAGGGTAGCCAAGTCTCTCCTTCATTAAAACGGGTTGTACGAAGAGACCTCTTCCAGTGGCCAAGTATCTGCCTGATAAAAATAGCTTAATGCAGACAGCCTCTTTAGGTGGCCAACAACCTGCCTGCTGAAACAGAGGCAAACAGTCCAAACTTGTGTTGAGCTACTGAAATGAGAGACTGTTGCTAAACACAGTAGTAACAAAATCTCTGATCGCGGAACAAGTCACTGCCGCAGCAAATGAAATACAGAGCTGTTTGATTTGGATCAGCAAATCTATAATAAGGTCTGTGGCCATGTCTTGCTTAAAAGTAATCTGCAGTGAGTAAAAGAAAGACTGATAGCTTCAGAGACCGTTTAGTTGCAGTCTGTAGTGAAACGAAAAAGACACAAAACTCAAAAACACCATCAATCCCATCACCGTAAACCTCCAGACGAGGCATCCCAGCACACTCATGATTATAAATGAATATTTTAAGACTGTTAAAATGTCAAAGGCACTGACGAACTCCACACCATAAGTGAACACCAAAAAGGTTAATACAATGAACTTGATGTTTGCCAATGTTTAAGGTAGGCATATGGCGCCGCCACCCAGGAGCTTATCACCATCAGGAGTGTCCAACAGCAGTCTGTGGAAATAGAGTGATATAGGACAACTGACTGCAGAATGGTTCATGAATGCCATGGGGATGACAGTAGGGGTCTCACTCAGTGTATGACGCACTACATCTGGTTTGTGAGGAAACTGGGGAGACAGATTCTCCATTATTAAGCTGTGTATGAACAAGGACATAACCAGAAATCAGTGATTTCATTGCAACGGACAATAAGAAATCAAGAAGTAGTTGAGGAGGGAGCAGAGTTTGATTAACCCTCCTATTATCTTTGGGGTTAATTTGGCCCAATTCAGTGTTTAACATCTCTAAATATATAATTAACATCTTTTTTTTCCCTTCATATTTAATCACTTTTCCTAATTCAATGGGAAACCTGACATGGACACTAGCCCCAACATAATATATGTTATTAGTTTTGATAATAAGTAATTTATATCATTTTTACTGGGATACTAAGGTTGCTGGAACATTTTGTCATAGTAGCCCCAGTAACGTTTTTAGCATTTAAACTTGCTATGACTTGGTTACAATTGGGGTGCGGTCAGCGTTAGGGTAAGGGTAAGGGTAAGGGTAAGGGAATGCATTATGTCAATGGAAGAGTAAGGAGAGTGACAAGTAGTGAGTAATGAGACAGTGGAAACGTGTGTGTGTGTGTGCTCGTGAGTGTTTGTGTGTATGATTCCCCCAGTCTTAGTGCAGCAAGCCTGAAAGGTCATCGTTTTATTTTTTTGTTTTGACCAGTCATTATCTCTTTTGAGAGTATGACATGCTGTGCAGTTCCTGTTTAATGTAACTTAGAAAGTCATTTTTGTTGTACTTTTTTCATCGAGCATTTTCCAACTACTGACTAAAACTACTAATGCTCAGTCTATGTGGTTAGCCATGCAGTTTTAATGTAGAGCTTTAAAACAGAAAGGACAATTCCATTTTGAGTTGAAAACAGCCACTCTTTCTCAGCATCTCTTGTACAGAAACTGATCACACAGTAGTTCATGAACAGACAAGCACAGTCTTGCATGTGGATCCCTACCTGCAGAGAGGAAATGAGGTCCTCTAAGCTGCTGGAGGAGCTTGGAGAGGTTGTCATAATTGGTTGGCCTCCTTCTGTGCGGTTCAGCCAGTCGGTGAAACAGGTGAGAAATAAACAGGCAGACAAAAAGGTGAACTGATAGTACCTAAGAGAAAAATGGCAGAACCTTCAAAGTATCTGTCTTCTTCGTATCTCTCTTACCCCCGCACAGACGTGTTGCAGCTGTGTCTAAAGACAGAAAGGAGCAACACAGAGACCTTCCCTGACTTAACTTTAATACCCACTAGGGCCAGGGAGGGGGCACATGTGTGGGTGTATGTGTGTCATTGCTGCAGCCACATGTACTCTGTATGTAAGGTTTGTGTTTGCATCTTTAAATCCTTGCATGCAAAAACTTCTCACTGTACGTGTTTGTTCTTACTAAAAGTAAATTTGAAAACATTTCTAGAATTCTACACTACATTCTTGCTGGTATTTGACCAGTATTTTAAAAAAAATGTGTTAAGGTGTGTTGAGAGATGTGCAGGACTCACAAGAGGAGGAAGAAGGAAGAACTGTGTCTTTTTTTACACTAACTTGTCAAACATAGGATAGATATTCTATAAAACTTCATGTGTTTTGTATTGTAAAGTACAAGAAAAGTGTATTAGTACATTTTGCATGGACAAAGGGTTTTGTTTTTTTCTCACTATTAGAAGTGGTTAAATCTCTGTGTTGTTTTTTGTCTATAGTGCACCAACATGCCTCTGCATATGTAACCCTATCCCTCCAGGATAAAGAGCTCCAGAAAACATTTGTGCTGTGGTGTTGAGAAGACTGTCACTATAAAAAGGCCTTGACCAGCAGGGCAGCTGCAGGACACAAACTATATTAAGGGGTTTGAGTTCACGTCCAAGTAACTACCGAACACAGAAAAAAATATTCATTGCTGCAGAGTGTTATCCTGCTAACTTGAATAATCTGTGTTATCTTGCCAGAGTGAGAGTTGTTGAGAATAAAATTGTATCCCACCCACACTGGAAAGGGTGGGTTACAAGGAAAGTATTGCAACAAGATCCAGGACAGGGACAGTTTGGTCACTTTTTTTTTTTTTTTTTTTTTTTTTAACTCTTCTCCTTTTTTTTGTCTTTATTGATTTTAATCCCATTTTAATTCATTTGATTCCATTCATTCCATTTTAGTAAAAAATGTTTGGACATTTTATCATTTTTGTTTCACAGCAAGCTATTCTTCTCAGGCACTTTGACTTTGGATTCCACATCTCCAGTTCTTTATTATGTTACTTTTGTTGTTCTGCTTGTGTAGCTTATAATGTAGCGTAATTTAATAGATTTAATATGCATTTTTCAAAAATATCACATAGGTTGTTTTCCAAAACAGGGAAGGGCTCAACTAGCTCATTATTGAGAACCAACTCCAACAGTAAACCTAACAAAAATTTGCATACTACATACTCAGGTTATACAAATCCACGAATCACACAAGAGAATTATGTCTTGGCCGACCGGTTGATTTCAGATTCTTTTGGTCTATGGTATGGTAGTATAATTGCATCCTCATTCAAGTTATTGTAGCCGCAATAGCATTTACAGTGAAACAACATAAAATACATAGCATTTGTTATTGTAGTTTATTTTATTTTTAAATCACATACCATTTATTGCCCACATGTTTGTATGATCTTTGCACATTTCAGATGTGGCACATCATGACAATAAAGCAATTAAATTCAGTTCAGTTCAATTCAATTCAAACAACAAAGCAAGATTAACTATGGGAATATCAATGCAAGAAAAAATAGATAAAATAAGTATGTAGCACAAACAATATAAACAACATAAAAGAAGATGAAATAAAAAATTGATTTCCTTCTACATTAACTAAAGGTTATTATAATCAGAATCCCATAGGTTGTGAAAGAGTGTACAGTTTAGCTGCTGATTTTTGTTTGTTTGTTTATTATGCAGATTTTACACTCATTTTACACATTTCAGAGATTTATGATGCAGTCAAAACCCCTCATGAAAACTGGTTTAGTCTATGTAAACTTGGCTTAATGTATGTAATACTTTGCCGTTATGAGAACTGTGTCAATCATCCAGTTTTCTGGTTTTAAATAAGTCAGCCCTCAAAATGCATCCACGTGAATTCAGCAGAATGAATGATTCTTCCATTTGTTTCTACAAATGTTGGGATTGTTTCAAGCAACAAGAATGTGATCTGAGGTTTCTGTAGCTAAATTACAAATTCATTCATTCATTTTAAAACTGAATCTTAGTCTTAAAAATGCCTGGAAGGATGTGAACTCATTTAGCTCTGTGAAAAAAATGTATTCAACCTTTAATCTTAACCCTTTCCTAAAATCAAGTACATGATTGAACTATTTGGACAAAAGTCAACAGTCAGTTTGTCTAATTGTAAATCTGTAAATATACAGATAAGGCAAATTTTGGAACTGGATTTGGATGTGAAACCACTTCTTTAACCAATAGTAGGAATAGTTTAAGGTGTTGACGAGGGTGTAGAAATTCCATTTAGCTAAAAAAATCCAAATATGTTAATGAGGAGATCTGAAATTGACCAGATATTGTTTTCAACCAATCTTTGGATATCAACTATACTTTAAGCAACATCAATTTTATTGTTTAGGTCATAGTTTCGTAATCAATAGGTTTTATACCTCTGTCTTAGTGACTTCGTACCAAGGCAGATATTTTGAAATCATGTGTTTTATTGTTACAAATAAATGTAATATTTAGTGTGGATTTGGAACGTCCCTGTTCTGTCCAGATGTAGGTTTTGGTAAGATGTAATACCAAGTATTTTACTTGTGGGTGCAGTTTTTAATTGGTTAATTACAGCTTGCTAAAGTTTTTGAACAAACTAGTAGACAATAATATTCAGGTGTACTGAATTGGTGTAATTCAGCATGTAGAAAAACTGTTGTGCTGTCCACTAACTGGCTAAAACATTCCTTTTTTTTAAATTTATTTTTGGCAGTTGTTGTTTTTCGTTGTTGTTATTGTTGTTGTTTTTTACTGAAATGGAGTACACTGAATGGACCTTGGATACCATAAAGCAATTAAACTGAACTAGTACTATTTTTAAAGAAAGTGTGAGTTTTATCAATAGATTTTGACTCATATTGCACCTGTTCTACTCATTATAAAATGAATAAACGGGATTTAACCACAGTCTTATGTCAGTTTCTCATAGTCTAAAACAGGAGTGTCAAACTCATTTTTAGTTCAGGGGTCACAAACAGCCCACTTTGATCTCAAGGGGGCCGGACTAGTAACATAATAGCATAATAACCTATAAATAATGACTGACGACTCCAACTTGTTCCTTTGTTTCAGTAGAAGATGATAGATAGATAGATAGATAGATAGATAGATAGATAGATAGATAGATAGATAGATAGATAGATAGATAGATAGATAGATAGATAGATAGATAGATAGATAGATAGATAGATAGATAGATAGATAATTTCAGTTATTTTTATTGAATAATTATAGTTTAAATCTTTGCATAAATCTATCTTCCAGGGGCCAGATTAAATTCTCTGGCAGGCCCACTGTCCATATGTTTGACACCCTGGTCTAAAATCTGACATGAATCTATTGTTGTCATAAGATAATCTTTCTTTGATAAGCTCTGAGTGGGCTGAACTAATCACTACAGATAGAGTTATTTTCATTCTCCTAGCACAAATGTGAGCCACGACTTTATAGTAATTATTCTGGGGTGGTAATAGGGCTTAGATCGGCTCCTCAGTCTTCCCCACCATCTCATCTTTCACCATCTATCTTAAATTATCTGACCTTTAGTATCTTTCACCGTGTGCTACTGCTGAAATCAGCCACACTAACTGACCCTGTATACCTGGTATGTGTGGTAAAATCGATTTTTTTCTATAGTATGTCAACATTTGTCATGTTGTTTGTTGATTAGGGTTGATGTTCATTTAGTAATTTCTGTCTATCTGATTGACTGGCGTATTTCCATTTTAAGAATACACACGCCGACCGATACATAGCTACTCTTGACTCCCACCTACCAATGTAACATAAACTGAGGGTGATCAAAACCTAACACCACTGGCCTAACGGCCAACTTTCCTAAAGTCTTTGAAGGCAGCCACGATACGGCACATGCGCTGGAGTTGACGTATCGTGACGTCCTACGTCACGTTTCAAATGCCCGGGAATGGCGCGAGGAGGAAGAATTAGTGCGGAGTACGGACGTCAAAACGTCTGTTAGGTGTACAGATAAAGAAGCACACAAACAGGCAAGTCTGATAATGGCTGCGACGACAGACCATCCCAGTTTATTTGATATGCTTTATTCATGACGTTATAGGAGTATAGTCTAGTTCTAAGATTTGTGTTGGCCTGTGTACGTCGTGACGAGTGTTCCATAGAGACGGTACATTCAGGGTGAAAGCGTAATGTTTGTTTACTATTGTTTAGACTGAACACTAACGTCGGTGATGACTCATGTTACTTTACCCAGACGTTGGCATTACGTACTCGACTGTTCTACCGTCTCTTCCATCACTAGTGTTTCAACCCGTTGAACGAAATGCCCAGTAAAACCAAAATAATTAGATCAAGTGATCAAACCAATTCCAGTAACGTGAGACAAAAGACACTGTAGTACTCAACTCAAATCTTTTTAATTTGCTCTCAATGTATTTGCTCTCGAATGGAATTTACAAGACTTTTGGGAGTCATCTAAAATAATTTCCAAGCATGCTTGGAGGCTGTGTTATGAGGTTGAACAGCAGGGATGTACCATAGACTGGTGTAGCCTACCCCTGTCTCTTGGTTCCGTTGGGAGAGGCTGATGGTAGATGGTAAAGTGATTTGTTACGAAATCTACAACAAGAGCAACTGGACTTAACTAAGTTTCCCCCAATCATCCAAGTAGCTTTTTCAGCTCCAACTGAGTTTTATTAGGAACACACGGCTAAGATACAATGCTTCCGAACATACACTCGATAGCCTAATTAGCAGTTTGCTATCTTTGCAGCACAAACGGTTTCCTGAAGGCACAGTCGTGACTGGCACTGACCTCGAGGTACTTTATTACTGTGAAGTATCTGCTAGTTTTAAATGGTATTCAGGTAACTAGTATAGGTACTGAGGTTGAATTCCCTATACTGGTGTGAAATTAACTAGGCAGGGTCCTATATTTGCCAGGAGGTGGCAGTATATAGACATTTAACGTCTTCAGCCAGGCAACCAGAGTTTACATTGTTTTTCGCAGTGTATTAAATCCAAATGTTAGTAAGCTATTATTGAAGAATCTCATCCATCAAATTGGGGTCCATAACCTGACACTATTTGGGATCTTTTTGCACAGTAAGTGGCACAGTGCAGTGCCACTGTGATGGTTAAAACATTTTGGGGGAGAGATGTCAAGGCTGCATTGAACAGTAAATGGCTTACAATGGCTTTACCTCTTCCTCACACCATCAATCTTCTCTGGCTAAAATGTGTAAAGAGCTGTCCTCAAAAGTGTGTCCCTTGACTTCAGGTAGAGGTCTATTTCTGAGTCCAGACCTGAGATGCTGACTGTCCTGTGTGGAGCAATGTGTTTGTGAAGTGATCATTTTGTTAACCCATTGTACAGGGCTATGCATTCCTCAGTTCACTGAACCACATAAAGTTTTTTCCTTGGGGTTAACTAGTTTCCTCCTCAGTGTGTTGTTGGGCTTGGACTGCACAGGGATACTGTGTTTATTGAAAATGTTTGTTGGAGAACCACTAATTGTGAACAATTTTCCACCTAGAGTATTCTGGACAAAATCATCTAATGGCAAATAAGTATTTGGGTGTTCCCAGTAGGGCTGAACGTTGATATGGACAAAAATTCATACCTCGATATCGATACGATGTGACTACGGACCACAGCTCCTTGGTTGTGGGCGAAATGATCGATTTCACGGTGCTCGAATTCAACATTGATTTTACACTCATTATAGAGTGTCGGAATGGCCACTTAATTAAAATGTGTTGGGAATGGTATTTTATAACACTTGTCCAGCGTCCGAACTATTTCTAAAGCCCTCTTTCGAGACTGTACACAGGTACCATGTCTTTTGCAATGTGGTGTGTTATAGCGTGTGTAATTTCTTTATGTCTAGTGGACGTCGACTCGTATGATGTGACGCTACTGAACGCATCAGTAATCAAACTTTGCTCTGGCTTATTTTGGGGTGACTGAGACGTGTTTCTCTCATTGTCATACCCATTTTACACATTATCGTCTGCACTCATTTTCTTTATTTCTTTTTAATTTCCCTGCGGTGTCTGTAGTGTGTGTGTGTGTGTGTGTGTGTGTGTGTGTGTGTGTGTGTGTGTGTGTGTGTGTGTGTGTGTCTGTGTGTGTCACTCCCGCCCTCATATGTTTGTCATTGGTTGACTTCAGCTGTCGATCAAGCATGACATAAGGTTTGTGGTCGGCCATCCTTAGCCGTGCATTCATGGGGAATCGTAAAAAGTTTATAGTGACTGCCAGAGCTGTACAAGCAGGGCGAGCGCAAGGAGAGGAAATCTATATCGTCTATGTCGCTGCTTTTTCAATATTAATACCCTGAATGTTATATCTAGATATAGATACGATAACGATATATCGTTCAGCCCTGGTTCCCAGAACTTAGTCATTTGGGATTCAGGTGTGCACCACACACAGATGTTCGAAATAAAACCCAAAACTCCCCATCAGGCACTGGCCATTTGTACCTGCTGAAGCCAGCATCTCCAAAAAAAAAGAAAAGAACTCAAACAAATCCTCTCTCCTTTGGTACAGATACACTCTGCCGGGATGACAGAGAATCCCAACATCCATTTTAGCTCAGGCAAACGTAGCTTCACTCATAGCCATAAAAGTATGAAGAAATAAAATCATGTAAAATACTAACCCCCAACATAAAATGATTATAAAGGATCATATAATATTTGTTTACATAGCACAGCACTATTCCATGTTGAATATTGTAAATCCAAACTTCCAAAGTCTCCAGGTTGGGATTTTTCAAATTGTTTGAAAAGTAGAACTCTAAATAACTGAATTCATTGCATATTTTTTCATCACTGTTCCATTAAGTGCTTAGTATACTTATATTGACTTTCTTAGACTAAAATTTGTGTCCTTTGATTGATAAGAAATATAAAGGACTGCTTTTAATTATTTCAATGTGTCCCTGTTTCAGGAACATGACAGACCTGGAGGACATGAGCTGCTACATTTCTGACAGGATATCATCCTTACAACGCATGCTTGACCTGTCAGTTATTGGTATGACACATTGGTTGGCACGAGACAAGACTTGCAAAGCTATGATGTGTGTGTCATCAGTGGTGCTAGTGTGTTCCTTTTTCCTTCTCCACTTTAGAATTTCCTCAAAATCAGATAAAGAAGCTCAAAGTAGAGATCTTTGCGCTTGAGAAACTTCTGGAGGAGTTTGAAAAGTATGTTGACCAACAGAAAGAGCAACTGAAGCATCTAAAGGTAAAGTTTGAGGCTTACTGCTTGAGCAGCACTCAGAACTACATACAGCAGGTAAAATAAGTATTGAACACATCTTTACACATCTATTTTCCATACTAAACGTATTTCTAAAGGTGCTATTGACAGGAAATTTTCACCAGGTGTTGGTAACAACCCAAGTAATCCATACATAGAAAGAAACCAAAACAAATAAGTTCAGAAGTTAAGTTATGTGTAATAATGTAAAATAACAAAGGGGAAAATTATTGAACACATGCAAAAAGGGAGGTGGAAAAAGGCATGGAAAGCCAAGACACTAGCTGACATCTATCAGTGATCAGAAAGCCATCCTGCCCCTTGTCAGTGCAAATGAATATCAGCTGGTTCAGTCCAAACTGATGGCCTATAAAAAGGTGTGTCATTACCAAGGTGTCACACAAGGAACATCTTATGGGTAAAACAAAGAACTCTCTCAAGACCTTCACAACCTTATTGTTGCCAAACATTCTGATGACATTGGTTACAGAAGGATTTCTAAACTTCCTCGCAAGATTCATGAGAGAGGAGTGAAAAGAATTATGAGAAGACTTGTCCAAGAGCCAAGGACCACTTGTGGAGAGCTTCAGAAAGACCTGGAATTAGCAGGTACAATTGTTTCAACGAAAACAATAAGCAGTGCACTCAATGGCCCTGGCCTGTATGTACGCTCACCACACAAATTTCTGTAGAAAAAAACAGGTTGAAGCTTGTTTTAAGTTTGCTGCACAACATTTGGACAAGCCTGTAAAATACTGGAAGAACACAGTCTGGTCAGATGAGAGTAAAACTGAACTCTTTAGATGCCATTACACACACAATGTTTGTAGGACAAAATGCACTGCACATCACCCCAAAAACACCATACCCACAGTGAAGTTTGGAGGCGGGGACATCATGGTGTGGGGCTGTTTTCCTGAATATGTTACTGGCAAACTTCATATAATTGAAGGGAGGATGAATGGAAAAATGTACAGAGACATTCTCGAGAAAAATCCGCTGCCATCTACCAGAATGATGAAGATGAAACAAGGATGGACATTTCAGCAAGACAATGATCCAAACACAGAGCCAAGGAAACTCTCAACTGGCTTCAGAGAAAGAAAATAAAGCTGCTAGAATGGCCCAGCCAATCACCTGACCTGAATCCAATATACACACTAACACACACCTCCCCACCCACACAGGTAACTTTGTTATTACATTTACACATGTGTGCAAGCGTGCCACACACATGCACACACAAACACACAGGTAACTTTGTTATTACAGTTACACTCAGGAAGACTAGTGGGACGCACACACATGCGTGCAAATGCGCGCATTACTCTCACACACAGGCTAACTGTGCTAACCGTATGTTAGCTGTACTAAATGTGGGTTAAGTCTACTAACTGTGGGTTAACTGTGCTAACCGTAAGCTAATTCTGCTAAATGTAGGCTAACTGTGCTAACTCCCATGTTGACAGAGATGGCACCCCCGGCAGTAGTTTCTAGTTTTACATTATTACACATAACTTAATTTCTGAACTTATTTGTTTTGGTTTCTTTCTATGTATGAATTACTTGGGTTGTTACCAACACCTGGTGAAAATTTCATGTCAATAGCATGAAAACTTATTTTACCCGCTGTACTTCTGCTTTAATGTAAAATGATTCAAGTGGTGTATGAGGCATAATCTGTTTTTAGTTTGTGTTAATTTCTTAAGAAATTAGAACCTGATGCATGTATTATTACATGTATTTTGAGTAGAGATTGACCAATATGTCGGCCGGCTGATGTACACATATTTTACTGGTATTGACCGATATGTAGGTATACATAGCTTCTTCAGTTCTGATACACTAGTGGGGAATTGAGGTTTAAATAGTAAAAAACTCTTTGGGTACACCCACCAGAAACTGGGGTCACTATTCCCATAATGGCTGGTACTTACCTGTCTTTGAAAGTAGTATATACAGTATATACAGTCAATGGCGGACCTGTCCAGCCCACACATTGCCCCTCCTCCACTAGCAGAGTGCATGCAGCTGGAAAATGCTTGTGCTATACCGCTTTTTACCTGTTTATTTTGTATGCAAGAGTGTTAAATATTCTTTAAGTTCAATGAATGTTTATATTTTTGTTTAAATTGAAACTTTGTTGTGTTGTGACATTTTGTATCATGTAAATGGAGGGAGAAAAAGCAGTATCGGCTCTAAATATTGGCTCAGAAAAAGCACCTATCGGCTATGGGCCAAGGCTGATGTAAAGGAAAAAAACGGTATCAGCCCTCTCAAGTGTTTTGATATTTTTATATTAGTCAGAGAGTTCTCTAAATGGACACATATTTCTTGTTTCTTTGTTTCAGGAACTCGAGAAGTTATTCCAGAGGAATGTGGAAGATGCCCAGCACATTAAGGAAAACATACCTACGCACATGCCTAAGAAGAAAGGCCTAGTCAGGTGAGAACACAACGTATCATTTTATTTACGATGCTTTGAAACCAAGAAAAGGGTCTACATACTGTCAATTAAAATAATTGCAAAAAGCGTCAAGCACCATTAATAACTGCTGCAAGTGTACACACTGATGTGTGATGATGAATGAAGAGGTGTGTTGCACCTCTAATGCACAGAATTTCCACATAAGGAATCAAACAAGAAAAACTTCTAATTTATTTAAACCACTATTAGTTGCCATCTGAATAACAAGGGCATCTAAATGGCTTGTGATGCGCATCTATGCAGCCTTGCAGGATACACACAGCTTTGGTCCTTCCCTGGACAGACTGCTTCTCCCTTTTCCTCAGATTTGTGCTTGAGACTAAAGGGAAAAAAAAATCTCTGGAAGTTTTGTTATGTTGACCACTGCTACTTGAAAGTTTGACAGCTGTGGTTTTAATGGCAGGAAAACCTGGCAGGAGCACAGGATCTCTCTTCTTGATAACATTTCAAGTGTGTGAGACAGAGACCTAAGATGCAGGCATTGTAAAAATGGAATGCACACCACGGTATCACATTAACGCTATGGGCAAGCATCTCTGTAAAGAATATCTGCTCACTTTACAGCATCAAACCACTGAGACAGCAGCAGCGTTATTTATTCTCTGTTCTCATAGTGTTCTCATAAAAATGTTCTTCCACTCTGAAACTGTTGTCTTATTTTTCAGTGGAAAGGAATCTGTAATGAACCAGAAGGAAGCAGCAGACGTTCAGCCAGCCCAACCATCCCAACCAGAAAATATTAAAAAGACCAGCAAGAAGTTTGTCAGAGAAATGGAGTTTATCACTATGACAGAGTTTGAGAGCATCCCTCAGTAAGTATAGTCAAACTGAGATTCAACATTATACAATATGTGCTGATGCAATAAATGCAAGAGTTTTACTTGTTGTATCTGAGGCCCCTCCCCTCAACCCATAGGACCCAAAGGCCCCCATTAACAACACTCTGTTACCAGACACCACAGGACACCTTCAGAAGGCCCAAGTTCATTCTCTGATGAGTCACAACTGACAATATTAGGAATGTGGTGGCTGCACAGTGTATATATATTTTTAATTTAGGCGAAACAACAATTTTATACTGCTTCTGACACTTTGTCAGTGACTCTGTCAACCTAATCAGGCCTTTGTAATTATTTTTACTGGTGGGTGTAGGGATAGGGAGGTCAGCTAAGCATGTAGAAGCTTGTTGTCAGCAATCTGGGATTTCTTGGAGACCTAATACAGTGGACACTACCACAGAATTACCACTATATATGGGCCTCTGCAAGCTCTAAATGCTGAGACACTAGAGAAAGGATTTGGACCCTCACTGAGTTTGATGTCTGATTCTTGGTTGGTGGCCAGTGCCTGAGATTTGTTGTGTCTATTTCAGAACAGAATTCTAGAGCAGATTCTTAAAGCTTGTATGGCGATGTTACTTTTCAGTACATTTGAAAGTTGTAAGCAGATTTTTTTTATGCCCCTATAGACTTTGGTAAAAATAGCATTTTCACATACATAATAGAGGTGCATTGCCACTGAAGTTAAAACACAATCTACAATTTAACACTAATGTGAGTATACAGCAACAATTCTCCTGTTTAGGTTACCACTGCTTAAGTCTTGAAAGTGTTCATATGTTAATATGTGTGTTACATTGATGATGGGCATTATGGTTAATATTTACGGATTTGCTGTCTAATCAAATAGTAATAATTGTCAATGGCTTTTTAAAATTATTAATAATAATAGGTAAAAAACATTGACTTTTTTATGATCTTTCAAGTGTAGTAAGTTTTCATTTTTCTGATGAATGTTTATATTCTTCTCTACATAGCACAACATCATAAGTTTGCCTGTGGAGGCCTTACAATAACACTGCTACAAACTGTCCACTGTTTCTTGAGTAGTCCACAAATGCCAGTAAATAATGAACAGAATGACCTACTACAGACTATTTTAACATGAAATCTATGAATGAGTTTTACATAATGATAGTATTGATAGATTGCAATTAAGAACAGTGTTTACTATATGTTTCCCTATGATAGGGGCTATTTATGATATTTATTTATGGCGTTCTTGTGTACACTTAGCCACATTCTGACAGGTTGCAGGGTTAGACTCTCCCAAGGGCAATATACCTGGCGTCACAACCAGGTTCTGAAATGCTTAGCAGCTGCAATTAAGGAAAAACGGGTTGAAACAAATTCCTCATCTGCTAGAAAGGAGAATAGGCATATTACGTTTGTTCGGGAGGAGGAAAGGGCCAGGCCGGTGAGGATCAGACATAGCGCAGGGCAGCTAAGGGTGGGTGGAGCCTGGGAGTTGAGTTCTGACTTAAATGGTCAGCTGAGTGTCCCAGCGCAGATAGTGAATACTCATCAGAGACCAGACCTGCTGTTGTGGTTGGAAATAGAGAAGATAGTGTACTTTATGGGGCTTACTGTCCCGTGAGAAGACAGAGTTGAGGAGGCTAATGAGCGCAAGAGAGCTAGATTTGCAGAGATGGCATCAGAAGCTGAGCGGTGAGACTGCCGTATGCAGCCAGTGGAGCTCAGCTGGGCAAGCTGGGCAAGCTGGGCATTCGTGGGAAAGAACAGAGAGTGGCAGTAAACATTTCCCTGGCAGTCGAGTGAGCGAGTGGCTATGGCTAAGGAGGAAACACGCTAGCTGGGGAGCATGCTAAAGGTAAGATTAGCTGACTAGTTTTTGTAGTTAGTAGTTGTAGTAGGGCTAAGCTAATCTCTTGATTGAAAGTCACACGGTTGCATGGTGACTGCATTGAGGGGGGTGACTCACTGTTAAGCCTTCTTGAGGTGTTCGTGGGCCTAACGTAATGAAACATCAGTGAAGGGAGGTGCCCACTTGAAAACCCTAATGATGTGCTGCATACTACCTACTGCTATGGGCTTGGCTAGTTAGCTGGTGTCTTCTAGTGTTTTATACTTTCGATTTTGTCAGGGGAGAGGTGTTGGTTGAAGTGTAGTTGCATGTCCCATCACTTCTTACCTGGTACTGTTGGCTAGGCTAGTTAGCTGGCGTCTTCTTGTTGGTTGCTAGTTGGTAGCTGACGACTAGCCTGCTGGTCGGTTTTTCAATTGGACTAGGCTTTTTAAATGTGTTTTGCCTTGGATCATGGCACAAGGGATTGTAGCATCTTATCCTGTGTATTAATGAATGTTCATTATTTCGCATTCATAGTGTTGAATATGACATGCCATGACCTTCAGTGACTGTCTGACTTGTTTGCGGATTGTGCAACTGTGTTATTCTGTTGGGGATGACCTTTTACAGGCATATGCATAACTACAGCCAGCTCCGTGGCTTAGCTACAGCTCCAACACTTTCAATTTTAATAAGTGTTCAGCTTCTTCTTTTAGGACTTTGGTAGTTTTGAGCTACTTGTTTTATTACTACCCTCTCCAGGATAAAAGAACACCAAATGTCTCCTGCGTCTGGATCTCTGTTTAAAGAATTTCCTCATCTTGATGTCTGGGTTTGGGCTCTTTTAGTAAACATTGCAATGCATCAACATATTTCTATGCAAGATGAGTTGTTGGAGCCCAATGTTTACTGTTGTCAACAGATGAAACATTCTTCTTCTATTCTGTGTGTGTGTGTGTTCCTCAGGTACATGAAAGGACGTGTGACATATGACCAGCTTAATGCAGCAGTAAACAACATTAACACTGCCATGACAGCCAAGTACAAGATATTCAATCAGTCAACGAAAACTCTCAACAATAATGCACGCAAGCTGCACCAGCGCTTTAAGGACCAGGAGACCAAACAAACAAAAGGTATCCAGTAGGCATTACTTCAGTAGGCAGCTCTTATTGTTAGTTATTGATGATCAGCTTCTGTTTTATATGACAATCAAGACTTGGCATTTATTTTATTTGGAACAGGTTATGTAAGCACACCTCATTATCTCAACAGCCAGGTCAGGCTACCCTGATCCCACTATATGCCAATGGCGCCATCTAGTGATTAAACCACCTAGTGACTTGGGAAATTCAGATTTGTCTGTTATTACATGCCCAAATTAAACATTTATTCATGTACAATATACATGTATAACTGACAGCATTCTGTAAAAGCCTTAAGGCTCATAAAATATATCCTGAAAACTAATGTTAAAACATACAGCCTGCCAGAGGCTATTAGCAGTTCTGACTCTGTTGAGGCTTTTAAGAAGCATCTTAAGACCCATCTTTATTTCTTAACTTTCAATGGCAATTGATCTGTTTTTATTTCCTCATCTGTTCACCTTGGGTGTTAATAGCTTTTCATTTGTAATTTACATGTTTATATACTTAAACATATGTCAATGACCCATTAAATTCTAGCATGCCCTCTTTATTTTATTTTACTTGCATTATGTTAAAGCATATTTTCAAACTGGTAATTCCATTCTTTTTTTAAAAATAAAACTTGCCACTGTCTCCTCCGTAACCCCATGTATAATCACAAAAGACTCTGTCAAGACATACAGTAAAGGGAGGGATGTTAACTCATGACACTCTTCTCTTATTTTGTGACAGTGTAATTAATGATGTTTTTTCTTGGTGTATTGTTAAGATAAACATTAAAACCTTGTTAAACCTTAAACAGCCAAGAGTATATATTCAAAAGCATGTGCTCAAAAAAAATAATTGAAACAAAATATTTACAGAACTAATCATGACTGGATAGTGCTTCATTGAACAGATGGTATAGCCTGTAACCAGTTTTCAACCTGATCAAGCATGCATGATGCAGGAGCATCAACAGATGCAGCTAAAGTACATAGGAATATACACAACATTGGACTCACTCTTTTGTTCAATTTTCTTTCAGGTCAGTACTTTGTTGTGGAGGATGACATACGTGATTTTACCCAGATGAAGGTGGACAAACGATTTCAGGGGATCCTGAACATGCTGCGACATTGCCAGCGCCTACGGGAGCTCCGAGGGGGAGGACTCACCCGCTATGTGCTGTTATGAAAAGGAACAAGAAGAGGGGAGGTTTTCACAGGGTAATGTTGCGGAGGAGAAGAAAAAAAATCCTTAAACCTTTCAGCAAGCCAATATTAGACACAGGTAGACAATTATGCAAAATACAGGAAATTATATTTGCTATAAGGGGCAATGCAAGCTTTTAAGACCAAGGATGTTTTCTTTTTCCATACAAAAAACATCATATTCATTGTTTTTTTTTGTTGAATAAATGATCTAAAAATGCATTTGTTTTATTGAGGTCATGTTTGAATCTATCAATTTTATCTGTAGACACTATTTCAAAAAGGATCACAAGCCCATTAAAGCCAGCAGTTTCCATTTCATTACTAGCAGTTATTAGCCAAAAACAGCCAAAACCCCTTGGCATTCTCTCCAGATGATAACATGGCACCCACAAAATGCCACTGGCACTGTGCATTAAGTGTAGTCATTTGTTGCTAATCTATTGGAAAAGGTTCTCCAACTTTCCTCTTCCTATACGCACAGGGCTAGCATTACCTGGGGACCTCTAGTTATTAGTCATAGTCTCACTGGAGGAAAACTGCTCTTGCACTTGTTCCATCACGAGGCTTGTGGAAACTGGAAGCTATCTTAGTGATCTGCAAGTTCCTTCTTCCTTGAATGGCAACACGGTGTGCCGGCTGAGTCCATGATGTCTAGTTTGTACTGTAAAGACCAACAGAAGAGTACTCAAATGCACAACACCAGTAAGGTACAAGTAGACTTTACTTAATAGAAATCTTTGTACAGTTAGTCAGTCCATAATAAATCCAATAAGGAATGGAAAAACAGAGATATCTGGGTCAAGAGCTTTACTACAGATGACATCTCCATCTGAGTTGAAGAACAAAGTTGAGATGAGATGTGACTCCATCAACAGACACTAAATCACATCTAAGTCTAACCTCTAATGTTTCCACTGAAGACAGTCATCACCATTCAACAGAGTAATCAGCCGTTTCTTTTCACTCTCACCAACAGCACTGGCACTAAGTGTGTGACTCCACGGAGCTGAGGCTCCACTCTGATCTAAAGGAAAACCTTGGTCTCATGTTTGTCACCTACCATTAGATCCTTCCTGCAGGCGAGGATTCCATGATGAATAAATGTCTCTCTAGACCAGGTAGTTGTCCTTGTCTAAGTGTTCTCCATCAAGTAGAGGCCTGATCCTCCATTCTTGGAAGAACACTTTCTTTCTTTTGCATTTAAGCGCTTTGAATCAACAACTGCAGTAAATCATCAGTCTTGTTACTCACCACTGTTGCTATTCCTGTGGGTCCACTTCCAAAAATGTTTATCTTTTGCAGAAAAAAAGCCCATTATGAAATAGTTCACAAGCAAACACAACTTTGAGTACTTTCCCTCTGAGAGTGTGTGAGTGGTAGGTTCAGGTCCATTAGTTACTAAAGCAGGACATGGAATCCAGGAGTACTCTGTTTTTGTTTGATCCAATCAAACATTTGTATATCATCTCAACTGCTGATCGGAATGACTGAATGAAATAACTTTAGCCACAGTTTAATAGTTTGAATCACACATGTATCGATGCATGAACTTAAACAATCCTGCTAATGGTTGTTGCTAACGTACAACCATTTTTAATGACTAAGAGAACTGAGTGACTAGTGAGTGTGTTTTAATAACTTCAATTATATGTTAAATGAGAGAGTAAGCAAATGGTCTTCAGTGGTTTTCTATTTGCACCTTAGGTCTAATGGGTATAGTGGTCATAGGTGTCCAGGCCTTGTTGATGTTATAGGGGAAAATTTGCAGAGGTTGAAGAGGAGCAGTCCTGTGTGGATGTGAGTGGATGAGGCTGAAGCTGTTTTTGAATCTGGCTGTTTTGCTCCAGTAGCGAGAACAGCCTGTGGTGGGGGTGGAAGGGGTCTGTAGTGATGTTTTTAGCTCTTATCAGACGGCGTGTCTTTGCAATGTCCTGGATGGGAGGAAGTGAAGTCCAAAATGCTGTAGCCTTTAAGTATTACATTATAATTACTCTGACCGCAACACACACTGACCAATGCAGTTTTTTGAGTTTTGTGTCGTCTGTTTCTGTTATAACGGCAATCAAGCCCTCTGACAAACCATGACATGAAAAATGTGTTTATTAACGTTACCTGCTGTTCTCTGGAGAACCTCATCAAGTCAAAAAACATTTTTACAGCATTTCCACATAAAGTTGTATTAACTGAAACACGTTTTCATTCTAAACTGCTGTTCCCTGTACACTTGCTTAACCTGCTAACTACCTGAGTGATTCAAAATGTTATTTCCCCCTGGAGGATCTCTTCCCTTTGCCTGAATGTACGCATGGGGCATGATTCATTTGATCACTCTCCTGTGGAAATTACTTGATTGTACATGACATACTCTAAACTACAGCCTGTGACACCATGTAACAGAAAGAAAACGAATGAATACAAGTGGAGCATGACTTAGATTCCATAGTTTGTTTCTACCCAAAACTAAACAATAAATTACACAAACACAAAATGCAAATGGTGTTAGTGATAATGTATATTAATAGATAACTCCTTAAAATGTTTCTTTTGAAGTGAGTCAGTTGGATCCTGTCAAGTCCAGGGAAATGGCTACCATCTGTTCAGACAGGGAAATGGGTTGTCTGCAGCCTTTCACTCCAGCTGATGTGTTCCGTCCATATGTAGCAGAATTCCATCCAGCAGCCAGCACCTAGCTGCTTTTGTGTATGAGTAGCAGCCTGAGTGAATAAACTGCACCTGTCTGAAGAACTAACTGGCATCCATTCTAAGTTGCCGAGGTATTCTGCTCTTATTTGCATTACACACGCTCACAAACAGAGTCATTCAGTCAGCTTTGTCCTTTTTCCTCGGTGTGACTTTACTTGCCACCACAGATCCTACTGCTCCGACGCCTTCTGCAAACATAGAGATACTCCCTTTGACCAGTCCTGCACTTGCTGTCGGAACGCTGATCACAGCTGTCTTGGTGAGCTCATAGCTTTTAGTTCCTACCCATGTAACAGTCCCTAGGGTTGCACCAACAACACTTTGAGTCATGCTGAAAAGGCCGCCGCCCACTTTCCACATAACTCCTCCCTCTGGTCTGGGATGGTCCTTATCTGTACCTGTGACAGAGAGAAACAGAAAGACAAACATCTGTATTTGAGTTTGACACAACTCTTTTACTGCAATACCATTCAGCAGTCTGATATCTGGTCTCATCTGGTCACCTTGGGAGTTAACAGTTTTTCTTTTGTTGACCCAGTGATGCTGATGTGAAATCTGCATGTTTATATGACATGTTGAATGTGCCCTTTGCTTTTTAAGGTGCTATATAGATGAATTAAACTTAGAGTAGCCTAAAACAGTACATTGTTACTTTAAAATAATATAAGTGAAGTAGAAGCAAAAAGTACTTGTGACTCAAGTAACAGTAAAGGGTTCATTGAGAAACTGAAAGAGCTTGTAAATTTCTTTTGAAATTTTGTGATTTTTTAAAAAAAATCAATATAGACAAAGTAACACTATGTTGTCAATATTCTGTAGATAAAGATTTTTTTAAAAAAAAACATAGTGAATGTGGTAATAATGAAATCTAGAATGAATCAAGTTATTGAACATGAGTAGATTATGTTCTGTCATTAAAAAAAAACTAGCGTAGTGGCTTGTGGTTACTTATTCATGAAATCATGTTGGTGTATAACAATCTGTGTAAAGTTATGTATTTCCTCACCTGGCTTAAAACAGCAGCAGTGAAATTAAGTTGTGTCACTTGTTTCAGACCAACCTGTTCAGATATTAATGGAAGATCTGAAAGGGACCATATTGTGTAAAAGTGAACTGACCTGTTTTGAGTACATGCTGCCTGGGTCAATGGTATGTTTTTATTTACAAATCCATTCTTAGCCTGATTTCACCGTGTTTATCTTCTAAATTTGAAATGTGTATGGTTCTGAATTGGGAGAGTCAGCTTTAAGGTTTTCTGCTCCCGCTGCATTGAACAAGCTACACCCTCTCAAACTTCAAAACGCAGTGTTTGTCTGTTTTACCTGAGCATTTCTATGTTATGCAAGTGATTTTATGTTCTGTTTTTATGTTCATTCATTTTGAAGCTGTGTTGCTGCCACTCTTGGCCAAGCCTCCATTGTAAAAGAGATCTTTGTTATCAATGGAACAGACCTAGTTAAATGAAGGCTAAATAAATATGATAGAAATCATAAGGTGTTGAGAATTAGCGTATAGATGTTGTTCCTCACCGTGTGAGTGGAGGCTGTGGGTAACTTCTCTGTCCTCACAGATGGGATGGTTGTTGGACTCAGGAGATGAGCTGCACACCTCCTGCTGTGAAGTCACCTCCTGAAAGGCAGCATTGACTTGACTGGTGTAAAACAGGGGTAAAACACACCGTCCTCTTCCATGTTTTATAATAATAATAAAAATGCACCATTCTTGGTTTTGAATGGTGTCCCATGATGATGAGATATTCCTAATTAATCTCATTTTATCTCACGTACTGCTTAATCCTCATTAGGGTCGTGGGGGTTGCTGGAGACTATCCCAGCTGGCATCGGGTGAGAGGCGAGGTACACCCTGGACAGGTCACCAGCCTATCACAGGGCTAAATTCCTAATTAATGATTTTCTTAGTTTTTATAAATGATATGCAATTTCTAAAACAAAACCCACATTATACGATTTACTGTTGATGCCAGTTTTCATATTGTCAAAAATGAGGGATGATTTAAACAGTGACCACATATTCTTCAATATTTCTGTAATCTCAGTAAGATTCATGTTACTTTGATTTAAAGACTAAATTGTGTTTTTTGACTAAAGCCATGTCATGACAAATCATTCAAATAATTATAAAAAAAATATCCCCCCCATACAGGAATACTGTCTTAATACTGGAGTCATTTTATATACGAGACATGGTACTGCTTAGTAGTTTTGGCGATAACATTCCAGTTACTGCAAAGTAGAGTAGTAAACCATGACACCCCTTCAGAGACCTCTTCTTTTGTCATGCCACTCTAAGAGCCTCTTGTACAGTATGCATATGGGCACAAAAATATAAGATATAGATAGATATGTGTATCTATATATGTATCGCTGGAGTGATATAGGATAAGATATAAATTTTATTTCGATATTGCATTGCAATACATTATACACCTATCAGGCATAACATTATGACCACCTTCCTGATATTGCGTAGGTCTCCTTTGTGCCTCTAAAACGGCTGTGACTAATCAGAGTATGGACATGGGTCTTCTGAGGGTGTCCCTAGGTGTCTGGTAACAGAATGTTGTTAGTGGGGGGCTTTGGGTCCTATGGGTTGAGGGGAGGGGCCTCTGAGGATAAGACTTGATTTCAGTTATTGATGCATTGCACAACTGCCAAGGGATTGTCTTGTTGGATAATGTGGATTATTGCTCATAAAATGGCACAAAGCCATCCCTAATAAAGTGCTTGGAGGGTGCATGTGTAAATACAGTATATGCTGATCATACTGAATATTTCGATGTGGATCCCAGGAATTCTGATCTAGTGGAAGAATGAATGGAGTGAAAAGTAATTCTGTTATCTATGCGTGTATGCAAATATTGCACCTATGTGATGTCATGCAATGCAAACAGTAAAACCTATGTGATGCAAATATAGTACATTTCCCTACTGAAAATGAAATCCTCAGAAAAACGCCAGCTTCAGGCTGAAGGAGTGTTAAGTCCTCCTGTAAATACTCCTGCCCCAGTTCGTCTTTCTCATATTTCAGTATAGAATAGATTTGCATAATTAAAGTATCACAGCTCTTAACGATAGTTTGCTGCGGGCGAATCATCCCAATTTTAGACATAAACAAATAAATGATATCGAGGAGTCTTTTGAGCATTTACTTTCCATAAAGCTAAATTGAACGTGCAACACACGCGCGCACTGACACTTCCATAACCATACACACATACACACACAAAAAAAAAAAAAGAAAAAAAGAAAGAAATCTTTTTTGGGAATTTTTGTGACTTTACATGACAGAAATGACAGAATGTACCGTTTGTAGAAATTCTATAAAATTTTATTTTCTAATTTAATCCTATTTATATAGCTCTAATGACAATTCAAATTGTCTGAAAAGCACAGCAACCTTGTCATGAGAAACTGCATTGCTTCTCTCTTACCTTCATTTTGCTCCGTGTATATCTTTGTCGCTCCTGATCCTAATGCTGTTGTTTTCGGTTGTTTTGATGGCCATCTAAAAGCGGAAGTGACGTCGAGTCGCTTATGACGTGTTCGCCTGTTCGCCCTGTAATAGCAATGCACGCGCGGCTGCAGTATAGTCAATGGGCTGCACTTTGGCCATGACAACAAGGACAAGAAGGACCAACTGTAGTTTTTCCTAACTACATCCCTACATGAATAAGCCACACTCTTGGTTATATTCACCTTTGCACCATAAATTTCACTGTATCACTGAAATGTCTGGGAAATGTGCATATCTGTACCTTCAAAAGTTGATCCATAGATTGACTGGCCTCCATTACCTTTGTTGTCTGGAGAAACATCTGCATACAAAACAGTGCTTGTCTCTGGTAATTTATGCATATATCATCCATGTGTTGCTGTATTCCATGTAGAGATAAATATGCCAAAAATATTTCAATTTCCTGCCCTTGTACTAAAGTCAGGCACCACAATATGTATGTTGTAGATGTAATAAATATTTTATGATGCTTGACCCATACAGCACCTCCGCCTTGCATACAGCCGTTGGACACAACTCGGGTGGGGGTGAAGCTTGAGTTTGTCATGGAAGGAGAAGCTCCCAAACTTAAAGCACAAAGTAAGAGCAAGAGGACAGAAACGAGGTATGGAGGTTTAAAAAAGGCAAAATCTCCAAAGTGTACAACAAACACCAACAGAGGGCGCTTTAAAGCTGTATTTTGAGAGGTTGGTTGGCTATTCTTTTTCTTGCTGATCACATGCTAGAATAATAATGAACATACACGTTGAACTATCTGGATGTGCCATGGGTGGTAGCCACTGGTGAGGATGAGGCAATGTGTGCTTCCCTTGTCAATCATTAAAATCTGTCTAAGACTGATTCTAAGTCTAATCATCCCATTGGAGAAGTTCCACATACTTATACGTAGGCATATTCAAATTCAGTATCAATAAAGAGTCATCCAAAGTATTTGAGAATCAAACCAAACAATACAACAATTCCCTCTTAGAATAAAAAGGCCCTGAAAACATTCGATTTGTGCACCATTGATATATTTGTCAAAATTAATACTGTGGTCTTGCACTTTTAAAGCTGCACTCAATTTAACTTTAGCCAGCTCCTGCTCAAGGTTCATGTTCTTTAAGGTGCAGTCACAGACAGAAAGGCCAGGCTGAATTCAATTGAAAGGAAACAGGTGCAACACAGCAGGACAATTGAAAACGGTGGGCATGACAGCAGAGGGGGGTGGATGGAGGACATACTGTCAGCACCCAGCCTGCTTGTGGGGTTGGGTGTGTGTGTGTGTGTGTGAGTGTGTGTGGGTGGGGGGTGGCGGGGGGGTGTGGGGGGGGGGTGTGGGGGTGGTTATGTGTAACTAATATCCACACGAATGAATGCCAGGTCCAAAGGTTTCTTCTCCTGTCAGTGGTTTTAATGTTGTGGCTGATCGGTCTAGATAGATCTTTTCAGAATTCACATAATGGAAAAAGTAATAGTAGATTTGTACAACAGCGCATGGGGCCAGGAAAGGGTTCACTGAACCATGGAAACCATGAAAGGTGTTAGGGGGATTGTGGTGGAAGTTGTGTTTACCAGACAGAGTTTATACTCTTGACATGTTAAGGCACTCTGTCACACAGGTTCCTGTGTTCAGAGTTGGCACCTTCTGTAGCAATAACGCAGGGTTTCATGCTCTGGTGGAACCATTGATGCATGGGCCATTGTGTTCCTGGATTATTATGAAAACACTCAGACAGAGAACACCAGCCAGGAAAAAGTTTTTCAAGGTCTTCTTTGCAAGAATACAGTAGCCAATGTTGATGGCCTAATCTGTCTGTCTGCTTGACATAGCCCTGAAACTACCTTTAGCTTTGAGACTAAGGCTACCAGGAGTAGCTCCACTGCTGGAATGCGATCAAGTATTGTATTTCCTAGATGTGGAGGTCTAGTCCCTTCTTCTGAAAAAAGTCTTCTCACAGAACTCATTGTATCCTGGGATGACTCAGTGGTCAAGGCTCATGGGAGAAAACATCTCCATTATGCAGAGTAAGCTATTGAAGCGCTACATTGTAGATAGACCACTGGAGCCAGCCCAGCTATGTGGGGCTGTAGAAGATTTGTGGCATCATCAAACTCTAGACTGTTTAAAAACGTGGGAATTGGAGTCCAGTGGTTAGCCATTAGGCCACTGTGTCATCAAAACCAGAGAGAAACAACCAATAGATTTGAATAAAGAGGAAAGGCCTTTGCAGTGTTCCAAAGAGACAGTCCAAAACAACAGGGGATGTTTCTGTCGTGCCAGTATTCACTCTTGAGGAAAGCCAGGAACGAAAAGGTGCTTAGTGCATCATAGGAAATTTCCCAGCAGACTAGCTGCCTGTAACAACATTAAAGGATGATTCAGGGCCATTTGAGCCAGGCCTAACTATAGGCTTGATCAGAAATTGTAGGCCTACTCCTAAAAGAGAGACAGGGAATTGGTTCCACAAAAGATACGTCTGCAAGGTAATCACTTCACTAAATTCAGTCCCAGCACAGAACTCTGTGTAGCCCCTGACTCTTTAATATCCTCCTTAATTATTGTACTCTCAGTACTACACATTCTCACCCTCAGGCTGCTGCTGTGTCAGAAGACCTGTGTGGTGACCATTATAGCTGTCCCAATGTTGTCCCAGTTTGGTTTGGTTAAGGCGCACAGAGCAAATTTCAACTTTCAATTTTCTGCTCAGTAATTTTTTCCTTCTTATCTTATCTTATCTTATCTTATCTTATCTTATCTTATCTTATCTTATCTTATCTTATCTTATCTTATCTTATCTTATCTTATCTTATCTTATTAAGGGACACTTAAAGTGTCAGTTGATTGCAAAAATACAAATTGTGTCCAAATTAATTGACCCATACAATCCTTAATAGTCAAAATACAATTTAACTGGTGTACAGAGAGTTTTAGCCATTGTTGTTAGAAAAGCTGAGTTATAGTCACTTCCTCCTGTTTCCTGTGAGAACTGAGCTTTGACCCCTACATCTTGCTCCCAGTATAGAGTCAGACACATGGTCTCCCTTGGGAGTTTGACAGCTTGCACTCTACAAGGACTATGCTTTCCTTTGCTCCAGTCTCTGTATATATTTTTTTAACTCTTAAAATCTAAAAATACACTTGAGTGCGGATGTTGCTGCTGTGTTACATAAGCTCGTGGGATTGAAGTGTCAAGAATGAGAGGTTGTACAAAAAGTTTTTGGATCTTAGTTCTCACAAAGTAAACAGTTATGGAAGAAAGGGCAGTTTCCTGGAACAGCTTCACAGAGGAAAATCTACACAGAATTAACCTCAAGTTTCATGTTTTGGTCACTTTTTAATATCCTAAAAATGTCGCAAATTTCCTGGGCCCCACTTTAAAAACTAACAGTAATGAAGTCAATTACTCAAGCTGATTTTAATGTGTCTGCCAGAGGTTTATGTAGCAATTGCAGTATGGCCAAATCCACAGTAAAAGAGAATGTCTCCTCCTCCTCTGAAATACTGAAATGTACTCTGGACAGTGTCTGTGTCAGCCTTTCTAACGACTTCTTACTCTCTCTATGCAACTGTAAAGTTTAGAACTAATTGTTAGTATTTGCAGTATTATTATATGTCTTATCATGTGATCTTATAAATATAGATAAAAAAGCACATGCTTCTACTTGATAGACTTTCTGTAAACTATGTGAAATTCCATACTTAATAATATTGCAAAACCAGTATTGAATATAGACCTAGTGAGCATTTAATTAACAACCATTTCAGTTGTATGATCACACCTCATCTGTTTTTTTTTTATTATTTGTTTTTTTTTTATAGCATCTGTATCTGTGCCATCTGAATGTGTATACATCAAAAGAAATGCACAGAATAAGGCACAGGTATGATCTGATTCCAAGCTTGTCTCATTGCAGCTCTCTGATGCGACTGAATAACATTCTGTTCTAAGCCACAGTTGGTGGGTAGTCAGAGAAGTCCACTGATAAAAATCCCTTTTCAACTTTGGAGGACAGGTCAGAGATCTGGCGTTGGAGTTTTCCACGTCTTTCATAGTAGCTCTATGTGAAGTCACAACTGATCTGTAGTTCCTCCGAAGCTAGGTCGTCTCTGCATACTGTATATGCCGTCTGTATCTGGGCATCAGTTGTGTGACTTTAACCTGAGCAACTTCACTTAGTAGAGCAGAGATGACAGCTAGTTCTGGACTGGTTTGTGGATCCACCTCTGTGCTTGTTTTGTCAAGTGAGGCCGTTGTTTAGGCCTACTTCTTGCTCATGTTTTTTTCTTTTAGTAAATTTTCATCCCCCTTGATAGCCATACTCCAGTAGTAGTGGGATCCTAAATTGTGGCTTTAGAGAAGTGACTGAACTAACATGATCACAACAAGAATGTAAATGGTCTTGTTTTTATATAAACTTTTTATACCCATTAGTACTTTAAAGTCACAGACACATCTGTTCATTTGCTCACAAGCACACACACATTCCAACACCAGTGCCAAGCAACAAAGGGGACAAAAGTGTGAAATAATTGACTAAATCATTTTACTTTACCTTACCATATTTATTTTTCTTAGTTACAATTACAGTGAGATGCTTTGCTACCTGAGAGATTGCACAACTTGTGTCATATGAAGCATAGTAAGAGTGCTTCAACTTAATGTGAAGCCGTCTGTCCAAAAGCTGAAGTTCAACCAGAAAGAACCTTACACCAGAACCCTGGGGAATGATCCTTAAACATGCAAGCGAATCTACAAGGGAATGGTGCAAAATGAAAGATAAGGGCTATGGTGTGGCTTGATCAAAGCCAAGACTGGAATGTCATTAAAACACTGTGAGACTCAAAGGGCAGTAAATGCAAGAAAACCTTCTGAAGGAGTTTTGCAATAAGACATGCTAGAGACAGTTAAGCAAATGCCTACAAGAAGTTGTTTATGCTAAAGAGGCTGTACAACCATCTGAGGCCAAGGGTGTACTTGTCTTTCCCACAGCAGAAGATTATGTCTATTGATAGAGAACATTTGCATGGATGCATGATTAAAGAAATTTTATTTCCCTGGGGTCAGGTTCACCTTCATCACTGTTCTAAACAGGATGACAACAGTTATTTTAATGTTTCAGGTATTACTTTTTTGACTTATGAAGAACATTTACTGTACTATTAGTACTATTTCTGCCATAAGCAGCAGTTCAAAATAATTACTAGTACAGTGCTATCAATATTTTAGCCTCCAATCACCATGTGGTCATTTATGTGTAATAGCATTGACGTTGCTATTACACTAGTGTATATTGTCTAGTTAATGTAGAAATTTGTCTGTGTTGTTGGGACTTTCTAGAGCTAGTGGTGTAAGGCACTGTTTTATTACTGACTAATGAGATAGTTTGGAAGGGTTTTCAGTTTGTGATACATTCATTTTTTTTGTCATCACATTTTGACCATGCATTGGCAAGTAGCTCCTGACAGTGAGAGAAAGAGAGAGAGAGAGAGAGAGAGAGAGCGAGTGAGAGAGAGAGAGAGAGGAAGAAAGGGAGTTGAGGTTGATCTTTTTCTTTTCTTTTCTTTTTTTAACAGTACACAGCAAACACAGAAAGTGAGGGAGGGCATTTTGTGTTCATCAGAGTTTTATCGTTGTCTAAGTTTAGATCTTGGCTCTCACATGGCTTCTCAAGTAACAAGACTGCAGGCTCACTGCAGCCACTCCACACTTCAGACAGAAACAGGGCTCCACGCAGAAACAACCCCAGAAAAGTAGCTGGTCACAGGAAAATGAGAGGAGGGGCTGTTAACACCAGACACTGTCATATAGGCTGACATTTCAAACAGGACTCGCAGACATAGACGTAGGCGTAGACGTAGACGTAGACGTAGGACACAAACAGGACCATACTGTGTGGAAGCAACCCTTCCCTACATCAGTTTATCTCTGGTTTCTACCTGGACAATGACAGAGCAAGCAGAAGGGGGAGTCAAGCTATCTCCAACCTCTGCTTCTGAGCAACAGGCTCCACATTTTCTACGAGATGTCATCTTCCATGGCAAGTTTAAGGTGAGTGTCTCTACAAGAGGCAAACTGACTGACAATGGGAGTTAAAGCAGAGGTATGGTTAGAGAGACAAGTAGAGATATTTTATGTAACGGTTGGTCTGTCCACATGTCACACATAACCTTATAAAAGGAATTTTTGATTACTGTATCTTTTGTTGCTTAGTTGCTTAGTAACTCAGAAAGCTTGCTGTCCAAAAACAACAGCGACCATGAGTTCTTTAAACTCACAAAACTTAACTTGTCCAGAATTGTAGCAGAGTTACCGAAGTGTCAAATGATAGCAAAAATGATAACCTGGTATTTGGGGAAAAATACCCATAAAACATACCCAAGGTCATTTGATGTATGTTAGAAGTTGTAGGTCTATTAAGTTAAGACCTACCAAAACAAGAATGGTTTTATTTTACGAGACATCTAGATACAATGATTTCCTCTAGTAAGGAGGAAACATTTTGTTTTTGCAGTTCCAATATTCCAAATCCACGCTTTTAAATAATATCACACAGCCTTGTTGATTTTGGTTTAGTGATAGATAGATAGATAGATAGATAGATAGATAGATAGATAGATAGATAGATAGATAGATAGATAGATAGATAGATAGATAGATAGATAGATAGATAGATAGATAGATAGATAGATAGATAGATAGATAGATAGATTTCAGAAAAGTGGTCTTGTGGGGAGACTGTTGTGTTAGTTTTCATGCTTCCAAAATAGATTGTCACTATATTTGACACAGTCGCATATCCAGATATCATTTGAGTTACTAAATACTTGTCTGTGGTGCTGGATATTTGCAGTGGAATGTTCTCCAGTGCTGCAGGTACGTGCGTAATGTCTCCACGATCAGGGCCTTTATTTCATTATTTTGCTGTAGTGCTATGCCTAACAGATGGCATTTCAGGCAGGCTATTTTTTCTGTTGTAAACATTTGATATGAAGTGCTATTCAAAAATGCACTCACTCATCAAATCCTTCCAGGTGACCAGTTCAAGAAGTGGACTGAAAGAATGGGCTATGCTGTTATTAAATCAAAGAATGGATGCTTAGTTTCTGTCTTTTATATTTTGCTGATTTCAGAAATGAAACCCCATTTGATGAATAGCTATATCATAACATATGAAAGGATCCATACAGGGAAACATCTTGCATTTGCAAAATTGTCCACCAGTCTGACATTGGTTTTCTGAAAATTCAGGCCACTCTCTGATACATAACTCCTTCAGTCTCAAGCTGTTTGTTTGCTCTTTTCCATCTCAAATATCCCCTCAACGTTGCAGCTGTGGCTCATTAGGTAAAGCAGGTTGTCCACGAACCAGAGGGTTAGTGGTTTAACCCCCAGAATGTGCCATATGCCGAAGTGTCCTTGAGCAAGACACTGAACCCCCAGTTGCTCCCAGTGTGTGGCCCTGGTGTGTGTCAATGTGTGTGTGCTTGTGTGAGTGAATGGGTAAAAATGTAATGTAAAAACAAGAACAATTACCATTTCAGTGAAAACAGCGGGTCTGCATTTGAACCACCATGTTTCAAACTTGGTATGAGGTTATTCTTTGCATTGTGCAGTTTACTGGCCAAGTTTGTCAGTCCTTTGAAATGTTTGCCACTCGTAGATTGTTTTCCTCACAGAGTTCAAGCAATTTTGTTTAACCATTGCCATGCTCACATTATCTAGAAATTTTTTGAAGACCTTGGAGAGCTCTTTACATCTTGACATGGTGACACCACACACAGTGTGTCAAGAGAACGGCAAAAAGGAAACATGAATGATTTAAACAACACAGGTTCCACCTAATGCTCTTCATGGATGTTCTAATTGTTGACTCCAAATCTTGAACCCCCGATTCTAATCTTATGGATTTAAAAGAATGTGAGCGATGTGTCGTTTTTGTTTCTCCCCATAAAACAATTAGAAATGTGTTCAATAACATTTTTTATAGGAGCTAAGTCTTAAGACCTTTGAAATGGCCCCATGTCCAAGTCTCAGAAAGCTTGTTAGTGTGAAGAAGATTACTGAATGCAGAATACCAACATCACATTTCAAACTTTGATGTTTCTGATGGTTTTTGACTAAAATCAGAAAATGGCTGCAGGCTATATGATAATGATGTTTGTCATTTTTTAATAGGGACAGAAACTAAAACAAGAGGCATCTATGTGAATGCCGTCTATTGCTCAACAAAATAACAAGTCAGAACAGTTATTGGATCATCAAGTGTAAAATGTGTGCAGCTGTGGTGTTCCTCTTTAAAGACTGGGTGTTCCGTGTATAGCTTGCACTGCAGATATCATTCCTCAGATCTGCTGCAACTAGACCTCATACTGAGAAATACTGTAATAGCTCAGGCATGACACAGCTCATAATTCACACACTATTTATGACTCATATAGAATTTACTTTAAACGCTGCACCAGGCATAACAGTTGCTACCCTTACTATGGCACGCAAGTGCCTCATTAGCTACTGAAATCATAATTTCATTGACCACATTTCTACATTTCCAGTCTAACCAAATTAATAAAATATGAAGCGAATTCAGAAGTAGCACTGCGGTACATGTAACGGAGAGGTAGGGAAGCCAGGAAGCCACATATTGAGCTTTGAACTGAAAACATTTCAATTTTATATATGGCACATTCATTTCTTTAGCTTTGCATGCCCAAACATACAATGTGTTGGGACAACAAAATACTTTTTAAAAACAGAGTTGAAATAAAATGGTGCAGCAATGACATTTTTTTTTTTTTTTTTTTTTTTTAGCCAGGCTATTGTGGTCACCATTGTTGGTGCCCTCCTGTGAGTCTGCTGCCATTGTTGTTGCCTCCCATCAGGACCCTTATCTAAAGGGCCCTGATGGGAGCTGAAAGCTGAAAATAAAAGGTTTGTCAGACAATGATTTAGTTAGTACTGACTTAAATAAAGAGAGGCTACATGATGAACCAAAAGAGAATTTACAAAAAGGGGGAAAAAGCAAAAGTAATTTTAGGACAGTGAATTGCAAATAGAAAACAATACAGAAAGAAATACATTGAACATTTCATAAACAAACAAACAGAAAAAATAAGCAATTCATATATTAAATAGGCACCTACCTACATGCATTTTAATGTGTTTTTTGGTACATATATTGGCATTTAAATGTACCTAGTGAGTCATTTGTTTATTTTTGATTATAGCAGTTTCCATTCATTATCTAATACTGGGGAGGGATCTAGTCCCTCTGAACTGTCACTGGGTGAAAGGTCAACACAAAGAGACGAACAACTGTTTACAATTACATGTGAGAGAGTGTGAGAGAAAACTAAAACAAAACAAAAAAAGTCACATCTAACACAGCATTTTATTATTATTATCCCAACATGTGTCCCGGAGCTCAGAAGTCCTTTAGCCTAGTGACACAGACAACCTTTCATACTCACACCTACGGCCAACTGAGTACCACCAGTTAACAAACATGTCTTTACACGGTGGGCCTTCTGGCTGTGAGGCATCAGTGCTAACCACCATACCACTGTGCTGCCCTAGTTAGAACTCCCAATATTTAAATATCACTTTAGAAGCCACTTGCATTTTTATTTATTTTTTTTTTTTTGCCACTTGCATCTTTAATCTTACAGTACTGGAATGATTTTACAGTACTGGAATACTCAGTGACAAAGAATGATATAATGGTCAAACAGTCAAACTAACATGGTCACATAAACATGTATGCCATAATGTGCAAGACAAGTTTAGTGGCATAACATGTTTAGTCATGACATCTGATATCAGCAATAGCCAACTCTGAGTCCATGAATTTTTCCCACCAGCTAGCAGTTAGCCCAAGGGAAAAACAAGTCAGTCTGTCACGACTTGCATACTTTAAAGCCTTCTCAACTTTGTCACATAGTACTCCAGTGCAGTGGCTCCCAGAGTGGGTGCTGTGACACTCCGGACAGGCCAAAAGTTCCATAAGATTATTATCATTATTATTGTGTGGTCAGAATTCCAGTAGGGTATGTCAGAGACTGATCTACATTTATCAGATGTATTTGTCTGTAGCTGTAACTGCTGTGAAATGGAGAACACAGATGTTGGGTGGATTTAATTTGCAGCTCTATATGTATCCTAAAATTACCTTACACTAAGTCTGTGAAGGTTCTCAATCATCCAGGTCATGGTAATCCAAAAAATGCTTTTTTGGATTACCTTCCACTAATTTATTATTAGATGAAGCTGTGTCAACGAGTTGCATTAAAATGTGCTTTTGTATATGTGAATTGTATTCTTAAGGTGGCAAATCTAATGCTTTGAGCATTATGCCAGTTATGTTGGATAAACAAAACCTTTGTTTGTTAATGCTAAAGACCTGTGGTCATTGCTGACAAGTACTGTGTGTGCTAGTAGAACAAAAGTAATATAGTTTACTGACTAGCACCACACCACACTGCCAATGACTGATGTAGTCCAAATGTATTTTTATTTATTTATTTTTTTTTTTTTCATGCTGAACTTAATCTTTTTCTGGCAAAGTATGGTTGCACATACAGGGGTCATCCCTGGTCCAGTGTCTCTCAGGGTCATGAAACACAGTACAATATTGTAACGGATGTTAGAGGGGACATAACAAGATCAGGTCACAACTGTCCCCTTTTAATGTAAACAGTAAGGATGCGCTGCATACATACAGTATATGTGCACTACAAAACAGACGTCGCAAAAAGTTCGCTTAGTCTACTTTTAGGACTTTTTGAGTCAATATTGAGTCATCGTGCAGAAAATTCTAAAAGGAGGAAAAACGTTTACACAACAATGAAGTTAATCAGTTCCATTTTGTGCAAAAGAACGTGCATGACAATGATGATTAAACAAAACCAAATTCAATCTGAACACACCTGTACAAGACAATAGGAAATTCAGTCTTTTTTTAAATTTAATTTATTTAATAGTTATTTATACATACTGTATAAGCGAGGAGGTGTTGCTCTAATGCTTTGCATCCATTTTTTTTTAAATTGCATGTGCTGCAAGGCTTAATGTTTTTCCACGAGGGCAAATAGTAAAAAACCAAAAGCTTCACTTTGTTTTGTCCATAGACAACCCACATTATATTAAATTCACATTGGTAGATTCATATTAAAAGAAAAGCAAAAATACTGTTCCATAAAACATTCAAGAAACTAGACTGCACATAAAAACATTAGGCCATGCTATTTCCTACATTCTTCCTACTCACTCCTCTCCCTGTCTTTCACCATGTGTGTTTTACCAGTTGCTGAAGGCTCTAACACCAGAGGAAAACACCCAGTGCCAGCATGGCCTCTTCTTCCAGGATGGGCAGCGGCGCGTAGACTATGTTCTCACCTACCCTGTGAAGAAGCCGGGTGGGGGACGATCCAGTCGACAGTCAGTGCACCTGCTCACTGAAAATGCTGTTGCCCGCAGCCTACGACGTGGCCCCCAGAGCCGTGGTGAACATCAAAAACAGCAGGCACAAAAGGCAACAGGCTCATCTTCCCAGCAGTCATCGCATGTGGCTGACGTGGAGTTGGGCTGTACGGGGGAAACCCTCAATGGCCAGGACGACCACAAGGCCTTCAGGAGGGAGGAGTTTGAGGGGAAACTGAAAGACATGGGCCTAGATCTGGAGAAGGATGAAGATGTGAGTTTATTTCTATAGCCATTCATGTTTTTAATGATTTTTCAGGCATGCATTATCTCTGCAAAGGTAACAATGTTTAGCTGAAGTAAGCAGCAGTGTAACTACCCACCACATTTTAGAAAGAAGAAAAACAAAGCTGCACTGTACACGAGTCTCCAGAGCACAGCTGTGACACTGGGTGTTTCAGCTGTAGTGTGTGAGCTGTGTGCTGTTATTATCTGTCAGTTGTCAGTTAGAGAGGAGCAAAAAAACACAGACAAAGACAGGAAGTAGAACCAGTTGAAAGACACGGGGCAAAAGGCCATTTCAAAATAAACCAGGAAATGAGGAAAACAAGGACGTTGTGGAGGGTGGAAGTCAGGTCTTTTTCTTGATTGCATTCGGTCACATTCATCCTTAGTTTTTACACTTCCCCCAACATAGACTTCGTTGTCTATCGAGGTAAACAAACAGTAGTAATTAATACACAGGAGTTACTAGTTTAACACATTAGGGTTAGCACACCCACACCCTTTAACATCTAATCAGAAAAACTGAACATTTCTAAAGAATATCTTTGGCATTACTAAACCGGACCAACAGTTCAACCCTATTGGCTACTTTGACCATTGTTGTTTGTGAAATTAAATCTTCATACAAACCATTCCTTTACAAATAATCACATAATTGTTTTTTAGTAGAGGTTCAGTTGCAGCAACCTTAGAAGATTGTGTATTGCTGCTTATTAAAGCTGCATTAAGTATTTAAAAGTATTATTTCTTTCTTGTATCTTTGGACATTTGTTGATAAATATTCATAGTTTGTCCTTGCTGGCATTAAAACATTTCAAGTATCCCAGTAATGGTGGTATGGTAATTAAGTACCCAGACTACATTTATGATAAAATTATAATATTGACATTGTTGTAGTCCTCTTTATTATGACTGCGTGAGTAGATTAAGGTTCCATGACATAACTCTGATGAGTATACCATAACTATAATTTACATGACATTAATATACAGTCACATCTGAAGACATAAAAGAAATGTTCACTTGGTTTAAAGCAATGCAAAGACAAGGTTAAATCAAGGCAGACAATTTCTGTAAAAGACAGTTTGCAAGTTGGCAAATGAGCCGTATCTGTGTATCCGTCTTGTAAAAGTGTAAACTGATATACTGATCTCATTTTGATGAGATGTGCTAATACCAGTATATAAATAGAAAATAAGTGCCACTCCACAGCAGTGACTTGAAATGACTGGGGGGGTGGAGGTTGCCAGTGCCCACACAAAGTCTTAGGCTCAAGGGGAAATGTAAAACCGTCACTGCAAATACACATGGGAATAATCTGTTTCAGAATTGAGGAGAGCAAACTATGCTAAGCTAGCTGTAATGTTGACAAACTGAAAACCACCATAGAGCTACGCCTCATGTTATTTCAAATAACACAAGGCCTTAACTTCTCCTTGAAGTCAGATAGGCAATCTACATTTGTTGCAGTTTGACGAAGCACAGGTGTTGTTACAAAACACTTGTAGCTCATCAAACTGTGGACATGCACTGTGTATCAAACAGTTTTGAATATTAAGGCCATGTATATGCATATACTGTAAATAATTATAGCACACAGAACAAACGATAAACTAAGGCAAGTAGAGCTCCCCCTGGTGTCTGACTGCAATACAGGTCATAAACTCTGCCTCTTCCATGTCAGGGGATGGGACTTGGGCCAAAGTAAAACACTTCAATACACGTGAAATACACAACTTTCAATGATGGTTTCTGTCACTTTATGTAATTAATACAATGCTGAGGCATGTTCAAATTACCATTTGTCTTATAAGATTCATTTAAGTGAATGCTACTGAATCATCATCATGATGACTACCAGATGCCATGTCAATCGCTCTGTGAAGTCGTCCCATAGGACTGTGAAAATAGAAAAGAAATAAGATAGATAAAAATAAGCTTAGTAAAGGCAAAGTATCCAATATTTTTTATTGCCTGGTGTAGGCAGAGCAGAGTGCAGTATTAATCTAACAAAAATGTGAGTGAGTCTGATGGAAGTGTGAGCAGGTCATCCATAAAGTGCCTCTGCATGACTCCACTCTTTAGCTCTGCTGCACAGACTAACCGTGGTTAGTTAAAAGCCATGGTCCAAACTCCAAAAATGGTGCCTCCCATATCCACAGGAGACTAGTGTTAGTTAGGCCAGCGGAGAGGGAATGGAGAAGTGAGGATATTTCTGTGCAGTTTATAACAGAGACAAACACCATACAAATAAAACAGGACAAGTTTTCATTAATGACCAGTCACATATGTCCCTTTAATCCTTATTAACAACTGTATCACTCCAACTATATTTGGGGTTTAATTCTATTGTACTGTGGTGTATGTTAAATTATTGCTATGGAATACAGACACAAACATTTAATCTTATAATGTTTTATTCTGAAGTATCTCTGGATAAATATCTTCTGTAAAGACTGTGGAACAGGAACACAACAACAGGGAAAATCTTTATCACAACTACCACAGATATACTGTCAAGCACTGTTTGGAAACATCTGGAGGACTTAATTGATAACTGCTGTTTCTCTCCTATATATATTTGAACTAACCTACACTAACCAACTTTTAATTATATTCTAGTCTACAAAAAGAAAAAAACAATGACAATAAACATTCCATCAGCACATCTTTTAGACTCCATCCCAAGATGATTACTCACTGACATTTTACCCAAAATTAACACTTTTATATTGGAACTGGTCAGCCTACCTTAGTAAACAATTTACATAACCCAGGCTTTTACATTTGTTATAATAAAATGTCTTTTCTGGAGCAAGGAGCACTATTTATTTGTTAATTATTTATTGTCCGTATTATCGGGAGGTCCCAAAAAATAATTAAAAATATGCTCTTGGTCCAAAATTGTGCAGCACATATGCTGACAGTTTTGCCAGCTTCATGTTCATGGGGGGAACTGTTGAACTGAACTGAACTGAACTGAATTGAACTTTGCTTGACCTATAATTTTTGATGTCCAGGATTCTATTCCATTTAATTTAACTGTAACTGCTTTTGTACATTATTTCTGCAAGACCAAGATTCCTGGGGTTGGCTTTGTGAAGATTCATGCTCCGTGGAGTGTTCTGTGTCGAGAGGCTGAGTTCATGAAGCTCAAAATGCCCACTAAAAAAGTAAGTCCTACCTTCTCTTTATCCCAGTGGCTTTGTCTGGTACTGAACAAAGAAATCAGAGCTTGTTTAATAAAATGATTAATTATTCATGTTTATATTCATGATGATTTAATATCAGTGCGCAATGTGCATATGAATTTGTACACTGATCAGGCATAACATTATGACCACCTTCCTAATATTGTGTAGGTCTCCCTTGTGCCTCCAAATCAGTTGTGACTCATCAGAGAATGGAGAATGTGGTGGTCACTTTCATGTCCTGTCAGTGGTCATAATGTTGTGCCTGGTTTATGTCCAATTCACTTTTATTTATTTTTTTATTTCAACTGTGAAGTTTGTTCACAATATACTTAACATTACACATATAACATATAGTATCTTAACCTGTATTTAGTATGTATTTCTCCTTCTCTGCTGCTAAAATGTTAGTAGTGTTGTTGTATTTATTTTTGTAAGTTGGTAGGTTGACTCAGGGACACATTCATTCAGACAATCATTCAAGGTTGTTTTCTTGATTGATTGTTTAAAAACTACTCAACATTGAAAGACAAGTGCACTAACAAATATTAGATTGCAAGTCAAATTATTAAAATGTCCATGAGAGTTTTACTCGTTAAGAGTCATGTTCATAATTGCCACGATTACTTTACAAACACATACAATACGACATTATAATGTAGCAACACACCTACTCTCTGTCTGTGCAACAGGAATTATAGTTCTTAAATGAAACCCAGAAGATTCAAGAAAATGTGACTTGCACTTACAAAAACTGGACTTAGTCCACAGGAGTTGTGGGTCACATTTTCCCTGAATTAACTGGTCCTGACAATCTGAAGAAAAATACAATTTGCACCTCACTTGACAGGTTCAGGCCAAATTCTGTAGTACTGTGAGGGGTTTAATGATCTTTCACCTCTCAATCTACTCGTTGCGGCCACGTTGATTAATTACAAACATGTTTGATAATTAGGATTTTCAAACAGAATTTCCAGTACTCTTCAATAAAATCAATCCAAGTTTCATGAAAACAAAGACTTGGATAAAGACTTATAATGACAATGTTTTATGTTGACCGTAGTAAACACTTGATTAGGTGCCATCACTGAGATGAAAGAAAAGTCAAAAAGTAGGCTAGGGCACTATGTAGTGCTCTAGTGACTGTAACTAACTGGAGCAGCTAAGACAGGTTTACAGGAGTTGAGTTTGGAGTGTTTGCTTGTTTATGTGTGTCAGAAAGACTGTGTCTTACCTTATTCTGCAATGTAAACCCTGTGTATGCAATGCCAACAGCTGAGGCTGGGAGGTAGTCTAGGACTGTCTCACACCCTAAACCCCCCAAACCCCATAGGTGCTCTGTTTTTATCTTAATCGAAAAACAGGAAAATTAAATGTGGTCTTCTAAAATGCCAGTGAATCTTGTCTGATTATTGGTTGATTATTGATATACTTGTTTTGACATGGCAACACATGATGAATATGTCAGTATAAATGAATCTACGGCACTCAGTCATAGCAACTATCACATTCCTCAGAGCAGAAGCTGAGGGTTAGGAGTGGCAGCAGTCTTCCACTCACCTTAAAAGTTTCATTTGAAAGCTTTACTCTTAGTCTTGCTCATCCAGACTGGAAAACACAAAAAAAATATTATCTTTGTTGTATTGTATCGCCCACCCCACTACCGCCTACAAAAAAGTAGTAATTCAGTAATGCACAACCTTTTTTTCATCTGGAAGTGTGCATTACAGAAAGGCAGTACCAGAACAGCATCACATCTCTGTGATGACATTCACATCTCAACCACCAAACTTGCTCCTGCCCTGCCAACCATACTTCCAATATATTCCAGAGTATCCAGGTGTTAAAAGTCCAATTATTTATTTGCATAACAATTTTGAAACATAACAAGACCCTGAAGTTCAATAGTATTTACTACTAACCTACTTTTGTGTGCCCATTTCCTCCAATCATTTGAGTTTACAATAATGTATTGCACAAGATCCTGTGCTAGGACACTTTCCACATTATACAGGTGCTGGCCAGTAAATTAGAATATCATCAAAAAGTTGAATTATTTCAGTAATTCCATTCAAAAGGTGAAACTTGTATACTGTATACTTTCCTTCCACACATAGTGATATATTTCAAGTGTTTATTCATTTTCATTTTTATTATTACAACTGACAGCTAATGAAAACACCAAATTCAGTATCTCAGAAAATTAGAATATTCTGAAAAGGCTCAATATAGAAGACACCTGGTGCCACACTAATCAGCTGATTAACTCAAAACACCTGCAAAGGCCTTTAAAAGGTTCCTCAGTCTTGTTCTGAAGGCTCCACAATCATGGGGAAGACTTCTGACTTAACAGTTGTCCAAAAGACGACCATTGACACCTTGTACAGGCAAGACACAAAAGTTGATTGCTAAAGAAGCTGGCTGTTCGCAGAGCTCTGTGTCCAAGCACATTAACAGACAGGCGAAGGGACGGAAAAAATGTGGCAGAAAAAAGTGTACAAGCTCTAGGGATAACCGCACCCTGCAGAGAATTGTGACGACAAACCCATTCAAAAATGTGGGGGAGATCCACAAAGAGTGGACTGCAGCTGGAGTCAGCGCTTCAAGAACCACCACGAAGAGACGCATGAAAGACATGGGATTCAGCTGTCGCATTCCGTGTGTCAAGCCACTCTTGAACAAGAAACAGCGTAAGAAGCGTCTCGCCTGGGCCAAGGATAAAAAGGACTGGACTGCTGCTGAATGGTCCAAAGTTATGTTTTCTGATGAAAGCAAATTTTGCATTTCCTTTGGAAATCAAGGACCCAGAGTCTGGAGGAAGAGCGGAGAAGCACAGAATCCACGTTGCATGAGGTCCAGTGTAAAGTTTCCACCGTCAGTGATGGTGTGGGGTGCCATGTCATCTGCCGGTGTTGGCCCACTCTGTTTCCTGAGGTCCAAGGTCAATGCAGCTGTCTACCAGGAAGTTTTAGAGCACTTCATGCTTCCTGCTGCTGACCAACTTTATGGAGATGCAGATTTCACTTTTCAACAGGACTTGGCACCTGCACAGAGTGCCAAAACCACCAGTACCTGGTTCAAGGACCATGGTATCCCTGTCCTTGATTGGCCAGCAAACTCGCCTGACCTTAACCCCATAGAAAATCTATGGGGTATTGTGAAGCGGAAGATGCAATGCGCTAGACCCAACAATGCAGAGGAGCTGAAGACGACTATCAGAGCAACCTGGGCTCTCATAACACCTGAGCAGTGCCACAGACTGATCGAGTCCATGCCACGCCGCATTAGTGCAGTGATTGAGGCAAAAGGAGCCCCGACTAAGTATTGAGTGCTATACATGCGCATGCTTTTCATGTTCATTCTTTTCAGTTGGCCAACATTTCTAAAAAAAACATTTTTTTCATTGGCCTTTTCAATATTCTAATTCTCTCTTCTCATCTCTTTTTGAGATGCCAAATTTGGAGTTTTCATTAGTTGTCACTTATAAATATCAAAATTAAAAGAAATAAACATTGGAAATACATCGGTCTGTGTGCATTGCATGAATATAATGTACAAATTTCACTTTTTGAATGGAATTACTGAGATAAATCAAGTTTTTGATGATATTCTAATTTACTGGCCAGCACCTGTATGTGCTTCCTTTAGTCCAGAGGTGTCAAACATGTGGGCTGTGGGCCAAAATGGGCCACCAAAGGGTCAAATCTGGCCCCGTGGGATGAATTTGCGATGGAAAATGAGAAGTAGATGGAGAAGGAGGAGGGCAAGGAGCAGTAGAGGGATGGAGAAAAAGGACACTTGCACTGTTTAAGTCAGCGTTGAGGACATAAGACAACACTGAGACCAAAACTAAACAGCAGATGGCAACAAAGAGCTGAAATTGCATTTATGTTTCTTTAAAATGTCTGCTTGTTCATAAAATGTGAAATCACATTTTCATAATATACATGTTCTTCTTTGCACTAAAACAGAGGCAAACATTTGCAGTTATTTATACTTTATTACACTGTCATGTTACTAGTCCCACCCACTAGAGATGAAATTGGGCTATATGTGGCCCCTCAACTAAACTATATAAAACATCTCATCTTCCGTACCGATTAATCCTGCACTAGGGTTGCGGAGGTTGCTGGAGCCTATCCCAGCTATATAAAATATATAAATAACATTAACATTATTATGAAACATTGCATACATTTCCATTGCTATGCAGATGATACCCAGCTATATTTATCCATGAAACCAGATAAAACAAATCTGCTGGTTAAGCTCCAAGCATGCCTTAAAGACATAAACCAGGGGTACAAATCTTAAAGGGCCACAAAGAATTTTTTCAATGACTTAAAGGTCCATTTATTGAGGTCGGCCAAGCCACATGCCATACTATTGTATAATATCCAAAACAACAACAAAAATACATACTAAAATAAACTGCAATTTCCATTTTGACATAAATTCAAATAAATACTTGAATAAAACAAAACAAGACCCCTGCCATGAATCAAGAAAATATATCATAAAATAATAATAATAATAATTAAATAAACACAAACAACCATAAGAAAGAAGGAAACATGTAAGTCTGTTCCAAGGTGAATTAAGCATCTCAGGAATGTCAAGACTAACACATAAAAATCAAACGTAATTGTACCTTTCAATTTAACAAAAAAATCAACACCTTCATAGATTCCTTTGGTAGACAAATATATCAAGATCTCAGGAATCAAAATGCAATGAAAAAGTATTTTACATTCAAAATGTGTAAGTGACTAATGTCACTGGTTAATGAAAGAAATTGCTTCTTATTTCCATTGGCCATCTCGAGATAAATGAAAAATGCAAGTTGATGACATGGTCGTGCGACATACTCGACATCCTTGCAGCTTCTCATCAATGATATGGAAGTGGTACGGATATCATAAGGTGGATGTGGAACAAAATTGCCAAACTGCCATAGTGGACGCTACAGAGCTTCTTTTATTCCATATTCTATTCAGTTGTATAACAGCTCATTTTTTTGTGTTAATTAAGCTGCTATGACCAATTAATTCCCCTTGTGGATCATTAAAGTCTGTCTAAGTCAGGCATGTCAAACATACTGCCCGCGGGCCGGACCCGGCCCGTTGGGTCGTTTAATCCGGCCCGGCATAAATTACTGAGTATGTCAAAAAAAGAAGCGAGTCTCTAGCTAATTTCTATTAAAAGTTGTGATTTTTTAAAATAAATACAAACCAAATGCTCCCTCCGGCCGCTAGAGGGCAGTAAATGTGTAAAAGCGCTCACGTCAAGCATGCGGCACTGACACGAGTTAGTCACAGGAAATAAACATTCGCAACGTGATGTGTCCAAGTAAAGATAAACCGGCAATCTTGCTTCACCATTCACCACTACTAAACAAGTTATCGGTCAACACACCCTTCCCAAAATGGCACTGTCAAAAAAAAGAAGAGTGGACACGGAGTGCAGAGTTTTCCAGGAGAAATGGACCGAGAAGTATTTATTCACAGAAGTGAATGCAAAACCAGTGTGCTTGGTATGTAATCAGCAAGTTGCAGTGTTCAAAGAGTTTAATATTCGGCGCCACTCATCATAAAGACAAGTATGTCATATTAAAGACAATTAATATTGTGCAGTATATTCTCAACTTCAGTAGGCCCAGCCTAGTAGTTTGATCTGATGTAGTCTAATCCTATTGCCCATGCACTGCTATAACTTTTTTATTTATTTATTTATTTTATTTTATTTTGTATTTCTTTTTTCATTTATTTCAAAGCAGTATGACAATTAAGGCGAAAATATTTTTTTTATAGCTCCCACTTGAGTTTGTTTAGTGTGGTGAGTTGGTTCAGGTGTAAAACTGCATTCACTCAACTGTTAAAATAAACCAGTTGTTAACACATTCACGGCCAAACATGAAAAATCATTTTTTTCCCATTGGTTTTGAATAAATGTGTTGTGCTTAGAAAAGATCCCTTGTTATCCGTGATTATAATATGTAGGGTAGGCTACAAATGTAGGCTGAATGATAAAGCATAGTACTGACAAACAAAGCTAAATATTTGGAGTTGACATTCTTTTGCTGATCCGGCCCACCTGAGAACAGAAAGTCTGGATCCGGCCCCAGAGCCAAACTGAGTTTGACATGCCTGGTCTAAGTCTAAGTACAACCACAAGCTGGAGTATGACGAGAGCCAGCAAATGAGTCAGGAGAAAGCAGTCACACCCTCCGGTAAAAGTGACAGACATCCCCAATTTCTGGGGACAGTCTCCGTTTTGGATGACCTGTGTTTTGTGAATGAGAAGAAAAAATGTTCCTTGTAGACTTCAACCATTACGGTAGCCAGTCGCGCTGCTACTGGCATTACCGACATAGCAGTTTAAATATGTTTAAATATGAATAAATATGTCAAAATAAATTAAACCATAAATGTCCCTGTTTCTTAATGTTTTCCCCCAGATTTAATTTCAGAACTCTGGACACTGGTAAATTGAAAAAAAAAAAAAAAAAAAATGCAGAAAATTGCCGATGTATACAGTCAGTCATATAAGATACAAGACAGAAGACAGAACCGAAGGGATTGCATTTTGACTGGTGGAAGACATGTTACAGTTTTCTCTTCCTACTTGGACCTGTAGTTAAGCAGCTTATTTGACTATAACTGGTCAATATCATTTTACAATTCTCAAGACAGAATGTAGTGACAGATTGAGTCAAAAACATAGGTCGGAATTAGAAGAGTTTTCATCGTTATTGCCAGAATGGCAGAATTTATCGGGACAATAATTTTCTTTAGCCCATGTTGGCCATCCCTATACTGCTGGCTGTGTGTCAACAAGTGAACTGCTCCAAAAGTGAAAGTTATAAAGCATTGGCAAGGAGATGAGTGTCCCGCATTGTAAAGGAATCATAGCTTGGGGGCCAGAATTAGGCAGCCTGCAGACCGGATGTGGCCCGGAGGTGCCTACTGAGGGCCTATGACATAAACTCTTGGATGGTCTGTAACTTTCTAAACTCAGACAAACCAGAAGTCATTGTATTTGGCCATAAAGACCCCTTTAGAGGCTCATTATCCAATCATATAGTTTCTCTGGACGACGGTGGCCTCCAGTACAACTATGAAAAACCTTGGTGTTATATTTGACCAGGATATGTCCTTTAATTCTCACATAATGCAAGTAACCAGGACTGCTTTCTTTCACCTTTGTAATAGAGTCACAATCTATCCTTTCTCAGAGTGATGCTGAAAAACTAGTTCATGCATTTGTGTCTTCCATGCTGGACTACTATAACTCATTACTGTCTGGCTGTCCAAATAGCTCTTTAAAAAGCCTCCAATTGATTCAAAAAATTAAATTAGCAAGAGAGATTATATCACTCCACTTTTAGTTTCTCTTCATTGGCTCCCTATAAAATAGTGAATAGATTTTAAAGAGCTCCTGCTTCCATACAAGCTCTTTAGGGGCCTACCTCTGTCGTATCTAGGTCCTCATAGTACCATATCAACCCAATGGATTGCCTCACTCTCAGGCTTTGTTGTGGTTCCAAGTTTCATAAAGTAGAATGGGAGGTAGAGCCTTCAGCTACCAGGCTCCTCTCCTGTGGAACCATCTCCCAGTTTGGGTCTGGAAGGCAAACACCGTCTCAACTTTTAAGATCAGGCTTAAGACTTTCCTTTTTGACAATAGTTATGGCTGCCCCAGGTGACTCTGAATCATCACTTAGTTATGCTGCTATGCTGTGTATGCCTTTCTCTATCCACCCTCTCTCTCACCTCCCCTATTTTGTTGTGAGAGCTCAGAGTTGTGTTTTTCTAATCTTCAGAGCTTCTTACTACCCCCTTATCAACGGACAAAACTACCATTTTGACTGACATGTGTACGTCAGCTCTGTCCATTGTCTATGACGATTCTCAGTCCGTCACGTTAGTTTGACAAAGTTTCTTGAAACTCCACAATCTCCATCTAATGGCAGCACACCTGATTAACATTTTTTATGTTATGGCCTTGCAGAGATCAGGTCTAGTACTTAAACTTATCCTACTAACTGGGCCACATTAGGATCACAGAAACAGACTGAACACACTAAGAAAAAGGGCACGTTGTATTGCTTTGCTTGTATTGTTTGTTGTTTGTTGTTTGGTCAAAGTCAAAGTAACATCTGCATGGATGCAGAAACCATTAATGTTGTTAACATCAGTATTTTTAAAGTTATGACTTATCTGTTTATCTAAAGTAACCTTAATTGAAGTGTTTTGTTTCAATTTCCAGATGTATGAAGTTAAGCAGTCGGGCAGTGTTATGGAAAAGATCAATTCTCTGGTTAGTAAAGTTCTGGAGCCCCTTCATCCTCATGTTGAAGTACATGAACCCAAGAATGTCAAACACCTGTCACTCACTTTTTCAAGGGAAAAGCAACATCTGTAAGTACACCTTCATATGTTATATCAGAATAATTGTTGAATATGTGAGGGATTGTTCATCTTTTAAACTGTTTAACTAAGATTACTGTGAGCACAGCTCATTGTTGAAACATCATGTAATGTAAAACAGTTCATGTACAACCTGATCTACCCACTGAACCCCAACTAGGAACCTTGTAGAAGTGGAACTCAGTTTAAACTTTTGTAAAGAGAGCTTTATAGGTTGTCTATGTAACAGTAAGGAGGTGACTAAACACGCATAGACATAAAACACAGTAATAAAGCCATGTGTGTGTTTGTGTATATGTGTTCGACAGGTTCGACCTTTCAGACAAAGATTACTTCTTTGACAGCAAAACAAGGAGTTCAATAGTAAGTCCAAGTTTTTGTGTGATCCATGTATTCAAACCTCAGAATCTGGCGTATATATAGGTGTGTGTGTGTTTAGAGAATATATATATATATATATATGTATATATATATATATATATAAAACATCTGGTAGACTTTACTAGAAACAAGGACTGAGTGCTGAACAGCAGTGGTGAGAAACCGATCAGCCAGAACATCATGACCACTGAAAGATGAAGTAAGGTGAAGTGAATAACAGCAGTTATCTTGTGGCCCATGGGTGGGATATATCGGGTAGGAAGTGAACATTTTGTCCTTAAAGTAGGAGAAACAGGCAAGTGGAAGGATTTGAATGAATTTGATAAGAGCCAATTTGTGATGGCTAGACAACTGGGCCACAGCATCTCTGACTGCAGCAGTGTTGCTGTCTACATTAGACAGTACCTATTAAAAGTGATCCAAGGAGGGAAAAGCATTGTCACAGAGATTGGGTCATGGGCAGCAATGTTGGGTTGGGTGCTGCTAATGTCTTGGGTATCAGGTACCACAGCACACCTTAAGATGTCTAGTGGACTGCATGTCTCAATAAGTTAGATTGTGTTGGTGGCAAAATGGGGACCAACACAATAGGCAGGTGGTCATAATGTTATGCTGATGAGACTCAGGTGGTGAAGAGGAGATAATGGATTAAAGTCAAATGGTAAATAAAAATCGAAGTTTAAAACAAAGACCCCAAACCATGACTGTTATTAACAAACACAATCTATGTAAATGAATCCTTTCCATATCGAATGCAACACTCATACTCAAACATTTATAGTCTATGCCTAAGGTATTCAAATGATGGAGAGCATAATTGCTATTTTAGTGTGGAGCTTTGCCATTATTGTAATGACATAAAAACATCAGCAGCATTGTGAAATGAGTAAAATTTTGTTTTTCACTCACTTTAGGTATTTGAAATACTAAAAAGAACAAAATGCAAGGCCAAGTACAGCATGGGTAAGTTCAGATTTCTGTTTTTCTAAGTGCTTGACTTATGAATAATATATCAAACTAGTTCTTTAGAATTTAAAAATTATTTATTTATTTATTTTAATGCAGAATTGAAATGTCTGGCTTGTGTTTTAAAATGTACACAAATTGAATGTCCAATTAACTGGAAATTAGGAAAATGGTGGTTTGATGAAACACGCTCTACTCCCTCCATCAGGACACCATATTTAAGGGTAAAATGTCCATTTGCTGCCTATGTCCCACCCACTGACAGGTGCCATAATAATGAGATAATAGTAATGAGATGCTTTATAGAACCCAGCCTGGAACCTCCAGAACAAGCAGTAAAGTGACTGTGGCAAGGAAAAACTCTCTTTTAATAAACCTTGAGCAGAAATCCAGCTCATATGGAGGAACCCATTTGGAAAAGCAGAGAGGGGAGAGGATCAGAAGAGTGAAGAGAGAAGCAGGAAGAACAAGATAAATGTACATCTGTCATACAAACATACTGTACTGTACAACTGACTAAATGTAGAATATAATTGTGATATAAGTAAGAGTCCAACATGTAGCTGGTGGCTGTTACATAGGAGACGTGAATAAAAACAAGAGCATAGGGACATAAAACTGTTAGTGACAGTCGTAGTTCTATCACAGCGGAGTTAGCTGCCACAGTGGCAGTAACATGTAGGGTCTCAGAGATCCTCGTCACTGAGCGGATGTACAGTTCTGATATGGGGGTTAGATATGTTAAGTGAGCTGTTCACTGAGCAACAAGTCAAAGCTAGCGTACAGAACGTAGAGGCCCATAGGCCACAGTAACTCTCCTTGTGAACTCATTCTCTGATGTGGGTTTGATATTAACACCTACTCACATCTGTGTTTTTTCTGCAGGGATCACCAGTCTTCTTGGTAGTGGTGTATATACAGCAGCTTACCCTCTTCATGATGTAAGTAATACCAATGCTGACACATTTCCAAATCAGGGGTGGCCCAGTGGCCAGCACTGGTGTCCTCATATAGTCTAAAACATGTACACTGTGATTAAATATCTGTGTGAGTTAAGTCTATTGTCATCAATCACATTTTATCATCACCAGCAGATTAGGTAAACAAATGTGTTAATGTGTGTTCTTTTAATCTTGATCCATCACAGAGGATTGAATCCTGATCCCTTTAGCCACTGTGTACAATAACTGGTGTCAGTGTTTACGCTTTCCTTTTACAGGGCGATATTAATAAGGAGTGTGCAGAGCCCAATGACAGAAAGGTATGACAGTTATTTTTCAATAACGCCACAATCAATCATTTTAATGTGAGTGGTCATGTGTATAAAGCTGTACACAAGCAAAGCGTGACAACTGATCTGCACATTCAGTACACACTCTGTCATACTGTATTGCATTGTACTACTTTATCACAAATAAATGCATCATACAGTAATAGACAATAACTAATTGCTGTTGACTGTCTTCCACAGCTTTTGTATGAAGAGTGGGCAAACTACAGTGTCTTCTACAAATACCAGCCGATTGGACTTGTGCGGTAAGGCCATATAAGTATATGTATGTTTAATGAAATACTTCAAATTGTACTAGCAACAAGTCTATTTTTGCCTCTTTTTTAGATGTACCCAAACTCACAAGCTAAGCCTTTGTGATTCAAGTTATTTGTGGTGTATATACATTATTCTATTACAGCCTGTCATGTGCCAGGGATACAACCACTGACCCTCTGGTTCATGGACCCGCTGTGCCTACTGAGCCACAATCACCCACCTGTGTTGGTCAAATCACCAAAAATACATTTGAAAACGTAACAGGATTTTCTCTTATCTGCATCGTTTTCTGTTGTTTAGGAAGTATTTTGGTGAGAAAATTGGTCTCTACTTTGCCTGGTTGGGTCTCTATACCCAAATGTTAATTCCTGCCTCTCTGGTGGGGGTCATAGTCTTCCTGTATGGATGTGCAACAGTTGATGACAACATACCAAGGTAAACAAATACATGTGCATACATACACAAACACACATCTCTCACTAATCCCATTTATCTTTTGAAGAAATTAACTTATTTTTGCTGGGGAGGAGTTAATACACTGTTGGTTTAAGCATTGGTTACAACAGCAAAGGTGTTAAATTTAAGGTGCAATGAAAAAACAAAGCTAATTTTTTTCTCAATATCTGAGTTCACTGATATATGAAATTATCACTTACTACAGATTTCAACCCAAAATTATGCACATATAAAGTAAATGGTTGAATATGTTAACAGACTAGCAGAAAGGGAGAAGAGTTGAACCTCACACTCTGACCTGTGAATACTAATGGCAAATACAGGAAATGTCTTGGTAACTCAATAGCATCTCTATTTCTGAGGGGCTCTACAACACTTTTAGCTACACAAAAATGCACTATTTGAACAATGACATCCATGATTCAGCCTCACTGAAGACATGACATAGATACCCTGTAAATGAGGTCATGAAAACAGGAAAAGTATGAAAATTCCAAGATCCAGTACCCAGGTAAAAAAAAAAAAAAAAAAAAAAAAACGTAGAGTACACTGAAATATATTCAGTTTAAGTGTCCTTAGTATACTTCAATGGCCATTGCTGATAGATGTAATAAAGCATGGTATTTGTGTTGCTTCTGTTATTCCAGGGCCCTGTTCTCCATTGCTTTTGCCATAGACCAAATGTGTCAGTCATTTTCGCATGATCAGGTGATGACATTGAAGGCTGTTGTGATTCATTTGTGATACTTATGTACATCTGGTGTTCCTCAAATCTGTAAGGAAGTAAGCATACAAGACAGATGTCATCAAGTCCCTTATAGTCAGCCATAAATTACATTTAAAATAACACTTTGCTCCCCATATGAGCAATATATTGATCTAAATATTAAGTTCATATTCATTTTATTGTGTACTGCTTAAATATTTGAACAGACTCCATATTAATGCTTTAGCCACTTGAAGTACATTACATCTCATGCATACACCAGTTGTAGTGGCCTTTGGTTTTTTTGACCATGTCATAGTTTTTGTGTCCAAATGCAATTATCATTGGTATCTTTTTCACAACATGATTTCTTTGTTTGCTGAAACCACAGCTCCTCCTTGATTTGTTTAATTGACTGATGACAGGTCTCCCACACGCAAGCATGGAGGGGGAAAACAAATGAATTGATGAGTTTACACTTTTTAAACGACATTTAATCTTCAGGCTTTGGGTAAAGGAACAAGTCTTTAAACGTCACAAGGTGAAGTCACGAGTCATTGGTGTTAAAGTCTAAGTCGAGTCTAAAGTCATCAAATTAACGACTTGAGTCCAAGTCATGTGACTCATGTCCACACCTCTGCTGTAACAACAACAACAACAAGAAAAAACAGTACTGTTATAGCAATATTAGAAATGCTGTTATTCATGATTGCTCCCAGCTAATTATTATTATTTTTCTTTTTTAAGGAAATGTGTGTATTCTGAAGCTGATAAAAGAAAGGACACTAAACGAAATGACTCACATACTATTCACATACTATTATTATGTACTACAAATGTTTTTACTGATACTGAAGTACATTTTTAGTACATTAAGTACACTTAATGCACCCACACAACACCATCGAGTTTTAGTTCTGCATAAATTCTGCACTAGATCTTATGTCTGTAGACCCCTGATCCAGCAGGAAGATTACCCATAAAACTCAACACGGACAAAGGAGTTTAGTTCAGTTCTATTTTATATGTTCAAGATGTTTTGCAGAACCTAGAGCAAACACAAAGGTGACAGTGGTAAGGGAAACCTCCCTTTTAACAGGAAAACTTTCAGTTTATACTGGGGGACTCATCTGCTTGACACTGTCTCGGTAAAGACAGATAAAAGACAAAAATGAGGGGGAAAGAGAGTAAGCAGACAAACTGATAGTATATGTATCATAAACATTCTTTTCAGGATTTTAAAGAGAGCCAAAGCCAATTCAACTATTTTAAGCCTATGACTCCTTTTCATTATGGGGCATGTTTCAACCATAAAAGAGAAAAAATAAACTGCACACAATTGGGTAGTCCTTCAAGCAACGAAAGCCATTTTGTTGTGAAGAATTTCAATCAATAACTCTCAGATGACATGTATAACTACATCGATGTCACTCTTCTGTCCCTCAACACATAAAACCTGCCGAAATGATTTGACTGGCCCAGCAGATCCTTTCTGAGCCGTGATCAGCTCCAAGAGCACATTTTCCCCACAAAAAAACTGAGGTCAAGGAAGTTCAGGCCTGCTCACGGGATTATGAAGAGAACTTGAAATTGGAGTAATATGCTCTCTCTTGCTAATTGGACAACCTAATAATCACAAATTACAGTAATTCAGCCTAGAAGACACAAATGCACGTCCAGTTTTTTAGCATCACTCTGAGACAGGATGTTCCTAATTTTGACAATATTACCCAGGTGAAAGAAAACAGTCCTGGTTACTTGCTTAATGTGTGAATTAAAGGACATATCTTAGTCATCCCCAAGGTCCATCGCTGTAACACTGCATGCCAAGTTAATGCCATCCAAAGTAATTATATGCTTAGGGCGAGTCTGTGAAGTGTTCGGAGACAATTGCAATGATTCACTTTTGTCTGAGTTTAGAAGTAGAAAGCCTGTCATCTAAGCTTTTATGTCTTCAAGGCATGCTTGGAGTTAGACTAACTTATTTGAAAAGAGGTCGCTAATGTAAACTATTTAATGGCAGAAGAGGCAAAGACAGTCAAAAGGAATGAAAAAAGGAAAATAGAAAGGGTAGAAGACAAAAGGAAACAGTTTTATGAATGAGTTAAGAATTAGGGCCTCCTGTCCTTCCTATGCCTGCTTCTCATCATCCACAGGATATTATGACATGCTGCCGGTGCACATTTGCACCCAGTGTTCGGACACACCACTCACACTTTGGTTAGGTGTATATGTCCCACCCTTGTCCTGTCCTCACCCAGAACACAGTAACATAATCCAGACCCCTGTCTGTCCCATTGTCTTAAGCATGTCCACAGTGTTTGGAAGTTAACTGCCTCATTGAGACTGTCAGAACATCTTTCCACGGAAACTGAAATTTAAAGAGGAACAGCCTTAAATCTCCCAAGACATTCCAGAAAATAGCAGAAAGGGAGGTTGGCCATTTGGTTGAAGATCCGTTTCAGTTTCAAGTCTTTCCTTCAGTAGCTGGCCTCATTTTGATAGTCTTTTGTGGAAACTACTGATGAAGGAAAGCAATGTTAATAATAAATTAAATTTAAAATGAAATACATTTAATTTATAATGCACTTTCAATCCAGGGATGTCAGAGTGCTACAAGTTGAAGGCAACAAGTTAAAAGCATAAGAGCATATATATATGAGTGTGTGTGTATATATATATATATATATATATATATATATATATATATATATATATATATATATAGCTGGATGGAAGCTGGTCCATAGGCGAGGTGCTGCCTAGCAGAAGGCTTGGCTCCCATGGTGGAGAGCTTGGTGCTGGGAACTCGGAGGAGAAGGCCGCCTGGAGACCTCAGGTTACAGGTGGAGGATTGCGGAGTGATGAGTTGTTGTAAGCTAATTAGTAACATTTGATAACATGTTAACATAAAATAAAGTTAATCCACAGTAACTGTCTGAGTTCTAGGCCTTGTTTATTATGTTTCATGAAATATTTCCTATTTGTTGTTAGACAGAAATAATAAACTTACAAACATACAGTACATATAGAATCATGCAGAACACCTTGTGAAATCTTAGCAGCCAACATTACACTAAGGGACAGAATGAGAAAGTGGCTTCCATCTAAGAAGGTAATTATATGCAGAAGGTTATTTGGATGGAACTATCAGCCTGATTCTGCTATCACTAGCCTTCCATTATGAAGCAACCCCAATTATTGCAGAGGACCAATCCTTCAGCAATTATGTACTCCTGTGTAGGAGCGCCCTCTCCTGTCTGCTTCATTGTATTTCTTTCCTCCTGCTGGATGCAAGCAATGTCAAGCTAGTCCACTGTGCTTCTGTAGAGCAGCACAACACAGACTGCACTAAAGCCTGGTACTTGTACTTACAAGACATGAAAATGAGCCCTCTTGTATTATTATAGGTTTAATTCCTCTAAGTTTATTTCCTAATACTACTCTAGACTTATCCATATGGGGACTGGTCATATGCTGCATACTCCACTTACACTATTGGTAGACTCAGCTGTATGGGGAAAACCTGAGTTGAGACAATAACACACAGCGTTACAAATGTCATACACTTAAGAGATCGGATGATCATACCTCACGTCCCTACATGTCAGTAACAAGCAACATAACATCAAACCACATCCCTGTTGAGGGAGCAAATTTAATTCTGAGGTTTACACAAACATCTTATTAGCACAAGATGTCTCAGAGGATCATACAGCAAGAAACAAACGAGGGTTTCAGGATTATAAATTGAAGTTCTTGAATGGCAAAATAAGTCTCCTGATCTAAACCCAGTTCTGTGTGTAAATGCATGTTCATATGTCCTCTACCCATTTTTTTTTTGTCTGCATTTGTCAAAATTATATGAGACTGATGCAGTTATATTCTTTCAGCTAAATATTTTATTACTTGTGTGTTTATTAACTTAAATCTGTTTATGCCCACAGGAAACTAATGATGTATGTCAGTGTGATATCCTCTTACATTATATTACATTTTTGTGAATTCCAGCATGGAGATCTGCCACCCAAAGAATAACATCACAATGTGTCCTCTGTGTGACCGAGTGTGCAGCTATTGGAAACTTAGTACTGCCTGTGGAACTGCCCGGGCTAGTCACCTGTTTGACAACCCTGCCACTGTTTTCTTCTCAATATTCATGGCTCTGTGGGGTGAGTGACCCATTGTAAAAAAAATCTTTCTTTTAGTTATGGTTACTATTTTTGTGAGGCTTTTCAGTCTATCAAACCACTGTGGGTTACAAAGCAAATGGATTTGAAATTGACATTTCAATTTTTATTTAAATTGGCACTTAAATTCAAACAGAAATGTAATTTAAATATTTTTATATTTAATTATTATATATTTAAATGTAAATGATAGTCTTTATAGGGTATTTATTCAGTTGCCCTTGTCAAGATAGTGCAGTGTTCCAGTATATGCAATGAAAAATCATCAGTTTAATGATGTACATCTGTAAGCCATAATACTGTGCTTTTTCCTACTGGGTCATGTCACAATATGTTTTATGAAAAATCAGATCTGCCTCTGTGCGCCTCATTCTATCTGTCTGGTTCATAGCTGCCATGTTCATGGAGCATTGGAAGAGGAGGCAGATGAGGCTTAACTATGAATGGGACCTTACTGGGTTTGAAGATGAGGAGGTGAGTGGTACTAATGATAAACAGAAGACAATGCTTTTGGAAGTGTAGAGAATGCTTGAGCTTCTCATGTATGAAGGATCCCTCATAATGTTTCTTTTGTTTAATTGGCATTAATAGAATAGTAAGAAAAACTTCCACTGCTGATGAAGAATATCAAAAAAATAAATAAATAAAAATCTCCAAATTCCTTGAATAACATATCACATGACGATGTTTCAGTAATCACTGTCTGAAGAAGACTTTCCAACTATCCACCAGAAACTGATACCTTCTGGGATGAATAAAATTTGATAAAACTGAATTCAAATTTCTGATTCTTGGCTGACCAAGTCAGTCACCTGATCAATATCCAGCAGAGCCTAGAAAAAAACAGAGAATGTAACCTGCTCCGGGTGATATCTGAGTTATGGTTCAACCATAACATTGAAGAGATGCACAACAATGTGCAAAACATGACCACTATCAATTAACACATATCATGTCTCAAACTTTGTACTGCTGTTAAAGGAGCAAGTATAAATCTAGATTTCTCTGTCCCTAACCTTAACCCTCATACCTGATTTTAAAATTGTTACGTTGAATAATTTATGACCGTTTATATGCCAGTGTTTGTGATGGCATTGAAAAAAGACACAAAATTGAAATATTTTTAATAATCTAAATGCACCATGGGAGTGATGTGATCTGTGTGTTATTTTTTTTGTCCATTCACTAGTATTTGATTATGAAAATATATCTTCAATTTACAGTTCAACACACTGAAAACATGTAATGACTTTCATATGATAATCTGCATTAAATTATTTGTAATCTTTTCTATCTCTCTGGATTTATTTTCCACAGGAAGCGCTTAAGGTTTGAATACATTTTTATTCCAAGTTGAACCTCTCTTTTGACTCTTCACAGCCTTTCTGCTGCTGCGGCCAACCTCTGACCATAACAAATCACAAAAGATGTGTGTGTTTTTCTAAATCATATTTCCAAATGCAGTCTTTATTCTACTTATACCATATATAGCCTGACTTAAAAATAAGTTAGAAAGAAATGGTTAATTCATTTCTGCTTCTGGCCCTCACAGCAAGTAAGTTCACAAGTTCTAATTCCAGGTCACCCTGTATATTGTTGCTTCTTCTCAGTATCGCTTTGCTATCTTATCACTGTGCCTTCTGTCTGACAGCTAAACTGAATGGATCCTGGGATGGATGTAAGAAAATCACATAGGCCTAATACCATAGACTGTAAATAAAGATGGATGTAACAGCTCCTCATAAGTGAGGCCAAAGCGAGTAGAGCGCCCCTTGGTGTCTGACTGCAGCATAGATCATACGCTTCACTCATTCACTCACTCGTTAGTAGATAGGGTTGGGGGAAATTAGGTACTAAAATAAACTTCAGGTATTGTTTTTCAAGGATAGTTTATCTTACTTTAAGCAGTTTCAACAGCATTATGCTGATACAAGTGTCAGCTTTTCTTCAGTTTCATTTTAATGAGTGATTTGATGCTATAGAAATGTCAACTACCAGTCATCATGCCAAAAAACAAATAAATAAATGAGTAAAGTGTATAATCCAACATAACTCTGTAACTGGTGAAGGTAGAGCATATGTATGCCTGGGACAAATATTGTCATATTGGCCAATGCAAGGAAGTGGTGACATGTTGTCCATATTTATATACAGTCTATGGCTAGTACCCATAGGGCAAAAACAGTGAAACACTCAGTGTAAAAACACCAATATGAACTGGAAAAAAGCATGTTGTGATGTCAGAAACCTCACACACAACTCTGAAAAACTTTTAGATCTATTTAGCTCAAAATAAAAATTTTAAAACTTATAATATGAGGCAGTTATTTAAAGTATATAATACCAACCCACCCCCAGGTTCCATAAACTGCTGCTTAGAAACTCTGCAATTCTTCCTTTCACCACACACTGTTCATTTTCTAGTCACTTGTTCTCGTACTTGTACTCGTATGTACTTACATTGAAACACTTTGAGTGTGGTTCATGTGGTGAGTATGGCTGAAATGTTATTTTCATTCATTCTGAAGTTGAAATCTGTTATCATTAAGAAGGTCCTGGGTTAGGGGGAGGGTGTTTTGTACGTAAGTGTGTGAACTAATTTGTTTTTTGTTTGAATCACAATGGTGTTGTTCGTTTCATTGCTTGAGCAGAACCTAGCTCATATCCCCATCATATACCCATCTGCTGAAGTCTAGACAGACCACGACATAACACAAACAAAATACTGCTCAAGCCTACTTTACAGGCCCCTTGAAATGCTTACAGGGCAAACATGTGTCTAAGTCAATACACATATTACTGACCTAAAGAAAAAAAAATTAATGCAGTTTTTTTCATAACGTCATTGTTATGTGATAAATATATTTTATAGTAATTCTTATATACAGACAGTCCAGTCTTTTCAAAAACTAGCATATACAGTATATCCATTTGGTAATGCCAGTTTAATTGAAATTGTTAACATGTTGCCTATGAATGTCTGTCATTCTCTTGGTACTGCCATTGAAGGACCATCCCAGGGCTGAATATGAATTCAGAGTAATGCAGAAATCTCTGAGGAAAGATCATAAATCACAGCACAAGGTAATTATACTAAGGCTGCATGTATGGATGTCATTCATAATATTGTTTTCACACCTATTTGCACCTATTACATTTCCTTTTTCACCTTTATGTTACCATGTGCTACTGTTTGTACCAGTGTCATATGCCTGAATGCATGTGTTTGTGGCAGATAGTGTGTTGTTTGTATGCTTAGTTTACGGGCTGTATAGATCTGAACATTTTTCAATTTATAAATGTCAAAAGTATCTGGGGCTGAGTTTTACAAATGCTAACCAGACATGGATAATGAATTAATTTATATTGTGCAAAAGACACTGGCAGTGGTTTGCGTTTTGCTATGTATTTGTGTTTTGTCTGTAGTGTTACAGAAATGTGTTGACAATAGTGTAATACCTTGATCTTACTATGGTTTCAGTTTTTCACTGCAGCGTCTTCTGCCACAGCACATAGGCAGTAACTTTAGGCCTTATAATATCTATCCGTAACCCATTTCTGACCACTACTTTATCTGGATGTGGTGGGGAATCCTAGCGGAGCTCATGATTTTTTTTCCTGTTATTTGAAACATGCAGTGGCTGAGTAGGATAACTCATTGTCATCAGTCACACAACAATTTCTAGAGATTTGCTGAAAAATAACATTATACCAATATCATATACACTTATATAAATAACTGTCTCTAAATTTTAGTGAGCAAATGCCAGGAATTTCCCTGCATCTCTATAAGAACATAGGGATAAACTTGATGGTTTTTCTTTGTTATAGTCCAAGCCAATGCTTTTGTGCAGTTTGACTGTGTTTAAAAGAGCCTAGTAGCACGTGTCTCATGCCAAAACTCTAAACTCTATTAAGCTGTGGCCACGCATGGTCAATTTAAACAATTAATGAACAAAACAAAAGGCTTGCTTTGGATGGTGGCCCTGGCCCTGAAATAATCCAATAATCCAATCCAATCTAAAAGCAACCCTCAAAATTTAAACTCAACTATGGTCATATTAAAGATCAAAAAATAAGACACACACACACACACACACACAGTTTGTAACAGGTTTTCACTTAGTATTAAAAAATAGCCTCTTTAAGCGGCTCCAAATCTGGAGATAGGTAAAGTCCCAGCATGCCATAAACTCTCATGTTGTTGAACAGAATCCTAGTTCTGTAGTTGACTTCAGTTCTGCTGAAAGTTATGCTGTGCTTCTCTTTGGTAAAACTCACACTAGCAACGCCACATTGTATGTTTTTAATGCAGCTCTGTTCAACGCTTTACAAAATAACGCCATGGCAACATCCATACAGTGAAGGTACACTTCTAAATTTTTAGTTACGTTATTTTTTTATTTTAGGTGGAAAAGCTTACTTGTCAAGATCGCCTCCCTGCCTACATGACTAACATCGTCATGATGCTGTTGATGGTAAGAAGGATTTCTCTTCATATAGTGGATTTCAGTGATGCTCTGTGGAATTTGAACATTGTCCCTTCTGTTCTACATGGGCTGCTTGTAATCTTGCAAACCTTTTCACTGTCAGATTGGTGTTACATTTGCCATTGTCTTTGGTGTGATCCTCTACCGAATCTCCACCAAAGCCGCTCTTCATATGAGTTCCAGTTTGATCACAAGGAACCATGTACAACTGACCGTCAAAACTACTGCGGCCATTATCAACCTGGTGGTCATTCTCATATTGGATGAAGTGTATGGAGCCGTAGCACGATGGCTTACCGTGCTAGGTAAGATAAAAACCTGCTCAGCCAGGGACAGAAGGACCTCAAAAGTGGTTCATTCTCTTACATTTAATGTCTTAAATGATAGACTAGTGACACAAATAAATGTTTTTGACACATCTGTAAAGAAAGATAGCATGCTTTCAATTTGCAGATATAAGTAATGAATTAATCAAATCATTAATTAACTGGCTACGAATGAATCAATGAATTGATGAAGAGTTCATTTATAATTGTCGAGGAATATATATGTTGAGGACTGATAAAATCTACATCCACTTCTATGATAAAAAAAAGATTTATCTGAAGCTAATATAAAACTGTCCAAATGTGTCAAGCCAAATAGCCACATTTGAACATTTTTCCTTTAAAATGCAATTTCCCTTTGATGTGAAAAAGGTTGTAGAATATACATTTCAGATCAGTTTGTGATGTGATCATGCCTGTTCAGACTTGCAGGGCTTACACTGTAGGCCTTCTGCATCATCACTTTCATTTAAAGCCATAATTTGACACTGGAATAAAGCCCCACTTTGCTTGGAATTTGGAATTTCACTAATTTCTTGTAGCACATTTCATATGATCAAACAACAAAGCTGCTTAGTAATAAATGTTTGGATGGAAAGTTAAGGCACTGCCATAATTATATCAGGTGAACAAAAGCTGCAAGTTGATATAGTTGATATTGTGAAGCTCGTTTGAATACTGCTTCAATAAGGACACAATTCAAGGAAATCTGACTTTTTGTACAATGGTGTTAATACAGTCAGTGGCATGAAGGATTAAGGTAGATGGGTAGTGAAAGCAGAGGGTTGAGGGAAGCTGATGACAGACTAAGACCAGTAGCAGTAGCCTGGGGACAGACTGTGTTTCGCTAACTGGATGTCTGATGGCAGGGGGCATAATAGACAAAGCAAGACGTGGATGAGCTTAGGGCAGGATGAGTTTTGTGAATGCATCAGAACAAGACAGGCTGGCAAACTTATAAGTAGTACACCTGAAACATAATTATTCAAACACACACAAATATATATACACATACAACAAAATTAAGAGGCCATAACTTTAGTACCACGCCAATTAACTGAACAATCTGGACATGAGCTGATGAGGGCTTGAGTGTTACTGCATGATAAGGTGTGTACACCGATGCTATCAAGAGGCCAGGAGAAGTGCCACAGTACATGTTACTTTTTTCCATTGCAAATTTAACATTAAAATTAAAAGAAGAATTAAAAGAAAATGATCTGTTCACCTTTAGAGGCTCCTAAAACAGACAAGATTTTTGAGGAACGACTCATCTTCAAGACCTTCATCCTGAAGTTTGTCAACGCTTTCACCCCGATTATCTACATCGCTTTTTTCAGGGGCAGGTTAGTAATCTCATGTTTGTGTAATTTAGTAACTACTTTACTTATCATTCAAGAAGTTCAGTAGTAATGTGTGCTTTTATATGGTTTCAATGATAAAAATAAATGAATGAATGTGTTCTTTGATTCATTCTCCCTCCAGACTGGTAGGCAGACCAGGCAGCTACCTATATGTGTTTGAATCTTACAGGATGGAAGAGGTAAGGTTTATTTTTTTTATAGATGTGTATGTATGTACATGTGCAAACAAAACCTTTTATAATTACATGCCTCGCTGGAATAACAATAGAGGTACTTTTTACATACAGCCGTACTAACTATTATATTATCTCAAGACTCCTTATTTTCACCTTTTTGTTATTTACATTATATATGTTTAAGGGCACAAATTATATTTAAACAGGGAATTAGATTATTAATAATTTATGATTATTTTATTTATGTATTCTCAACGCTCAAGCTATAGCACATGCAGTGTGTTGTCGCCACACTTTTTATTTTTATTTTTTCAAAATCAGAAGAAAATACTGTAGATAAATAGTTGAAACGCGATCATAGAATGTTACCATATTGGCTTAGGCCTACCTGTTAAAATTGCTTTTGCTGTGGTAGACTGTAGTTTGGGAATTATTTTACAGTGTGCCCATGGCGGTTGTCTGATGGAGCTGTGTATCCAGCTGAGTATCACTATGCTTGGAAAGCAACTAATACAAAACAACCTTTTCGAGATTGGAATACCGTAAGTATTAAACTGATAGTTTATCATTATCTGTCTCATACTGTTGTTATGTAGAAATTATTATTTTTAAATCACTGTTCTTTTTGAAATTAGGCAACAAAGCCACAATACCTTGCAAATTATTTATATTCATTACCTTATATCCTTATGTGCAGCATTTTCAAATTCTGTGCAGAGAGTGCACACTGATTTAGAAACTTTTGTAAAAAAGACTTTAATTCAATCCAGTGATAAGAAGGATAAGTGGGAATATCATTGCTTCCATCTCTGTTTAAATATTGTCTCTGGATTCAAGACTGAACCTACATAACAGAACACATCACGTCTGTTTTGACAAATTTAAAGCTGAAAGTGATGATTGTTATGTCCTTTTTAGTTGAGAAGCCAAAACAGTGATGTGTGTGGCTGTCTCTCTCTGTGTACATGTGTGTGTGTGGGTGTTGGCGCATGTTCCTCAGCAAACTGAAGAAACTGATTCGATACATTCGGTCCAAGCAAGGAGCTTTTCAAGAGGAAGAGAGACAGAAGAAATTGCAGAGATATGAAACCGACCACTTCCTGGAACCATTTGCTGGATTAACTCCCGAATATATGGAAATGAGTCAGTAGCACACATATAATAGCCTCTCATGCACAGTTACCAGAAGCAAAATACTAACAAGAGTGACTTATAGTATGTTATCTTGTGCTGATACAACACCCACATGAAATGTCCTACAATGCAATTAAAGGTTTATGCACATTAAAAAGAAAAAAGAAAGAAAAAGTAAAAGATCTGGGTGTCTCTGGGACAACAGTGTACTGCCAATATTTTCTGTGAGGAATCTACAAAATCACAGTCAGCAACATTTTCGTGCATCAGTTTATATATATATATATGTAGGGGCATGTGGAATACAAAAGTTCACTGGGGTTGCCCAGTGAACTGTACGAAGAAGTCAAGTCAAGTCAACTTTATTGTCAATTCTGACATGTGTAACACAATACAGGATTGAAAATACCTTCCTCAAAGGCCTACGATGCAGCAGCTAAACAAAAAATGTAAACAAGAAATGTGCAAACGTTGAGAATATATTAAAATATAAAAGAAAAAAGTAGACGAAAGAGAACATGACATAGCGCATGACAATATACATGAAGTGGCTGACGCAACCCTGAGTTGAATAGTGCAGAAAGTGTGGGTGGTATTTATATACTGTACATATGTACACAGTCTTGATGAAGAGGTGACAAGCCAGCTACCTCCAACTTCTTAGTGAGTTTCTTTTTGTCCTTGAAAAGATTATGCAGGGTTCTGTTTAAGGCACATCAGAGTTCGGTGGAATAAATCACACATATAAAGACATAATAGTAGGGATGCTTACTAATATATTATTTTTTGTTTCCCTCTGTCCAGTCATCCAGTTTGGTTTTGTTACATTGTTTGTTGCGTCCTTCCCCCTTGCTCCACTCTTTGCTTTGCTCAACAACATCATTGAAATACGACTTGATGCCAAGAAATTTGTGGCAGAGTTACGAAGACCAGTGGCAGCAAGAGCCAAAGACATTGGTGGGTTATATTCAACATACTGCAGTGGTCATAAAATGCATGAAATGTAAGATGGTGTTTGTTTGTGAAGCCATACAGTGAAATACACTTCTGTAACATTTAACATATCACAACAGACTGCTACAGGAAACAGTATTTACTTAACTCTATTTAAAAATAAAAAAAAAACAGAGAATGCCTTACTGTTATAATGATAAATGATCAATAATATATGATTGATACATATTCTTATGCCTACAGGTATATGGTACAACATATTAAGAGGGGTAGCAAAAGTTGCAGTCATCATTAATGTAAGTAATACAGGAATATATTATTTATGTTCATGCATGTGCTGGCATTGTGCTGTCTATATGTATTCTGTTGTATTCTTTCTGGCTTTCATGACATTTGGTTTAAAACTTAAATCCTTTGATATAGTAAACTGTTTTGGTTCTTCTCATTATTTAACCTCTTAAAATTCCCTGTGCTAACATAGCACCTTTTCACTGTAGCAGTTTGGGAGCAATTTTTACCTAATTTCCCTTCGGGGATGAATAAAGTAATCTATCTATCTGTCTACATATGTCTTCTACTGTCAAATGTCAAGTACATGTCAATACCATGATTGTTACAAAAACTTCTCACATAAATGCGTGACAACAGATACAGTATCTCTTAAAGATCAATAATACATTTACAGGTACATTTTTCCTACCGTACAAAATTTTTTTCTCATAGCATTACAACAGTCAGTTGTTCCAGTATCCAAATTTTGAATGATGAACCAGTGTACGATTTTCAATAAGACAATATATGGAAACTAAAACCTCAGTGCAACTGAAACCTAAAATAACAGTATCATAAAATGGAAATGAACTGGTCTTATCTGCTGCCTGTAACTTCATGCTAGTAAAAGTGAACTGAAGCCTCTTGAAGCACTCTCAGCTCAACTATTACAAACTATTGGATTGTTTAACTTCAGTTTGACTATATTATTGTATATTGCTGCATTCCACACTATTGCCTTTGCACAAAAAAATATTTATTTATACTTTCCTAACTCCTGTGTCTTTCCTTATTTTGTTAACCCCAGGCGTTTGTCATCTCCTTCACTTCGGACTTCATACCTCGGATGGTCTACCAGTACATGTACAGCCCTGATGGCTCCATGCATGGATTTGTGAACCATACGCTGTCCTATTTTAATGTCAGCCACTTCCAGGATGGCAAAGAACCCATGGATCCATTACATCTTGGCTACCACGTTGAGGTTTGCAGGTGTGAAATCAATCTTTGTTCAAAGTTGTCAAATTCACGATTGGCAAATTTGTTGTCAATTCTCAAATAAACTGTATAATTTTATACACATTATACCAAGCCATTTGAAAAGTTTTACTTTCATGATTAATCAAGGGGCACTAAGTGAGACTGTTTTAATCATAGACAGTATACCATGGATGACAGAACAGCTCCTCAAAAGTGAAGCAAAAGCAAGGATAACTCCACCTGGTGTCCGGCTGCAGTATAGGTCAAAAGCTCCACGCCCTGACGGCTCCATGCCAAATAATAAATAAGGTCAAATCATTTTGTTTCAATGATGGTTTCTGTCATTTTAGGTAGTTAATATAATCCTGATGTACATTCAAGAGACCATTTTTCTGTTTTGTTTGTTTTAGTTGACGCCATAGAAACACAATGTAACATCATGATGACTACCAGTTGCCATACCAATCAGTCCCATAGAACATACTTAATTTATTAATATTATAGTATTTAGAAGGAAGGCATACTGTTTTTAATCCCCGAGCTGTAGAAGGACACCATGTGTAGGCTTTGCATTGCAAAGAGCTTCTCTGTCAACCAGACAGTTCTGAAAGCACTAGAGAGATCAAATAACAGGATTCTTATACTGTTTTGTGGCTTCTCAAGATGTGTGTAAACTCTGTTGAGCAGATAGACACACAGAGGTTAGTGTAGTAAACATACAGCAGCGGGTCTAGGCAGTCACATACTGGTGGGCTTTATAGACCTCAAAGAGGTCAAAAAACCCTTGCCTTGATGTTGTGAGGTCCTCTAACCCTTTGGATCCTGTGAGTGTTCTGGTGAGCTGCCGTCCCACTTGGTCATGATGATTGCAGTTGTGGAATTTTGTGGAGGTAAGACTGTCCCCTCAACTGGATGGAATTAACACATGGAGGTAGAGGGAGGACTGAAAGAAAAGGATGAAAGAAAAAGAGATGAGTCAGAGGGTGGTGGTTGGTTAGGCATGATGGCATTGGGTGTTGGAGTTGTAATATTGTTCTCTAGGGACTGGAAAATTCCCGTGGTCCCACAAGGAGGAATGTGATTATTATTTCTATGATTATTCAGGAGCATGCGTGCTGCTGGAAATACACCTACAACAAAGCAAAGACTTTAAGAGGGACATGAACAGATACTGCAATCTTTAAAAGCACCCCCATTTTGATCATGTTAAACCGAAGTTTGAACGACTTAAGACTTAACCAAAAATGGTCAGATTTTTGTTTGGTGTAACCTTGTCCATTGAGATGTTAACATTTTAGTTTTTTTTCCCATCAGCAGTCTTTATTTCATTAATACATTTAAAAAATGCTAGACTGATTTCTTTCTACAGTATTAATTTATGTACTAAATTATCTATTCAAAAACTTGTCTTTTCATGAAGGTATAAGGACTATAGAGAGCCTCCTTGGTCATCCACGCCATATGAGATTTCCAAGGAATTCTGGGCAGTGCTGGCTGTTCGACTGGCCTTTGTCATTGTTTTCCAGGTAAGGTGAAACTTACAGAATAATAGATACAGTATGCTAGGCTAATTAATTTTATCAATACAAGACAAGACCATGTAACAGATAAGAAGAAATATATTAAGTGACAGGATGTGACAGAAGAGGGACTAAAGACTGAAAGGGAACATGGGGATGGAATTACCGATAGATGGATTGATGCGATGCATCTATGCAGACAATGGATATGACATTGAGGTGACTGTGAAAATAGTCATGGAAGACCACAGTTCAGGGGTTTCAAAGACGTGCTGAGGTAAAGCTTAGTTGGATAGAACTGAACTCCTTTACTGTTTATTAGACTAACAGTCTTACGAACTTACAATTATTATGTGTTAAGAATCTTATTTAGGACAGCTGGAGATGGCTGCTAATAAGGAGCCTGTCTGTAGTCTCCTCAGTCTCTATGACAACATTATTTTTTATGATGAATTTTTACTGTTTCCTTAATGAATTATTCCTTTTCATCTATCTCTTCCAGAATATAGTGATGTGGATGAGCGACATAGTAGACTGGCTAATTCCAGACATCCCCAAAGATATCAGCATGCAGATCCACAAGGAGAAGATTCTCTTGGTTGACCTTTTTATGAAAGAAGAACAAGGCAAGATGAATATTCTTGAGAGTGGGTCCTCATCAGGTGACAAGGAGAACTGCAGTAGGGGCAGCAACAACAACAACAGCACAGTGGCTCACCCACGGTCCCGAATGCACACCATAAGCTTCTAATACTAATGTCAGTGTTTTTAATGGCTCAGTCTTATTTAGCAAGTCAAAGCTTGCTGGTGTCTTGGTTGCACAAAGCGACATAAATCCTGTTTGTTTGTTTGTTTTTTTACTTTCATTTTATTTTATTTTTATTTTGTAATGTGCGTTTAGAACATTCCAACAACTGGGAGAGCAGCTGGTCAATGAGGTTTCAGGAAATTAAAGGTGTAGCCTGTAATCTGTTCAAATCTATTCTGATTTGTGTGCATAGAGATTTTAGAATTCATGTAGAAAATCTGTTAAAAAGCTGAAAGAGATTTGAAAATGTGTTGACTATGTGTTAACAAATCCCTAAATGTGTTTAATGTGACTTTTTACTAATGAGCCCACAAGTCAGGTGGAAATATTTAATAATGTAAGGTCTGAACAATGTATTTAGATATGTAGGAAATGTTTGGAATATAAGACCTCATTTTGAAACATAAAAATGTAAACATAGGGTTTAGTCCTGATTCAGTATAGTCTCAGGGGACGGAATTAATATGGGTATTGCTCTTGGTGATTTGGGTTGGCTGAAAGTCTAGGATTCTAATGAAATCTGGGAGCACCTTGGCTCATTATAAATTGCATTTAAGAAGGGCCCAAAAATTGTCAAAATGACTCAAAACAAGGGGTCTGTTCATTATGTCAAGTACTTTAAGCCTTAAACCCTCATTTTAAGCCACAACCTCCTTCATTACATTGCTGGTGAGAGTTTTAACAGTTCTTGTTGGAATGTCTCCTTTTGACCCCTTGAATGCTCTGGCTCCTAATAGGTTTCTTATCTTATTCATTTTCAACTGGAAGTTCAAGTATTAAGGAGACATCGTCTCAGATTTCGTCTGACCTTCTTTTGAAGAGATTTTGTATGTTTTAAGCCAATCATAGTCTTACTTTGCTTCAATTTGTATGGCATGAAAGAACAATCAAGGGTTCTTTACAAGGTTACTTAAAGGCTTACTCCCATTGTCATCTCCTTCAGGATGATGGAAGGTTCCCAGAACAGTACATCCCTGACTAGAGCTGGGTTTAAGTGGATTGCTTCACCATGACTGATGTGACCTTTACTTGTTTTTAAATTCAACCCATAGAATTTAACTTTGGAACAATAAGAAAGTATAATATTAGGAAAACATCAACCCATGAGGAGTAAGTTATAAGAACCTAATAAAAGTAAAATAAATTATTTTCCTCAATGGCATGTGCCAATTATTTTATTATTATTATTATTATTATTTTTACTTCAGTGTCAGATGTCAATACTATAGAAGGCAGCTACCTAACCTTTACTCCTGTACAAGCTCAATAAATATGTAGAGAATTACAGAGAGGGCAGAAAACAAAGGCAGGAAGTGAAGTAAAATATGACACACCAGAGAAGTAATTTCCGAAATGCAACAGGAAATATAACTAATAACCCAATTTTCTTGCACATGCATAAACATTAGTTGTGGAGCTCCACAGGGCTTTGTGCTAAAACTAATGCTTTTTACATTATACATGCTTCATTTTGGCAATATTATTAGGACACTCACTTTTATGCAGATGATGCTATATTTGTGTATGATACAGTACAGTAAGTCAACTTAAAGACTTTATGGCTTGGATGACTTGTAACATTTAAAAATCGACATATCGGTACTAAAACAAAGACTATAAGCATGAATTCTCTCACCTATGAACTATTTTGTAATCTATTAACATCCTATATTAAAACAATACCAAAACATTATATTGTTATTAATTATTATTAGGATGTTCAGATAGCTTTCTAAAAAAACAAACAAAACAAAACAAAAAAAAGCTTACAGCTGCAACTGCTGCAGTTGGAGCACTGACAAGAATTTGAGATAGACAGAAGTATTTCTCCAGTTTAAGCTTCTCTTCATTGGCTTACTGTAACGTGATAATTTCCAATGCTTCCCCCTACATACAAGGCCCTCATACATACATATTACATATTGAAAAACCTCATAACCCAAATATGACTCTAACCACTGGCTGTATGTAAATGTGAGTACAGACATCATAATTCCACATTACCTGTGTCACTTAAGTGTAAAGAAAACAGGGTATAACACAGTGCCTGTAGTTGCGTAGTGTGATATGTAAAACTGTAGCTTTAGCCAAACAAAGATTAGAAAGTTTTGATATGAGGCTGAATGGTTCCTGATTGTGTCGGCGTTGTTTCATTTTACCAAATAAGTAACAAAGCAGTATAAACCTGTAACCTGTGCTCTGTTTGCTTTTCTTTGACTAAATCTAAATTCTTGAAATACATATAATAATGTGATTTACTTTTACTTTTTAGCAGACATGGAAAAAGAAAACTCTTTACTCTACAGAAATGTTTCCAGCTATTATCAGTTTTAAATGTAATAATTCATTATATTGTGCTATGAGTCAAGGAATGATCTCCTATATTGTGTGTGGGGCTGTATGCAGAAATTATGATATACTGTCCTACAGCAGAAGTGGTCAAAATTCTGTAATGAAAGTATAAAGAAATATGTATATATCTTCATCACAAGTACACTTTTGTCAAATTTATTGAAATGTTTTTATCAATATGTTACTATCATGACATGCATATACTCTAGGTCTACGTTCAACTATGGACTGATGGCGGTCTGAGGAACAAAATATCATTAATAAAGTGAATGCAACTGATGGACACTGTGGTGGATTGTGTAGTCTTCCATATTGCAGATTTATTATTTATTATCTTTTGACCCTAACGTAACCCTCTACTATGCAAGACTTACTTTTCATACATGGCGCATGAGGCTACTATAAATTACAAATCCCAAAAAGAAAAATGTTCATATATTTTATATTCTGTGGATAACAATCAATTCATGTTTTATAATGCTCTGAGTGAATTTGCCATGAAGACAGTGACAACAGGATATGTGTGTGTGCGTGTGTGTGTGTGTGTGTCATTTAAACTCTGTATGAATGTCAAGCTTCATGATGTACGAACAAAATATAAACATAATATAACATTATTGTTGTTGTTGGTATTGTTATTGTTATTGCTCAGAACACGAAGATGTGCGCTACAATCCTGAATTTTTGAATCCTGCATTGGTTTTTGGAATGTGTCAAACTGAAACTCAAAGTGATCTGGAATGCACTTGAAATATCAAACATTGCCTAGTACCTTCAATAAGACAGACATCAGCAGACTGTGACTGTGAATTCCCAAAAAGTCAACAATTTACTTGAAAGTTGCCCTGCTCAATGTGCTTATTTGCATAATGTGAAAAATATACTTTTACTTTTGACTGTATCACCACTGATATACAGCATTGCATGCCTCTGGTATATTCTACCATTGATATTATACCATATAGTATAGTACTATATATGTGCAGGAATAATCCAAGTACATGTCTACTGAGACAGTGTATCACATTTTATGCTGTTCATTCTTCTCAATTTTTTTAAATTGGCTAAATTTCATTTTCAGATATCAGTTAATGGCATATAAACATAGAAAGGAGAAGATGGTTTAGAAGAGGAAGTTGAAGAACCAATTGCTGCAGAACAATGTCAACAGAGTCTGGAATAGCCTCAAAACCTGGACATAAGGGAAAACAGCAACCTGAGGGGGAGCAGAGGTGGGTGAGTCTTAGTGAGCTCATCGATGGACCCACTTCAGTTCACTTACCAACCCAGCTTTGGAGTAGATGATGCTGTCATCTGCCTCCTGGAAAGAGTTCTGTCTCTCCTGGAGAAGGCTGACAGCACTGTGAGAATCATTGTTGATTTCTCCAGTGCTTTTATAACTATCCACCCTGTCATACTGAGGAACAAGCTGATGCACACAAGAGTGGACCACCAGGATTCAACCTGGATATAGACTACGTGATCAATAGACCACAGTATGTGAGGACATGGGGCTGTGTATGGTGATATGGTAGCGTGCAGCACGGGAACCTTCCACTTCTCCCCCTGCAGTGTGGAGTGACTGGTGACTTTAGACACCTCTCAACCAGAAGTCAACTATCTTCAGAAATTCTCAGAGGACTCTGTAATCTTTGACCTCATCTAGAATGAAGAAGATGGAGAATACAGAGGCGTCATCCGAGATTTTGTAGTCTAGCGCATAGAAAACTGCCACTGCAAAAGAATGTGAATCAAATCAAGGAGCCTGAGTTGATTTCTGCAGAGCAATGTTATTAATATTAATCTAGTTTAGTAGATCATTTAGTGACTCCCTTTAAAATCTATAATTGAAAAAAAAAATAGAAAAAGTCCTTCATACATGCCTTTGTGGGCAAGTTACTAAGAGTCCACGCCAAGAGTTACTAAGAGCAGGAAACTTTATTTGTACAGCCCTTATTAAGGAATTAAAATAGTCCAGCTGAGTAGCAACTGGTTTTAGCTTGAACCTTGTTTTATGTATGAGTTAAAGGACCTAGACTCGGGAATGTTACCTAGAGTAACTAGATTAATAAAAATTGTACTCATATATAAAGATTTTATCTAGAAAACGGGCTTTCCCTTCTAGGCTTCCTGTTTTGACTTTTAATTTGTTGGCTCTAACCAGAAGTGGCAGTAGTAGTCACAAACTCATGCGGCTGCCTGTTGGATTCGGGCAAATCAAATGTTTAATTACTTATCCGTACTTTAATCGATTCAACTGTAAGCAGCCAAGACCAATAATTCAGATATTTCCAACCCGTGTGGTTATTCGTGGCAGCCTCCCCACGCCGATAGTCTTTCTACATGTTGAAGAAAGATGATGTTGCTGCACAAGTTCCTGTAAAATCTTGCTCCTCAATTTCATCACGATTTTTTTGGTTGTCAAAAGATCTCGATGAAAAGCCTTGTAAGCTTAGACAATGGAGCGGCTCTTGTAGCCTCCACAGTTGGCCTGGAGTCGGCGCTCACTGCAGTCAATCTATGGATGTAACCTCCTCTGAACCACGACGCACACCCCTAAGCTGCCGCTGCGATTCATGCGCGCAAATGTTTGGCAGCTTCTTGGCGTACACGAAACACTTCTTACCGAAACACGACAACCCCGGACGTCTGCTCTGTTCACAGGACACGCAGCAGCTCTCGCACGCAGTCTAAGCATCAACCAACAAAGTGTTCACTTTCTCTAGTGGAGGAAGTGGTGTGTCGCCTCACCATGTTCGGTACTTTTACTATTGATTTGTTGCAGCGGAAATCGAAGCGACGCATATAGAAAGCCGCGGATGATGAGGAGAAGCTCCGCTACACGTTGAACTGCATTTTTTCTGTCTCTCATTGTCTCCGAGGATCGCGGATCTGTTTATCGCTCAGCAGAGCAGCAGAAGTGAAGCGACTTTTCAAAGGTGAGTTCACACGGACACCGCGGAGCTTTTTCTGTCGAGATGTGCAAACAGCATAACAAGTAGGCTGCTGAATGCAGAGTGAAACTGGCGTCTGTTCACAAAGTCAAAAGGTAACAATATAACAAACTCTATTAGCGGAGAATGACTATAGCTGCATAACTGTTGAGGGTGCAGAAAGTTTGCAGGCTTCCTTCTGGTAAAGGCCAGATGAGTAGACTTACATTCAGTTCAAGTCTTTACTTGTCCTTGTAGGCAATGAGACAGACAGCAGATATACAGGCAGGTAGAGGCTTTACACACAGGCTACTTCAGGCCACTTCCAGCAGATAAAGATTTTCCTATCACAGCTCACAACTCATTAGACAGGAAACCGCTTCACTTTCATTACTGTAACATCCTAAAAATGTATAATATTCTTGATCTAGATAGCTTTATTGATACCTGTCTCATCTTCAAAGTTTTATATGCTCTGGTCCCCCCAATGAATTCATCCAGAGAAAAAACATTGAAGAATGAAGAACGAGAGCTCTCACTAGAGGTGCCTGCAATGTACCAAGGCGTAAAACTAAATTTTCCCAAATGGTTTTATCTGTAAGAGGTACACATAGCTGGAAGAAGTTACCACCACACATCCAGAACAGCGACAACTACTTACTTAAAAAAAAACACTGGTTAAAAACTAACCAGACATGTACTCACATGGCCTAAAAGTTTTCTTAATCTGATGTATGCTCTCTGGATCCTTGGACCATGTCTGTTCTGATACTGCCTGTCTGTGTCGATGTTGTCCGTCCGTGTCAGGTTCTGTAATTGCCTTTTGTGTGAATGTTGTTTTAAAGTCTTCTTTGTCTGTGTTGTGTAGCTGCCTTGGGACTACGGCTGAAAATTAGCATCTGTGCTAAGACTGGCGCATTTACACTGATGACTAACGTATCAATGTTGATTAATGTGCATTGTCCCAATTCAGTAATCTAATAAATAAAATACAGCCATTGACCAGCAAGGAGTTTACACTGACTGGATAGAGGTACTAGTTCAGTTCTGATGATGTAGATGGATGCACTCAGTTAAAAGAGCATTTTACATAGCCACCGTCAACGGCTTTCCCTGGTCGGATATATATAATCATTGTATATTTCATAGTGTTCTTATGTCTTACTTAGTCTTAGGTTCATTGCAAGACAGGTTCCTTGTTCTGATCTTCAGATTTCAGTGTTCTGTTGGATCAAAGCTCTAAAACTGATATAAAACAGAGAGAAAGTTTAAATGATCACATTATAGAAGCTGTAAGATATTGAACACAAGAAGTGAAATAAACTTTCCTCTCACTATTGTTGCCAATTTCATGTCTTTTTTAATTGACTAATGGAATCTAACTGTCTCAACTGTTTCTAAGGTTTCTAAAATACCAAGTTCCAAAAACTGAGTATACAGAGATTTAGGGAAGAATTTTCCCTGATATATATGCTTATTTTATCATGTTTTGAAGGGCAACGTTAGATTACATTGGACTGGATCAGATGGCCTTCAGAATTTTATATGTTCACTCTTCATCTGTTAATTTTTGTCCCTATTTTCTGTTTGTTCTCTCCGTCTTTCCCCCTATACTCACTGTTAGTTCCTTGCTCAGAATCCTCAAAGTTTCTCACAAAGTGTCACTTTTTTATTAGGTTTCAACCATATTTCATTGAAAGTATAGGAAAATGTCTTAAATGGTTAAAACTGTGTTTTCATTTGGTTGTTTTTTTATTGTGTTGAATAGCACAGTGACAGTAATGCTGATCTTAGTCTCGGTGCTTGGAAAAACCTGCTCCCTTCTCCATTTACTCCACATTTACTTTTGTTCTCACTCTGATTTGAAAGAAACTGTTTCCCCTGATGAAATTTCAATGATCTGACATTGGATGGATTGGTGTAGTGTTAGCAGTTAAATCATTCAAGCTAAGTAGTGAAGCTAAGTAGCCTGTATCACTTTTTAACATGGCACCACTGTACATGAGCTATTCATCCAAGCAGTTTCCTATTACTCATGTCACACTTTGGTGGATTAAGCAACATGTCTGGCTTGTTAATATATTTCAAGAACAAGCCCAGTTGCAGTCCAGAACCTCCAGAAAAACTCAGCACAACATTCTGAAGTGAAGATGTTTTGAAGGTGTTTTAGTAGGTGCATGTTTAGGAGGACTCTTGTTGTAAAAATCGATATATATTGTTTTTTTTTATTTTTTACTTTACTTTAAAGTCACACATAAATCAAATTATAACTCACAGGGAATTCAGTCTAAGTAGGCAAGTTCTTTGTATGAAATAATGTCTGTAATAATAACTGTGGACATAGTGGAAGTACTGTACTATTAGTTTACTATATATAATACTCTGCGTTTTGCCTTTGTTTTTACAGTAACTCTGAAAAAGTTCCATTCATATGTTGGCATGAAAGCAAAAAGAATGCAGGTTTTCTTGTCCACTGAGGGAGGGATATGAACTTCAACATCTACTTTAGGACTTACACACAGTACTTACCACCTCCACATATCACTGTCCCCCATTAATTAGTAACTAAATATTTAACTCGTAGTCCGTGTTACAGCACATGAAATAAAAGTATCTGGTTAAACAGCAATACTCTTTTAAACACATTGCTCGATTGATGTATGTAATATGATGTACTTGACTACTTAGGACAGCACAGCAGCTTGGTGATTAGCGCTGATGCCTCCCAGCGAGAAGGTCCGGTTTTGAGTCCAGCTCAGGCCTTTCTGGGTGGAATTTGCATGTTCTCCCTGTGCCCATGTTGGTTTTCTCCGGGTACTCCAGCTTCCTCCCACCTCCAAAGACATGTTCGTTAGGCTGATTGGTGACTCTAAAATGACCCTATGAGTGCGAATGGTTGTTTACGATAGACTGGAGACCTGTCCCCCACCTCTGGCCATTGATGAGTTTATGGCTGATGCTTGCAAACCTCCCCCAGGGGTTGCACGACTTTAGATTGTTTTAAACTCAACTGTTATGTAATGAAAGTAAAGTCAACACCAACTAGTGACTGATGATATCACCAATAAAAACACAATAGAAAGTAACGTTTTTTGACAATGAAATATTCTTTACCCGAATACATATTCTGAGAACAGACTGCTCATGCGCTACATTCTGTGCAGTGCAGATATGTATAACCTGTATAAAAACAGGCTGAAACTCAGCACCATTGTTAGCATTTAATAGTACTCTACAGTGTGTTGTAGGATGGGATAGTGCAACTGGGTAAAACGAAATGTGGTGTTGCCCTGAAGCCTTTTCCATGTATAGGAAAAACGGCTAAAGATCTAATAACTTTGACAGTAAAAAAATCCAGTGCCACTGGAAGCCATGCAAGCTCATGCCATCACATACCCTCCATGTTTTATAAATGATGTTCAGATCATGAGCCATCCCAAGCATTCTTCATTCTTGCATCTTGTAGATGTTGTGATTTTTTTTTTTCAGTGAAAGGATCCTGCAATTATCCACCATTGAAGTCTTACGTGGATATCTAGACTAAGGATGGCCTATTTCATTTGCATGTAGAGCTTGTATGAATGCATGCTTAGGGTGCACAGCAACAGTTTCCAAATGCAAATGCAATACTGGTCCAGACCCTTTTTCCTTTACCTATACCTTTCTGATTTATCACCAAATGAACATGGACTCTCTGGAGTTGTCCTGTGGCATCTGGAAACAGAATAATGTTAGTGGGAGGCTGTTGGGTTGTATGGGGAGAGGGACCCATGTGGGTTAGACTTGTTCTAGTGCATCCCAAAGATACTTGATCAGTTTGGGATATAGAGAATTTGAATGGCAGGTCTTCTGCTTTTTTTTTTTTTTTAGTTATTCCTGAACCGTTTTTGTGTGTATATCTGTGTCAGGCTGCGTCCTGCTGGGGATCGCTACTTCCATCAAGGAGTGTCATTGCTGTGGGGTGGGGTTGCCTGGTCTGGTCTAGATGGATGGTACATGTCTAAGTAACATCCACATAAATGCCAGTTTCAAACATTTCCCATCAGAACACTGAATTGTCACAAGGTGGTGAATGTTATTTACATCTCCTGTCAGTGGTTTTAGTGTTGTGGCTGGTCGGTGTACCTAGGCTGATATTTAAGTTTGTCTGAACAGCCCTGTTATTGCTAATGGAAAGTCAAGGCCAGTTTTTGGCTGCCTACAGATCCTTGTGAACAGTTTTCATTCTCTTCAAGGTAACTTAATGCCAATCTGGTTCTCTACTAAACAAATGCACAAGTCAGACCAACAACAACAAGATGTTTTTGAGTTTCTCATTTTTATAATGGTCTAAATACAGTACAAAAGCATGCTAAAAGCAAGCTCTTCAGCATGTCTTGTTTATTGACAAGGTACTCATTATGGCATTATGACTTCCCACATGTGAAGGTACTTGTCATCAACAAGAAAACCAGTACTGCTCCTCAGTATTTCAGATAGGAGCACAATACATCATACTTAAATTGCACACAAAAATAAACCACTCAGAGAGTCAAAATATAAAAGTCTCCCCTGAAATTAGCAAGTTAGGAGCGTGAGTCAGTTCAAAAGTCTGTTTGTTGGTTGCATTCTAAGAATAAACATACTGTACCTCTTTCTTTCTCTCTCTGCCTCTTTTGGTTTGTAATTGCATTAGCCTCTGAGTACTTTCTCATGACAGGGTTTTCTGTTATAGGATTAGCCCACATGCTAACACACACGAAGACTTAACACACAAACAAATCTAAGCACAACCAACTAAATCTTTTATTTTCCTTCACTCTATAAATCTATATGTTTCTAGATGGCATGAGTAATTAAGCCTTTGTCATTTGGTTTACAACCTGTGCCTTAGTCTACATACCAAGTCCTTGTGTTTTACAGGTGGTTATGTGCTGGACTTTAAAGTTTCTAAGTACCTTGCAAGTACCTACTCTGATGACATGTACATAGTGGTGTGTGTGAGGGAGGGCGAGTACAGGGACCTGATGGGAGACCTTCAGTGTCAGGAGCAAGAAGAACAGCCTGTTGTCTAGTAACATCCTGTGCAAGGATATAAAAGTTCCTGGGGTGCATCTGGATGACAAGCTGGACTGGTAAGCCAACACGGATGCTCTCTATAAGAATGGTCAGAGTAGGCTTTTCTTCCTGAGGAGGCTTAGGTCTTTTGATATGAGTAGAGAAATGCTGGTCATGTTTTACCAGTCTGTGATGGCCAGTCAGTAGACAGTCTTCTATGCTGCAGTCTCCTGGGGTGGTAACATCTCAAAAAAGGATACTGGTCAGCTCAACAAACTGAAGAAGGCAGGTTCAGTGGTGGGGCGGTGCCTGGACTCCCTGGGGACTGTGGTGGAGAGATGGATGAGGTGCAAGTTCTTGTCCAACAGGGTAAATTTGTACCACCCCCTCCACCATGTCCTGGTGGGGCAGACCAGCAGCCGGCGTGGTGGGTGGCTCCTCAGAATCTGCTCCTGGACAGAGTGCCACAGCAGGTCCTTCATACCAGCTGTCATTAGACTGTTTAACAGCTATGCTTGACAGAGCTCCCAAACTGAGCTGAATATGTGCAGTGAGTCCCTCTGAGATAGCTACATGTGACCTGAGTATGTATTTTTAATCACGCCATCTTTTTTTTTAACATATATTTTATTCTTATAGTTTTTACCTTTTTAAGCTGATCGTTCACAGATGTCCTCTTAACACTGTTTTATAGCATTTTATACTGTATATGGCTGGCCCCGTTTTGTGTTGTCATGTCTTGTTTATTGTATTGTACTGTGGTTGTGTTTCTCTGAGTGGCAAGACTCCTTTCCCCTTGGGAACCAGTAAGTATCTACCTATCCACCTTGATTATTGTTATCTTGGTGTATTTTGTTCGTTTAATCTGTACAGTAATCCTTATAGCCAGAGGGACAAATGACTTCCTTGACCTGTCTGTAGATCAGGACAGAGACAGCAGCCTGTCACTGAATGAGCTTCTCTGTCTGACTATGGTGTCGTGCAGAGGGTGGTGGACATTGTTCATGATTGACTCTGCCACTAATGTCAGGGACTTCAGTTCTGTCCCTACCACAGAGTCCGCTTTTTGTATCAGTTTGTCCAGTCGTGAGGTTCCCTTCTTCTTAGTGCTGCCTCCTCAGCACACCACAGTGTAGAAGAGGGCACTGGTAGAGAGATAGTCTGGTAGAACATATTCAGCAGCTTCCAATAGATATTAAATTACGTTAGCCTCCTTAGGAAATAGAGACGGCTCAGACCTTTTTTTGCATACCTGAGCATGTTAGCCGACCAGTCCAGTTTGTGATCCAGCTGTAGACCCAGGTACCTATAGATCTGAACCACCTCTACACACTCCCTGTTGATGGTTACAGGCTGCAGGTGGTGCCTAGACATCCGGTAATCCACTACCATCTCCTTGGTTTAGCTGTATTGATCAGAGAGATGCTTTACAAAACCCATCTGCTTGAGGCCGGCTGGGTAGAGACAGAAAAAGAGAGGAGAGCAACAGGAGGAACAATATAAACATAGATCTGTCATAGATACTTACACCCGACTAAAGTATACGTGTGGAATCTGATCATTATACAAATGCAAGACATACCTGATCCATGTTACATAAATAATAATATTATCATTATGTTGATAACAAATATACTGTATATGAGAATGTTAGTGACAACACTATTGACTCAAAATAAGCAGTATCATAGGCAGGTTGGAAAATTGTTCATTCAGGTAGGGATGGATAACTTCAGGCCATGAAGACTGGGCAGGTTGATGAGACTAGGGCCACAAATGAGTAGTGGTAGAGCTCCACTGATCAGGAACATTCAACTCTAGGCCAGACACTCACAAGAAGATGGGGAGGAGGAGGGGTCACTGCACTGCTTCTTAGAAGCTTTTCAGTGCTGTGATTTGGCTATGTTCTCTGTTCATCCTAAGTGATGCGCTTTGTTTACACACAGGTCAAGAGGTAAACAGTAGTTCATGCTGAGTCCTCTGTTGGACCTCAAGGATAGTCATTTTAAATAGGTATATGCACATCATATACACCTCAAAATTCCTCAAAGTTTATGTATTGATAGTAGGAAAAGTGGAAGGATTTGACAGAGGCCAAATTACAATGGCTAGATGTAGGTGTGGTTCAAATTGTTTAAACACCACATGTTGTGGATACACAAGCTTTCAGATTGTCAGATTTGGTCTCACTCTCCTTGTTTATTCAGTTAGCATAGATGCCATGTATGATTTAACTCCAAAGGCCTCAAAAAGTTGCTTTCATCTAATTGGACTGAAACATCAGTGCATTGTATATTTATTTTTTTGTTTGTTAGGTTTATACATGAACAAATTGCTATTTAGAAGGGTGCTGGAAAGCAGCATGGCCGTACTGGCCATTAGTATCTTTTTTATTTTAGGGAGAATTTGTTGAGTATTTGTTAGAACAACAACAAACAAGGATACAATGAGAACTTTCAAGTGTTAAGCTCCAACCTAAACTGCCAGACTAAACTCCCTGTAAGAGTCGAAATACAGGCATTGCTACCTTGTCTATTTTAGGTTAGAAAGTCAGTACATCTGCCAGTTGGAGCCACCATAACTGATGAAGCAAACTCAAGTGACAGTGACAAGGAAAAACTGACTTTTAACAGAGAGACCTTGAGCACAACACAGCTCATATGGGGGACATATCTGTTTGTGTGGTTGGAGATCATGGATGGATGGGACTGATTGGAGGCGACGAGGTAACCTAAGCAGGCATGAAGCATGCATGCTGCATATGTATACATGCTGCAAATGAGATTTCAATGGCACTTACTGTATAGGTAATGCGAGGAATGAATCCAAGACTCATAAGGAGGATAGTGTAAGCGAACAATGGATTAGCGATTAACGATGAACAACATAATGAGTATATGATAAACAGAAACTGCAGCTAACTCAAAAACAGTTTTATTTAGCATTCCTGCAAACTGGTGATACAGAATGATGACTGGAGTGACGCTGTAGTTCAGGCAGACTATGGAATCAAGCTCAGTTCACAGGGTCAGCTCATTAGCTGATAGTTAATCTGCTGGCCACTTGACAGCTGAGGTGAACAATCATTGGCAATGTTTTCAAGGAACCTACTTAGGTTGCTTTACCCTGCTCGCTCTTGGTGTTTCTCAGTATGTCACTTTGCAGTCACAGACCCAGCTAGAAGATATTGTCAGCATTGTCTAACATCCACTCAGCTGTTCCAGAAATCTTGCTCAGATCAGCACTCTCAGACCGTTTATTCCTCCTAAGGCCCATTTTCTGTCCTGTCTGACAAACAAACATATGTGGTGGCAACTTTGACACAAAAGTTGCCAGGGATCCTGCGAGTCTGGATCCCATCATATTTCCTCTAGGGGTCGCAGTTCCTGTGTCCACTAGGGTTCCATTCTTACCTTCTGCTGCAGCAAATTTTCCTCAGTTTCTCAGTATTTCTCAATACTGGCCTCAGCACATTGACTTTAATCTAATTAACATTCTGCCTAGTTGGTAGCTGGTTGGAGATTGCAAGGAGGCCATAACAATAAACAGGATTTAATTCATAATTTGACTGAAGTGTCAAATCTGTTCTTATGTTGCTTAGGAGATTAGACTGATGTCACATGCCATTAAATGATTTTGAGATATCCATGAACTTTACTGTTTCACAGTTATTAGTTTGTTTACTCCATTTTAGGTGTGCCAAAGTAGGTTAATGACACATGACACATGCAGGTTAAATGGGGTTTCACTTGTTTACAAGGAAAGTCCATGAATTGGAACATGGTTACTGTCATTTTCAAACATGGTGGAGCTGGATGGTAAATTAACATACTATAATTAAGAGCTTTCTTTGTAATTGTATTTTTGAGTAAATATTGACTTGATATTCCCAAAGGACTTATCCTTTAATTATTTTATTGCGTTACCTACATTAAGATACCCTGTTGTAAACTGCATGTAAAACTCTGTGGCTTCCAGATAGCAATGGTTGCCACCCAATGCTGTTCCCATGACGTATGGCTGATGTTACCATATTCAGAAACTCATGGGTTCTATGTGAAGGGATTGTCACTAAGAGATACAACTTTTTTCACAGTGTTTTGCATTGCATGGCTTGTTCATACAGTAAAGGGGTGTGGGTGTCTTGCATTGATTTCACTCTTTTCAACTGTTCAGATTGCAATTCATGCCAAAAAGCATACAGTAACACAAACTCTGGATAACTTAAAATGAAAGAAAAACTCTACTAAGAGAAAACAAGAAAGTAACTGAGAAACGGTGCATGAAATCTGTACTGTAAAGAGGCATGTTGATTGGTCAGTGTTGTTGCACAGGAAACAGTGGTTTGAAGAAAGGTCTGTGTATCTGTTTCTAAATGAATCAGACGCTGCTAAAGCTCCGCTGCACCAGTCATCAACAGGAAGCTAGACCTGCCACGGAATTGCTGTTAGCAGCTATCTACCTGTCTGTCTACTTACTCAAGTCAGTATAACACTCTTGAACTCGTATTAACTCATAAGTTCAGCAACAAGGAATTACCTCGAAGTACTTTTGGTATTATGTAGCTTCTTACTTGCTACATGTGATCACCTTGAGCCAATATTGCAGCTTGATCATTTTCTAAATTCAATAAAAACATTAGTAAGTAAATACAGTAAGCAACATACTCAGAGAATGATATCTAGAATTTCTTTTTCAATTCAAATAAACGGCTAGGTTAAGATTACTTTGACAATTACAACATGGTTTACTGTATTTACTCTGAATAAATTTGCCTTCATATTCTGACATTCTTGGTTTAAATTCATGTAATTATACTGAATAATTAAGACCTAAGAGGTCTACATCACCTCTTAGCTGGACATAGTAAATACATATCTTTAACGCAATAAGCTGCAAAGATGGCTGAACAGCTCAACAGTTCAACAGAATTTGAACAAAAAAGGAAAGAAGTCAGATGGCTTTTGTTTGTAAGTGAACAAACAGTGGTCCCCACCATATGTGAATAAATCGTCAGGATGCACAGTTGAGCCTACATTTTTTTGTATTGTCCTCAAATGTAATTTATGTATTTCTGTTGCTGTTCAACATCAACAAATCAGACAGCAATCGTTAATGTCACCTAAACCCAAAGGCTATTGCTGTTTTAATAGAAATTATTGTTATTATTATTGATATTACTCCACCCATTTACAAAATTCAATTAACTTTTTATTTGTGTAGCATGATATTAGCAATGACTGTGCATGTTCTTGTGTAAGGAGGATAGATTTGTTGTACAGTAAATAATCTTGTATTTATAAAGCATTTTTCTACCAATTGGTACTCAAAATGTTTGACAGTCACGAAGACACATCGACCCATTCTCTCACATAACAGAACACGCATTCACAGTTGGGGGGAGCACTATGGCATTTGGCATGTTCCTTTCTTGTTATATCTCAGTCCCTTGGCAGCGTTCCCTCATATCTTAATATTTTGGTACGAATGTTGTTCATAGGGAGTGTGTGGATTTCAAAAAAGGAATGCAGTTTTTGCACCAGGAGTGCACTGTGTTCAACTGGTCGTATCAAGTTCAATAGTTGCTATACCAAGCTATGCTGAAACCATACAATGATGCTATACTCTATTTACTAATATTGTGATGATGCTCTTTAACTGTGCTTCTTGTCTCCATCCCAGCCACTGTCTATGATGGGATCTTTCCGGCGTCCCAGGCCTCGGTTTATGAGTTCTCCGGTTCTGTCGGACCTTGCCCGGTTCCACGCCAGTTCATCTGCTCTACAGATTTCCAACACCTCTGCATGGAACAGGTCAGCTGCATGTAAACAGAAAATCATTCTGCACTTTGTTGTTCTTGTTTGTGTGATTGTAGGTACAAGGTACAAGAACAATATATACAGTAAATATAGAATTTTTCATATTTACAATAGGAACTATCCAACCTGCTGGGCTAATGACGGTTACTAGACATTGGACAACCATAGAATGCTCACTATGTCACAAAACATTAAAAAATATATATATACGTGAATAATGTGTACATCTTATCACCAGTCATCAACAGGAATGAACCCAGGGTGTAAACAGCATGGAAAACATTCATGTTGGTGTCATATCATAAATTTTGTTGTAGCAACATAAGTACAGATATAATCTCACCTTTATCCTAACTTCAGTGATCGGGGGGGGGGGGGGGGGGGGGGGGTGTCATGGGTACAAATATTGGCTTAAAAAGAAGAAAATATGCTGAGAAGAACAGGTTATGAATGTTTGAAGGTAGAAGTATGAGGTACCGTTATTTGGTCTCACATCTGGACGTTAGCTATACAGGTTAGGCCTTTGGATAAGTCATAGCTAGTTTTGCTATTTCAGCAAGTTTTTCAACATGTCTATAGCATATAGCATAGGGGCATAAAACTGTGACAAGAGTAGTTCTACCACAGCTCTGTTAACTGCTACAATTCATGAATATAAAGGGTATCATAGAGGTCTGAAGTTGTAAAAATGTAAAATACATTTATTTTTTTCCCGTTATCCTATTCATGGATATGCTTACATGTGTGTATGTTTGACGGTTGATGTTAAAGTAGCAAGCTAGGCAAACTGAAGTAAGTCTGTAGAATTTGTATATCTGAATACTGTGATGTCACATTCAACATGTTGATGAACATTGGCTAGTTGGCTCATCAGTATGGCTCTTTTATAAAACCATTGTGTCTTAATGGATCACTGAATACTAGAGAAGCCTAATACTAATCGTCATAATCTCTCATGACTTATTGGTGAGTGAGGCAGCTAGCCCATTGTTAGTTTCTGCTTACTGCAAGTTCAGCACCCCCACCCACTCTTGTCCTCATCCCTCTCCCTCGCTTCCATCTCGTCATTTTTCCTGTCACAGCACTGTGCAGGATGTTTAGTAGGAAGTAACGTGGCAGCCAGGTCATATCCTGTCAACCCACTGAGCACAAGCAAAGGCACACTCAGATGGCACTTCATAAAAAAGTGAAGGAAAAAAATGAAGGAAAAAAATGTAATGAGTGGTTGCTCATCCACTAGAGCATGTTTGTGGACATTGATTGATCAAAACTGCTTTTATTCCAATGGGTCAGAAGTTTACATACACAAACTAACAGAGAATCATGTCATGACTTAAGATACTTCTGGGTAGACTGATTGCCCCCCAAGATTTATAGTTGCAAATGACTGATACACTTAAAACCACTGACCACTAAACTTTCCTTGCCAGAAACGGTGCTCCTTATAATACACTTCTTAATACTTGTGTTTGTCTGTCTTTCAGGGTTCAATCAGCTGTGATCAAGGTATTCCAAGGCGGGACTTTACAGGCGAACGAGCTTTACACACTTAACGAGAACATAAGGTGATGAAAAAATGTTTTCTGCTTTAATGTAGCCTTTCTGCTTCTATATAGACTGAAATTCCGAAAGATAATAAATAGTTAGTGGAAAGAAGAACAACCATCAACAACTAGTCTGTTTCTGAGAAAGAAGCAAACTGCAAAATTTAAGACACTTTATTTTACAAAATTTACAAAATTACAGAAAATGTAGAAAACGTGTACTTAAAAATATTAATTAATTACTGTATCAACTGGTTAAGTTAAAGAAGCTCTCTAATGGGAGCGAAACAAACTCAATGTGTCTATACTAGAGAAGCAGAGAACTGAACTGCTGTGTTCCTCTGAAACTTTGCAGGTGGTTACTTAAAACAGAGATGGGGTCCTTCATCACAGAGTATTTCCAGGTACTTTTACTTCTTCCTCTTTTATTTTTTATTTTTTTGGGTAGAGTAACCGAGTTCTTGCCAGCAGGAGTGTCGAAAACAGAACCAACATCTGGAAGTCTGTTTATTTTTAAAGGGCAGAGAACATTCGCTCATGTCCCGTGGTGACTCAGCTGTTTAGTACAGTTGAAATATAGCCAGTATTCTTATGATACTGGATTTATGAGGAAAGGAAAATGTTTGGGTGCCCTTATTAATATATGTATTCTGTTAAATGTTTGCATATGTGTTCCTTTGATATAATTGTAATATAAAAAGTTCAAAATATTACATTCACACAAATTCATTCACATAAATACATTATAGGTCCAAACTTGTTGCCTTTGGGTGATATTAGATTTTTTTGAATGAAAAATAAGGCACCTGCTCAAAGCTCTCTGTAGCAGCAACTCTGTATACATAGTCTTTTTAAGTAAGCGCATTGATGCCTTGGCTGACCTGAAACTATATTCAGTAAATGGCCAAGTGTCTCAATATCTTTGTCAATAACGCTGGTCCTCAAAGTGTAGGTCTGCAGATGGTCCGGAAATGGCCAACATATCCTCATCCTGTTCACGGATAATAGCAGAGAAACTCTTTTTATCACTTGCTTGCAATCCCAACACTAAATTCTGGACTGTCTTTGCATCGCAGAGTTGATATGCGTTTCCTATAGATGTCATGAGACAGCCTGACTTCCATCCTGTCCCTTGTGTGTGATAAAATGACATAAAGATAAAAGTGTGACATTTCTATCAACATCCTGAGATGTTCTCTGCTCTGCTTCACTTCCTCTGTGTCCTGCAAAGCTTGTTTGAATGTGTAGGCTCAGTTACAGCCAATTTACCAACTAAAATGATGTCTTACTCAGGAGTGATTTATTTTTAATATCTTCTACAAGTTCCCTTAAATGTACCCTTAATTAACATGTAATCCCAGACGTGCACTTACTTTTACTACGTTTACAGATTTCGACACACTTGAGAAGCCCTCAGAGCAAGCACAAAGGCGAGGAAAAACTCCCTTTTAACAGGATTAAACCTTTAGCAGAATCCAGCTCATATAGTCACTGGACGGCCTGTCAGATTGTGTCATTATGGAAGCTCGAAGGCTGCCAGCAGCTCAAAGAGTTTTGGTCTACTCCGATAAGAGACCGATTTCTGAAGGGCAGAGATTTTTGTCATTTTTTTCAGTCAAACAAATCAAATTTTTCGTTACATGATCGTTAATGGAAGCGCATAGGTGAATTAGCCTCATGTCATGTTCGGGACATTGTACAGATTGGGTAATATAGTGATATCGCACACTTTTTTTATCGATCATGGCAGTGCACTGGCAAGACCGTGAGGTCCGTGAGCTGTTCTGCATCCAAGGAGAAGAGGAGATTTAGTGCCAGATATTGGGGACTGTCCGGGACACAGTGGTTTATTCAAATATCAGCAGATTGGTCATCAGGTTATCAACAAACTGAAAGTGTTAAAAAAAAAATACACCGTGCTTTCTATTGTTTTTCATTGTTCCATTGTCCTTGAATGGTCAGGGCTGTTTTGCCACCAAAAGGAATACCAAGAGGAAGGGTGTCATAATGTTATGCCTGATAGATGCATGTGTCTTTATCTCTCATTTATACACTGATCAGTCACAACATTAAAACCACTAACAGGAAAAATAAATAACATAGGCCATGTGACAATACAATGTCCTGCTGGGAAACTTTTGGACCAGGCATTTGTGTGGATGTTGCTTAATCACATCAAGATGTGATGTGAAAGGGTCTTATTGGCTTGACTCGACTTGGCTTTGATGTGAACAGGAATGCCGTGTCGACCTGGATTTCTCGCTCTGATGTTGATGTATCTGCCTGTTACATTCTGATTTTGTCACTCGACGGTCTGACAGACTGTATCATTGTAGTCAGCTCAAAAACAAAATATAAAATAAAAATATACACCCATACTGCCAATAGTTTACCTGCAAATAATGTGAATATATGAGGGAGGTAAAAACAGACACGCAGCTCTCACAGCAGGAGGCCCGACCCGGGACTTCTGACAATGTGAAAGTGCATGTACCACCGACCTATACCAGATCAGGCACCCCCACCCCATAGCAATGTTACTCCTTCCCCAGCCAGATGCAGCCTGACACAGGCACACACAAAAAACTAAAACAATATATGGAAAAAAAAAGGCACAAGTTTGACCTGGCCCTCAAATGCATTAGATCCCAAACTGATTAAGTATCTGTGGAATGCACTAAACAAGCCTGATCCACAGAGGCAACTCAACCCATAGAAACCACAGGCCCCCACTAACAACATTCTTTTGCCAGAAACCACATTTATGACCACCTTCCTTTTTTTGTGTAGGTCTCCCTTGTGCCGCAAACTGTTCTGACTCATCAGAGAATGACATGGGCCTTCTGATGGTGTCCTGCAGTGTCTGGCAACAGAATGTACAGCTATCTTTCTTAGACTTAGACAGACTTTAATGATCCACGAGGGAAATTACTTTGTCACCATAGCTTTGCTGCACATAAAAGTAAACACTCATAAAATCACAAGAAAGATAAATAAAATGAGTTTAAATAAAAATAAAATAAAAATAAGCAGTGTAATCAAAAAATGAACTGAATTAGCATTATTTGTATTATATTTTTTGTCCAAAGTCAAGACATTTTATCACTATGGGGTCCTCATCTCTTTACAAGGCTTTTAGGGATTTAAGACATGGTTTTACAGTGAAGTTTCCAATTTGGTTAGGGTGTAAGTGTAAAATTTAATATGTTTAACCTGTGTCTTGTTTTGTTGGGTTAGAACCAGTTGCTGACTCGAGGTCTCTCTGGAGTCCTCGAACACATCCTTCTTCACAACGCTGACACTGGTTGGTGGTTATGTGTTTTGTTTATTTGTATGGGGCTTTCAATTGTATAAGGGACATTTTGGTTAGGGGTTTTGTAGAATTTTTCTACAATTATTTAGAAATAAACTAATTGAAAATGACTTACTATTTCTTTCATTCGTTACTTATGAGTACAGGGCCTAGAAATAACACTCCTGCTTACTCGGCTGCAAAGAACATGATAGCTAAGACAAGTTGCGAGTTATATTGGATCACCAGTTCCGAACAGGCCCTAGTGCTGTGATGAGACGAGGATCAGCCACATACAAAAATCCAGTGATAGCATTTTATAGTCTGCTTAACACTTATACACTGTTTCTCCTGGTAATCAATTGAGTTTATCTATAATGCACATAATATCTTTGATAAGGGAAAGCAAGGTAGCTTTAAACTTGCATAAGTGTTAACAAGTGGGAAAACCTAAACGTAACATAAAACTGAACTGACTTACTGGCACTCTGTTTAAAAGGGCCTTTCTTGCAGCTGTTGGTCCTTCTACCCTTTTCCTGCCCTCCAACTAGTTTGTTTCAGTCTATGTAGCGCTGATTATTACCATGGGGTTTTAATCAGTAATCGTTTGTGCCATATAGCCTTCATGAATTGAATATATTTGTAATGAATGAATTAAAGATATCTACATAGTTGTGGTGCTAAGTTTTTTTTGTTTTTGTTTTTTTCATGTTTTCTTCTGTTTTGGTTGCAGGGTAGCAATGTACACAAGTCATCAATCATAATTGCCTTTTAGCTAACTTAGTTAGCCAAAACCTCGTTAGCCAAAACGAATAAGTTGCATGTCTGTTGAATGAGATTCTAGATGATGTCAAGATCAAAGCAGCCTTGTGGGAGAAGCTCATTTCCTTCTGTCAGGGATATGCAGGACATATTGTTGTAGTGGAAATGTGTTTCCATAGTAACTAACTTCTGCGTCCCCACAGGTGAGAACCAGCTCATTGTCCTTGCCGACGTGTGGGACAGGTTTTTCACAGAGACCCTTCCTACCCTGCAAGCCATCTTCAACCCCATTCAGGTACACAAGCACATACACAAGCACAGACACACATGAGTGCTGAGTAGTGTTAGAATCCCATTATCACCCCACCATACCCCCACCCCTCCAGCTATGATTACATTTCAGCTACCTAACACACAATGGCAAGCATAAACATATTAAAATATAGGTTGTGGATGCTCTGCAGGTGTGCCTGTTAAGAAATAAATACAACTCTGAATTTATTCAATTCAGTTTTATTTAAAGCATCAATAACAGTACAATTGTCTCAAGACACTTTACAAAAAACTCCCTTTTAACAGGAAGAACCTTGAGCAGAACCCAACTCATATGGAGGGACGCATCCGACTAAGACCAGTCAGGTAGAGACAGAAAAGAGATAGAAGAGAACAGCAGGAGAAACTAGATACACATACAACTGTCGTAGTATATGTAGAATATAAAGATGATACAAATACAAGATGTACGACAGTTTGAGAATATAAGAGGTAGGCAGTTTGGAGCATTGTTTATTCAGGTAGGAGTGTGGATAACTGCAGGTCATGAAGACTGGACAGGTTGATGAGACCAACAGATGCAGTATGGAGCTCCATAGGTCAGAAACATACAACTCTAGGCCAGAGACACTCACAAGAGGGTGGAGGAGGAGAGGAGAGGAGTTGTTGAAATTGTCTGATGGGTCTGCATAGAACTTGTCTACTTAAGTGTCTCCTGGCTCATCATGTAATCCCAGTTTGATACCATAATGTTGAGATCAGGCTTCACAGGAGGTCTTACCATCTGTTGCAGAACTATTTGTCCTTCTTGCGGATCAAGTGAGACTCAGCTTGATGTTTGGACTCATTATCATGTGTCAGAAATACTGAGCATCAGCTTAAAAGTTAAATGCAACTTCACCATATGGAGTAGGTCAGTCTAGGCCGTGATTCCCATTGTGCTCATTGGCCCTTTGTCTCAGAAAATGTTCTGGAGATTTAATGAAAAATGGTTTCTTGAATTGGATGGGTAGTTAAGTTACAATGCATAACACCCTCAGCTGTCATTTATATATACATATAATGTATACACACACATTTAGTACATTTTGTGTGTGTGTGTGTGTGTGTGTGTGTGTGTGTGTGTGTGTGTGTGTGTGTGTGTGTGTGTGTCTGTGTCTGTGTCTGTGTCTGTGTGTGTGTCTGTGTTTGTGTCTGTGTCTGTGTCTGTGTCTGTGTCTGTGTCTGTGTCTGTGTGTCTGTGTGTGTGTCTGAGGCGGGGTTAAGTTTAGTGATTCAAATCCTTAAATAATCTTGGATCGTTTAAGTGGAAAGGTCACTAGATTAACCTGGTAAGCCGTGGACTGTTAAGTCCTAAGGTATACCATATCTTTCACAATATGTGCATGTGTCTGTATTTTGCATCATTGATGTAGCATTAATCATCATATTTTAGGTGAAGACTTGGTTTAGGTTAAGAGTTCAGTGTTAGGGAAGCCTTGGTTTTGGTTAGTGTGAATGTCCAGGAAATTAATATAAACCAATGCAGGGTTCTCTGAACCAATGTACACTATGTCATTGTGTGTGTTTCAGGGTCAGGAGCTTACTGTGAGGCAGATGTCTCTCTTAGCTTTCAGAGACATGGTGCTTTTGAAGCTCCCCCTGGAGCAAACTCTGGGAACTGCAGCAACCATTCCCCCATCTATCACACAGATGCTGCTGGTATTGCAGGTAAGCATATTTAAATTTATTTATATATAATTCAATGAATCTTTTTATATTTATTCATATGATCCTTTTGGTGTGTATTTATTAATTATGTATCATTCCGTTTTAACACACCCTGCATTCATAGTCATGACTGTCACATCTTAATTGCTGAAATTTGTGAATGAACAATATGGAACAAAATAAACAACCACATTTCTAGCTATTTATCCATGGTTTTATATTCAACAGTTCACATTTTTGGGTTTGGCTTTCTAACTGATGTGTCACTATTCTTGAATTAATTAAATTATTACTCAAATTATGGTTAAGTCCTGAGTTGCCTAACCATAAACCTGTACCCAAATTTTAACCTTCAAACTCTTCACTGAAATGAGATTTCACTGTCATCTTTTTGCAAAAATGTCATAACTCACGAGGCTTTATATACTTCATGTACATCTTCTCTGTCTTTGTCTGGCAGGGTGTCCATGAGTCTGGTGGTCCCAGTTTGGAGTATTACCAATTGGAGTGCCTGGTGGAAATCGTTGTGTCTCCATATCTCTGCAATGTCTTGCACGATAGAAACAGGTCCTTGTTAGGTCAGTATACTGACACCGGTACTGCTACTACAGTGACGGTATAATGAGGATAATATCAACTTTGAGGCCTGTGACACTAATAAAACATGTGATTATGTTGTGGAAACTGTGTAACCAAAGTGACTTCTCTAAGGGTTCTTAATGCAATATCAGCATATGCCTGCACGGACATAAGAGACGGAAGAGTTGTCAGTGGCTTCACAGACAGTAAGGTGACAAACGATCACTACTACGCCCCTTGTCATTTCTGACCTGAAGCTGAGTGCCAAAACAAAAAGCTTCAAGACAGAGAATTGTTGAGTATGCAACCACTTCTACATTTACAATATATACATTTTCAGTAGAACAAAATTGAGTAGTAGTACACCATAAAAACGTTGGATTACGTTGGAGTTTGCAGCAACTGATACTTTTTTTTTTTTTTTGCAGTGATCAGTAGTCAATTTAATCAATTCACAAAACAATGGCAACAACAGCTTAACTGAAAAAGATGTTCTTATGTTATTTTTAGAAAAAAATGTGTGACAAGTCACTGCTGTCCCTAGAAGCTTTGGCAGCTCAATTCAGAGGTCAAAGGCTCTTTTATACTGTTTAAATCCTCTTAGTGGAGGTGAACCGCTTAATCCCCGGTGTTATGGTTCCATTCCAGAGGTGAATGTGGTTACTTCAGATCAGAACAACACTCATGACAATTTAAAAGTACAACGCACCTACAGCTTTTCTTTCATCTAAGCAGAAGTCTTATTCCTATAAGCACTTTTTTACTTTTTGAGTCTCAAATTTTTTTTCGCTAAAGGCTCCACGATTACCAGATATATTCTGTGTCTGTCTTACATTTGGTGATGTGTGGCTAGACTAATTTCCTTTTAGAGCATTTTAGTTTTCAGCAGAGAATTTTCTGTGGATACCTCTTTATGAGGAACTTCTAGTTGAATTAAATTACATTTTGACAAAGACCTCAGCCAAAAGAGGAAAATGAGGATATCTAATTTTTCCTTTAAATCACCTTTGAGTACCATGTCTGAGAAGTTTCTTAGTCATCTGGGTCACGGTAAAAACTGTAACAACCAAATATTTGTCTGTAATGTAAGCTGTCCTTTTTTCAGATTTGTTTCGTTATTTATTTATTTATTTTTTGGACATGCACAGCTACAGTGGATGTATTCTTATTCATCCAAATGGACCTGTTTACAGATTCAATGATTCCTTTCTATTTTTTTTTATTATCATTTATTATTTATATATATTTTATTTTTTGTGTCACCAGATGGGATAAGGATGGTCAAGCCTCAGTTTCTTCAGAAATCTCCGCTTTTGTTGAGAACATGTCAAATGCTGTGCTGAAAGTGGTGAAAGAAACTCTATTTTCAAGAATGCCTTTTGGATTTTAATGATGTTATATTCCCTGCTCTAGAATTTAAACCCAAATGTGTGGCAAAGACAACAAATAAATAATATACTCACATCAGTTTCTTGTTTCTCCTTAAACAGACTCTTATCATCTGCGGTCATCTGCAGTGTTGTCGGGTGACCCGTCCCAGCCAGAAATCACCATCACTCAGCATCATAGCACCTCAGACTCTTCGTCCCTGTCACCGCTGGTGGAGCAGGAGGGGGAGGTTTACCTGGAGAAAGTTGGCGGCGTGCGGCGCCACACAGTGGCTAATGCACACTCTGATGTCCGGCTGCTGTCGGTGTCAAATAGAATGTACACTGGGGTTGAGAAGAATGGCAGGGTGGGGGGTGAAGAAAGGGTTTTTGGTGGGAGATAAGCCCGAGGACATGATCATTCTTAAGACAACCAGACATGGTGGAGTCCTTAAGTGGATCCGGAGACCGTGGACATGTAAAACAATGGTCATTTGAGCTGAAATGGGACGGAAAACAGAAGGACAGGACAGAAACAATTCCTATAATGGCAGTTTATTTTTATTAACATGAAAATAGTCACATATTACTGGGATAAAACAAAAAAAAAAAAAAAAACAGCTATTAGAAGGACAAAAGGGGAACACAGAAAGCAATACGAAAATTACATAAATGAAAGGACAAGAGAACGGGGGAGTGAAAAACAGGACAGAAAAGTAGAAATGCAGTGAACAAGACGAGAAGAATGTCTGAAGAGCAACCAATACCCTTTGATGTCATTAAAAACCAGGCATAGTGTCTGTATCATTAGGTTTCTTATGTGAACAGACGTGTTCACTGCTGTCCTTGAGTCACATCACGGTGTTCTTTTTTGGGACTGATACTGAAAGTTAAAGCAATGTTAAACATTGACGCTATAGATCGTGATTACATGATGCGAGTCATTAGTTTCATCATAGGATTTTTCTTTATTTTACCAACTTTCTACATTGTATAATAAAATTATATGACACAAATCGAATGTATGTGGTGAGAAAAACTGGAAACAAAACAAATGACATCTCATATTAATATCTTATATTTCTACATTGGCAGATTCTTAACAGACTTCCTTTTTTTTTTTTTTTTTTTTTTAACATAACAGGGAATATCTTGCTTTCTTACTGTGTTTAAGACCATCAGTTGTGTTTGCTCGTTTTGATAAAGCTTACTGTATGGTACTGCAGGATACACAAGTAAACTGGTACTCTCATACTGATTATATTTTAGATTTCTAAATTGTGTTCTTGATTTCCTGGCCAATGAGCCAATGAGCTTAAATTGGAAGAATATGCTCCCTTTTGCTCATTCCTGTCAATGCTCTGCCACAGGATATTTAAGACAGTCATCTTGATATCCTAATACTAATGAAATAGATCAAGCCCTCAAGTACCGAATGCATGAACTAGTTTTTCAGCATCACTTTGATACATGATTGTAATTTTTATAATTTTGTATAAATGAAAGTCAGTCCTAGACAGGTATTTCATATGGGGGTCAGAGGATGTGTTCTGGTTGTTTATGGCCAAATACAGTAATTTAAATTTTGTAGGATATTCCATCCAGACTTTTATGTCAGGCTGGGGGCTGTAGTTGTGTCACCCATCTTCATAAATAAACATAGCACATCATCATCTGCATAGAAATGGAAATGTATGCAGTGTTTCCTCATAATACTGCTTAAGGGAATACTATAAAATTGGTCTTAACACTGAAACCTGTAAGGTTTCATAACTTTTGTATAAGAATCTTGACATGGACAAACTGAAATCTGTCTGATAAATCATCATTCAATACAGCCCATTGTCTTTTTCTTAGTTCTTGTTGTGGTCTGAGTTTCTGTAGTGTAGTGGTTATCACGTCTGCCTCACATGTGGAAGGTTCCTGGTTTGAGACCAGGCAGAATCTGTTTTTTTTTTGTTTTTTTTTTTTTATATAACCTTAATTAACCACACAGGGATATTTAACTATCTTACCTTATTGTATTTTTGTGTCAAGTCGTTTAGAAAAAGATTTGAAAGATATTAATGTTATTAATATGAATATATTATGCTGTGTAAAAAGTATGCAGTATTGGCAGTAAATGAACACAGTCCAGTTGTTTCCTCACAGGGAGGCGTTGTAGAGTCTTATGGCCTGAGGGACAAACAACTGCCTTAACCTGTTGTGTGTAGCAGCCTGTCACTGAACAAGCTTCTCTACCTGACCTTGGTGTCATGTAGACGGTGGCCGATTTGTTCATGTTCATTGTGAACACGCTAACATCACTTCCTGATAATGAAGGACGTCACTGAAGTTATACCATTGTGAAAGCATAACCAAAACCAAATATTGGCCACAGTGTGAGGACTACTCATCCAAATGCTGTAATGCCACACTGTAAAAATATTGCAAGGCATAAAAATGATCTTTAAGTCCAGCAATGAAAAATAAATCTGTGATCATAATGTATGTAATGTACTGCAGAGGAATGGCCCTTGTGTACTAATCTTCTTCTTGATCAAGGCCTTCACTATTTAGTTAATAAAATGTAAGAGTGAGAAGAGCCAGAGCCCAAAATCACCTTAATAACCAACAGTCAAAACTCATTTAATTAAATATGATGTTGTATATCATTGGTAGTTAAATCTTTCACAAAGCATTCTGTTTTAAAAGTTCTTCACAAAGTTCCTCAGAAGATTAAAAATACCCAATCTCTTCATTTTATTTATTTAAATAACTAGTGACTGTAACAGTCAAATAGATACATTATTTCACTCTGTGTTGAAAAAGAATACTCAAATAAAATAAAAGTACATAGAATTTGTGTACCTGTGCAGTACACCAGTAAATGTATGTGTCACAGTCCACCACTGGTGAGAGTTTTAGAAATATTTTTAAAAAAAAAAAAAAATACAAAAAAATTACAAACCTTACAATGTTAACTACAGCCTCCCCAAAACATATTCACATACTGTATGGATCTGTCACTACATTGGACTAGATACATATTAACATATATATGGCTATGTCAGTTTTTTTGCCTGTCTGGGTGTTATATGGCACACGCTAAATCTACAACTCATTTACAGTAATGTGTAAACATTTTAGACAGTAGTGTGAAGTAATGATGCTTTACTAATCAGTTACCTTCATAAGAGTAAACATTTGGTGTGACTATATGTCACACGATGAACTGGCAGGTATGTTTTTCAACCAACTAGAAAGAACTTGCGTCAGTCATTCTGTGGATTTCAGTAGTCTCTGTGTCTTCTGTCTCCATGATGCTGAGATCAGGGCTCTGTGGGAGTCACACCACCTGTTGCAGGACTCCTAGTTCTTCCAGTGGCTGAAGATCATTCTTCATGACCCTAGCTGTGTATTTGTCTTATTGTGTGATAGGAAATAATCCAAACATCTGAAGCTCCTGGTGCTCAGTGCTGTATTTTACTGCATGTTGTCATTTCTTTACACCTATGACCTATGTCTTACTTCTGCATGTCCACTCACATATTTCAACCATTAGCCTACTATTTGCGTTGACTATTGTAACATCACTATGGTAACCAGGTCCAAAAGTCTGCGTTTCATCATTGATGGCTGATACAGTTGTCTGGCTCCTCCTGAGAGTCATCTCCTCTCACCATCGCACTCTAATAGGAACTTTATATGACTGGAAATTTTGTCCTTAGCATCAGGTTCCTGTCTTCTGATTTGCCAGCCAGCAGGGCACCTCTCCACACCTGGGAAATCGATGAAACAGATGAACAGATTCCTGTATGTAAATCAGGGATATCTTTTCATGTTTATAAGTTAAACCAGGGGTCTTCAACCTTTTTCAGGCCAAGGACCCCAAACTGATGGAGAGATTAATTAGGGACCCCCACCTACTATATGTGTTCTATATTAAACTCGGCCTAGTGCTATTTATAAAAATACATTATTATTATCATTTTGCATTCAGTATTAAGCTATTCAAATTATACACAGGTTCAAATATTATTATTTTTTTTTATTTTAAACAAGCAACAGTAGGGTGGCAGATAGATAGATGCGGCCTCATCATTGACTCAGCAGTGATAGGGGCGGGGCCTAGTGTGCGCAGGATGCTTAGATTGACAGGTCTCCACTAGTTGGTGCTGTGTGAAACTGCTGTTGCGACAGAATGACTGAAGTGCTGACTGAAAGATAACGTCATCTGCCTCCAATTATCCCTTTACTAAAATATGTTTGATTCATATTAATATGATGTGAGAATCAAAGATTTTGCCATTTTTCCTATGAATTAGACAATTTCAAGAAGCTATGATTTCATTATTATTATTATTATTTCTAAATATACATGAAAATAATTCAAATATTGGCAATAAAAAAATAAAATTTCAGTCAGGTGCCCATAAACATATTTCAGTCCAAACACAGTGCAGTCTAGATTTGACCAAATTCACCCTACACACAATGAAAACAGAATTTGCTTGTTATATTGTTGCCTCTTTTTATGACTGGGCATTATTGTTTGGTGCAAAAACAGGTTCAAAAGTGGATTAAATGGAAGTGTATATTGTCCTAAATTCGCTTTTAGGTGTAAAATTCTACATATTGTTGTCCAGGGAAACAGAATGAGCATGTGTTTAGAATAGACACCCAGCCATCCATGTGACAGAAAAGAAGACATCATACATCACACCAAGCCATCTTCTTCCATTGCTCCTAGGTGCAGCTCACATATCTGTTGTGGGCACTTCAGGCACTGGAGAGATGAGCATGGATGCCCTGGTCACACTGAACTGTGGCTATACAGCACCATACGAAACAAACTGTGATGCACTGTGTGTTTTGACACATTTCTATCAGACCATTTTTTTCCCCAGCAATTTGAACTATATGATTAGCTCATCTGTTGATGAGAGGAACCAGTTCAGTGGTTGTGACCAGATGGTCACAATGTTATGGCTAATTGGTGCATTTAATTTTTTTTTGTTAAAATACCATGTTTTTTGTTCTCTGAATGTAAGCTTTCTTATCTGTGAAGGTGTGTAATTATTCAATAAGAGGTGTCAGATTTTTGAGATGAACACCTTCATCTGCCACCTACTGCTTGTCTTGTCTTGTCTTGTCTTGTCTTGTCTTGTCTTGTTGTTAAATTGAAAATGGGCCATTTTGGTACCACTGTGCTTGAAGAGAGCTCCACGCCTCCACAAACCTCAACTCGTCAACTGTATTATTGTGAATTCTTGTGACCTGTTACACCCACTGCCACACATGAGAATGTCTGAAGTCAGGTGAGAAATGAAATATGTGTGTACCTCTCTCTCAGTGTTGGTTGGCTGCTCAGGAAGCTGAGCTGCTGTTCTAGACGACAAACTCTGAAGGCTAGATAGCAGGATGAGAGGACCAGCAGGAAGACACTAAGAGAGACAGACATCAAAATTAGAATGAATGAAAACAACAAGTAAGGCAAGTCATATCTGAATGCTAAGCATATGTCCTTGTTGGATGTAGAATCTATTTCTGACAAGTCGGATAGACATAATGCTGAAGGACTGTCTCCATGGTCAGCGTTTCTCGTTTCTGAATATTTACTTTCCACTTGTGCATTCAAATGATTTCATCTCTCATGCTTTTTCTTTATTTGAGACTGGAGCTTGTGCTCAATGAACTCAAGACTAAACATAACTCATCCCCATCTGTGGATCTTCGGAAAGACATATACGTTGATAAGTCTGCTTTAGAAGGTTAATTAACGAAAAAGGCAGAAAGATCGACGTTCTTTACGTGGCAAAGATGATGTGAATTTGCTTACAAACCTAATCGATATTTAGCTTATCTTCACAGATAAGCCAGACAGTTCTATCTTCACAGATAAGCTAAATAAAGCCGGCACAGAATGTACCCAAACTTGTCTAATTTGTGTACTAAATGTCAATCAGTCACTGGTCCTTTTTTTCATTGTTTGTGGAGCTGTCCCTATATCTGGGCTGGAATGCAATTCCAGCAACTCAACCTCACCTTCAAACAACAACAGCATCTTGGGCCAAAGACTTGCTTGTTGGGGCTCAATGATTAACTCCATGCTGATCTACATAATAGAGACACATTCTGCTGCATTGCACCAGAAAATCTATCCTGGTCTTGTGGATCTCCAATATAGCCAGTAAAGGACAAACCTATTACTATTTGTCCGATTATTTGATTATTCAGGCTTCAATGCCTCTCAAAGGATGAGATGGGGGCTCATTGACCAGGGAGCAGGACATACTCTCACTGCCATTAACCTAGTGGTAAACATGTGACTTGAAAGCTCTCATAACATCTCATATAAGTCTTTTATATGTATGTATGTATGTATGTATGTATAATGCATGTATCATCACCTTGTTAATAATATTCTGTGATATTCTGTTTCTCTGTGTGTGTTGTCTGTCCCTGCTTTGCTGAGTTCAATAAAAATATTGTTTTAAAAAACAAAACAAAACAACTTCATCAAATAATAACTCTATGATGCATCTCTGTGCATGGTAGAAGAAGTATTCAGGTACAGAAAATAATGCGTTTAGAGAGGACACTGCAAGTAAAATCTGTACACTTAAAGGTTCAATTAAATGAACTGGGTCTTTTAGCATGGTCTTAAATTTAAACATAAACATATCATTTCTAATCACATTTAACCATGTATTTACTTATACTTGCATGGTTCTCTCTAGACTGATAAACTTTTACACTGAATTATCAGGAACATGTATATGTATAAAATAGACGGAAGCAGAAATATCAGTGACAGGGTGAAGAATTTTAATTGTTCAGTGAATGAACATCTGAACGTGAAAAGGTGAAAATGTGAAAATGTGTCGCTTCATACAGATTATCCACTGGCTGGCAGCACAGTTCTTATATGCCTCTGCTCCACTAAAAACACACACACTACCTGTTTTCTGTCTCCTTTACTAGGTGGACGAATAGTTTAGATGGTGAATCTTTATGTTTGGATCTTTTCTGGATTATATGCATGTTTTATGGACAGTGTAGAACTCACAGTAGAATGAATAGTTTCAGAAGGTGGTACTCCATGTGGCCCAGTTCAGGTACTGGCTCTGTCAGAAGGATCTTCTCTGTTTCCAAACTGCTATCTACATAGAGAAGCCACAATTAAGTATCTCAAAATCAATACTTGATTATCTGTAACTGGGAGCTGGATGCTGGATCATCAGGTGGGTGAGCATACCAGTGAGTGTGTGAGTGATGAAGGGTGTATCAGTAGCAAGGCTGGGGGTAGAATTTCCAAGCAAGTCTGGGAGGGAGGAGGAGACAGCAGGGAGAGATGGTTTTCTCCTCCATTTCAGTACCTCTGGATACTCATCCTGACAGAAAGACAGAACCTTTGAAACATCCACAACAACTGTAACAGCGTAAAAAGGTAGCTCGGAACATGTGTAGTGATGTCTCACATTTTCTTTTATAGTGATGACTGATGACTCATTACTACTTTTATGTCATTAAATAGTGATGCTCTATCTGTAGAAAAATTAAGATAGGTTTGGATAAGTTTTCTAGCTGCTGACAGACTTGACAAGATACCTGGTGTTAATGGTATATAACCTCACCAGTTCAGAGCAGAGAACACCTCATCTGTGGTCTTGGCACCAACCAGAGGGGTTGAAAACACAGGGGCAAGTCCACTGATGAAGTTTGACTATATGAAAGTCTTTGAAAACATGTCTTACTTGTTCTACTGTGTTAACATGGTAATCGTTTTCCTAAATTCGCTAATTTACTTTAATTTCTGTTAAGGTGGGCCATAATAGGATATACCATTGTTGTCTGCAGGCAGTTATTCCCAAAAAGATGAAATGCCTTCTTGTTTTAATAGAGTAATAAAAGGTTAACAGTATTCTTTATTGATTAAAAATCACCTGCACTTTAGGTAGCAATAAACAATTTTGTGTATGTATATATATATATATATATATATGGTAATATTCGGCAAACTGGTAATTCACAATGAACATTTTAAAGTGTTAACTTTATCTCATCTTCCGTACCGCTTACTCCTACACTAGGGTCGCGGGGGTTGCTGGAGCCTATCCCAGCTGGCATCGGACGAGAGGCGGGGGACACCCTGGACAAGTTGCTAGACTATCACAGGGCTAACACTGAGACATACAACACTCACGCGCACACCTAGGGTCAATTTAGAGTCACCAATTAGCCTAACGAGCATGTCTTTGGAGGTGGGAGGAAGCCGGAGTACCCGGAGAGAACCCACGCAAACACAGGGAGAACATGCAAACTCCAGAAACACTTCAGAAAGGCTCGAGCTGGACTCGAGCCCTCGAACCTTCTTGCTGGGAGGCATCAGTGCTAAACACCGAGCCACTGTGCCGCCTGTGCTAACTTCAATTTCATTCATTTTTAGCCATCATATAGGTTATTTTAATTTGTCTTTCTTGTGTAGATTAGTCTTCAAATAGGTTTGCAGTCTATACTACTGTATACTCGTAATATCTAGTATCTTTTTTTTTGTAATGCAGTGTTTATTGAATTTTGAAAAATGCACAGCACCATGTAATACAACAATTAATTAGCCCCTCTCCCTCCCCCCACCCATCCCACCCAGCCCCACCAACACATTGCCCTCAAGGCTAAATATCAGATCTGAGACAAAGCATACAGTTTCCAATGTATAAAAACAATGATAGTAATAGAATAAAGGTATAACAAAGAAAAGAAAAATAGGTATACACATCTATTTGCAAAGTAACTCCTTCACCATTTCTATTCCAGTTAATTGCTGCCTTAGCATGGTTTACTCTTGCTGATGATAGTTCTAGATACAAAATGTCTAGCGGTGTGTATAACCAGTGTTGAAAGGTCATGAGGCAGAAGCCATCTCTGGACCACCAATTTCTTGGCAGCCAGCAGTGATACCTGTTAACCTCAGTTTAGGTGTTTTTACTGTGATGAGAAACCTTGAGTCATCAAGCAAAAGGTGTAGAGCAGGATCCACTGGGAAATCAATGTTTGTCAAGGTAGATATTGTATCTACAATTGTAGTCCTGAAAGAGAAAATGTCCAGACAGCTCCACACAGAATGCAAAGTTCCCACATCACCAAATGGGCAAAAATTACAATAGAAATGGGGCGCTAACCCCATCAAATATCAGATAGGTGCGATAACATATTTTCAAGTGAATGAACTGATGATTGGGAGTTTTTGACGATATTGCCATATTACTTCCCAATCTAGAGCTTCCTTTGGATTTCCAATGTCTCTTTTCCATTCTTTATTCAGGCTGTCTAAATGTTTTTAATGTGCACACATAAAAGAGTAAAGAAATGAAACTCGTCTTCTAAGGGCTTTTTGAATGGTTTCCACAATTGGGTGTGGTTTTAAGTTTGAACCCCATTGGATATTATGACTTAAGAGCTGACCGTGACTTAAGATAATGAATGAGAGAGTGTTTAGGAACATCATATTTTACAATAAGGTCACAGAAACTCAATAATGAGGCCACACTGTTTACATCTTTCAAATCATATATGCCCTTGGGCACCCATGGACCTGGAGTGAATGGTTTATTTCCTGACAGTAAACTATGATTAAACCATAGGGGAGAGTTTTTGTGCCACTTCATGTCCTCACCTAAGTATTTTTCCACAGCTCTGAAAGTTGTCAACACATAGGATATAATTGGGCCACACCGTAAAGAGGATTGTCTAGTTGAAGCACTTTAAAATAAGTAATACTGCAGTCTCCCTGGGGCCACAAGACCCCTTTCAATCTCAATCCGGGAGGTCTGCGCCTCCAGGTTCATCCAGTGTCTTATGTGTTGTAGCGTAAAAGATCAATGGTATAGTTTGAACCACCTTGTGATTTGGGTAGTTGTAAAGCTGACCATTTTATCCGTGGATGCCTTATTCCATATAAAGGATTTGAGCAAAGAGTCCACCTTCTTCCAATAATCAACAGATGGAGAGAGAGGTAGCATTGAGCTAATGAAATTAATTCAGGGAAGACAATTAATTTTGGGGGGGATGCCTCCCAGTGAGAAGGTCTGGGTTCGAGTCCAGCTCAGGTCTTTTTGGATGGAGTTTGCATGTTCTCCCTGTGTTCACATGGGTTCTCTCCGGGTACTCCGGCTTCCTCGGACCTCCAAAGTCATGCTCGTTAGGCTAATTGGTGACTCTAAATTGATCCGATGTGTGCATGTGAGTGCGAATGGTTGTTTGTCTCAGTGTTAGCCCTGTGATAGGCTGGTGACCTGTCCAGGGTGTACCCCGCCTCTCGCCCGATGCCAGCTTTGATAGGCTCCAATAACCCCTGCGAACCTAGTGCAGGATTAAGCGGTACGGAAGATGAGATTAGATGAGATTTGGGCTGGTACAAATGATGGAAGGGGCATCCATCTATTAATATCATTTTCTACTTTCTTTAATATAATGCTATAATTCATTTTGGCAATAGCAGACTCGGATGATGATAGCTGAACACCTAGACAGGTCACCTGCTTAGTTACAACAGTGTCTTTTGGGAGAGCCAGCTCACTTTCATCCACATTGAGGAGCATGAGAGCAGACTTCTTTAAGCTGGTTTTGAGTATCTAGTATCTTATTGGAGCTTGTCAGTCATTGTAAACACTATGACGTGCATGAAAGGTGCTATACAAGTAAACTTTGTCTATGCTGAAGAAAAACTGATGATGTGTCATTTTTGTATTTCAACACATTTTGTATGAATGTAAGTGTTACCATAGACAGAGAGCTCGGCTCTTCCAGGTACTGTTTTAGACTCAGGCTTTTCCCATTCACCTAAACAGAAAATTGATAAGTTTGGTCAGAATTAAACTGGAACAGTGGCAATATTCTGGTAGATAAACAAGAACTATTGACTTCTGCCTGCGCCATTTAAGCCATTTCCATTTTCCAAACGTTGACTAAGACTGACTTGATTTGAAATTAAATAAATCTTAAACGCTGCTTCATATTAGTAGTAGTAATTAATATACTAATATTAATTATATTAAGATCATCACTCATCTGTTTATCAAGAACACAAATGATTTGCAAACCTGGAGGTGAGTGCAGATCCTCCTGAGAACGTCATAGACACTGTCTCTAGACAGCAGGGACACAAACACATACTAAAGACAGATAAAAAAAAGAAAGACAAAAAGCAGGTTATTGAATGCATTAAAGATAAGTAGAATTTAAAAATAAAGATTAACAGTAAACTGTAAAACTGACAATGTGTCCTCAAAGTGTGCTATGAATATGAGTTTTGGTGGTAACAGGCCATGATGTTCTGGCCTTACTGGAATAAGTAACCTAGCAACACCCACCAAAACATAAGCTGAGTGTTAAGGATTTGTAGTTATGGTCCGTCATATCAGCTTATATTATCCCTCTAAGTAAAATCTTCACCTGTAAAGAAAATAAATGTATCTCTGTTTCAACTATAGTAAAACATACATTTTAAGGAGATACCTTCTGTCCTGTATCCATAGTGATTGCCAAGCCATTTGGCACTAGGCCAGCTGTCTTGTGTTTCTTCACCAGTCGAACTGACACTACTGGTATGCAAACCTAATCCAGGAAACACAAATACAGAAATGTCACTGTAATTTAAACTTTATTGAGTGAGTGTTTTTTTCTGTACAAATTAAAGACTTTACATAGCATCAGTAAAGCTGTTGAAGCACTTCCTTCCTTTTCTCATGATATGACCACAGCAGCTGAGGGCCTCTGTTTTCCAGGAGACTGCACATCAGTTTATTAGTTCCGAA